>NC_141877.1:223787376-224089876 GCF_056163025.1 Triticum urartu | reverse complement strand
GAGTATTACAAGAGTTGATCTACCATGAGATCGTAATGGCTAAACCCTAAAAGTCTAGCATGACTATGATTATGAGGATGTATCTACGGACCTAGCCCTCCGGTTTATATAGACACAAGAGGGATCTAGGGTTACACAATTTCGGTTACAGAGAAAGGAATCTTCATAGTTGGTCACCAAGCTTGCCTTCCACGCCAAGGAGAGTCCCATCCGGACACGGGTAGAGTCTTCGGTCTTCCTATCTTCACGGCCTAATAGTCCGGCCCATATCCAATAGGTCGGATGCCCGAGGACCCCTTAGTCCAGGACTCCCTCAGTAGCCCCTGAACCAGGCTTCAATGACGAGGTGTCCGGCACGCAGATTGTCTTCGACATTGCAAGGCGGGTTCCCCTTCCTGAATACTCCAAAACAGTCTTCGGACGAAACAAAACGTGTCCGGATCTACAACACAAGTACCTCACGCAACCGAGGAGAGCATAATATTTCACGAGTCCAACTTGCTGACAACTTTTGTAACGTGACATCATGTTTGCCTGGTTGTTATTTCAAACCATTCCATGTTCCACGTTTTGAGGCATGGTTTTTATTTGCTCGTTCTGTCGAAGCAGAGATCGTGTCCCCTTATTGTGGGATCCTCATTAATACGAGCGTGGGTAACCCACCGTTCCACTGGAAAGACTCCTTGGGAATAGGCAGATTTTTCAGGCTTGGGAGGAGGCGTTCAATACCCGTTGCCTTTATAAAGGAACGAAGGGCCATCCTTTTACGCCAAACCTATCCTCATCCTTTCCAACCTCGAGTTCTAGCACCCAAGGTTCGACTTCGTTGCTTCAAGCTTCCCCATCATGTCCGGACCCATCCCTCAAGGCCGATAGGTGGCTTCCTCCGTCACATAGGAGGATATTGCAAAGCTTTGGGGGGCCAGATACCTGATCACGGAGATCCACCACAGGCTCCCTGCTCAAGGACAGGTTATTCCGACCCCCAGATCTGGTGAGATGGTCGTATTCATCTCTCACCTCCTCCGAGGGCTAGGGTTCACTCTCCACCCCTTTGTCCGGGGGATAACGTTTTATTACGGACTAGATTTTCACGATCTAGCTCCGGATTCGTTCCTTCACGTCTCGGCGTTTATTGTCACGTGCGAGGCCTTCCTCCGAATCCCCCCACACTTCGGCTTATGGCTCAAGACCTTTAGTGTGAAGCCAAAGGTAGTCGACGGGGAACAGGTGGAGTGAGGCGGTGCTGTAGTAAGCCAGCTTACCAACACTCCCTGGCCAAAAGGCCCTTTCACCGAGACTTCCAATCAATGGCAGCGAGAGTGGTTTTATCTTACGGAACCCCATAGCACCAAGTGGGCAGCTACACCTGCATTCCGTTCCGGCCCTCCGTTACGGCCCTCTGTTACGGCTTGCATCATGGATCAATAGTTGATGAAGTGCGGACTCTACAGAGCCACATCCGAACCCTCCTTGAGAGGGACATCGATCTTGTAAACGTGATTCAAGTAATGCTAATCCACCGAATCCTGCCATGCCAGCGTAGGCCTCTCCGCATGTGGGAGTTTAATCTGGAAGGGCTACGAACCCTCCAACACTTCTTCGGCTCTACGCACAAAGGAATGTGGAAGATGTTTTTTTGGGAAACGGAAACATTGGCCGGACACCACTGAAGACGTCGGCCTTGACTGCAACCGTCCGGATACCCCAGTAAGCACTCGTCTTCCGAACACTTTGTAGCTAAGTATATCCTAATACATTACTGAGCAAACCATCTTCTTTCAAGGCTGGATAAAGAAAGCGGAACTAATTAGGTGGTTGGCCCCCCTTCCAGAAGCCTCAGCTGATCCCGTATTAACAAGGATGCTGGCCCCGGCACCATACCAGATGTCTGTGAAGGAGGACAAGACGAAGAGCGGGAGGACCAAAGAGGGCCTCTGTCCCGAAGATATTTTAGACGCCGTGTCCGGGGAGATGAAAATCCCATCGCCCGAAGGCAAAAGTAAAGGAGAAGCCAACATTCATTCCTCCTATGGTAAGAAAAGGGCCGTCTCCGAAGATTGGGGAGAAAAGGATCCCAAGCGAGGCAAGATGCCCCTGTCGGGTGGCTCGGGCTTGAAGGACGACATTATCATGCAGTCCTCCAGTGAGGACAAGCCTAAATCGTAAGCGAACAAGGGTGTTTTACACATACCCCGTTCCTTTCATGTGACCAGGGTAACATCTAAAATGTATGTTTTTTGCAGCTCGACGCACAATCTTTCTCAACAATCATCTTCCTCGAGAGATCTTCTCCCAGAGATGATGGAAAGCGAGACGCCTCCACCAGTCTCCTCGCCCAATAAGGCGGATGACTTCGAGGTGCCAGCCCAGAGGGTCTCTCCTGATCCGCAAGTGATGCGAGGGGTGACGAAAACACGAACCGAAGATGATACTTTGGTAGCCCAGGGTCCAGGGACCAACAATAAAGGCCCTGGACTATCCGTCTTTTAGCCGAGGACAACTCTAGGGGCGAATGAACGGATCCCTTTGAAGGGGGGCCGTGCTGCTATGACTGCTTCCAGAGACCTAGAAACGCTGGATATATTGACAAACATGCTGCAACAAGCGTCCGTCTCTGAAGACCATCGTACCTTGATGGGTACGGTAGTTAAAAAGGTCATGTCCATGAAAAGAGGATTGAATGAGGCCTTCACAAGCCTGCTAAGAGGTTTCGAGGTCTGTGTTGTAATGCTTTCAATTGTGTTTTATTCACAAAATACTCCTATGTATAGATAGTAGGCCCTGAGACTCTAATAGGCTACCCAAGGGAGGCAATCAGAGGATCAAAAATATTTATCCAGGAAATAATCTGACTACTTGGAACACAGGCTATTACCTTCCCTGCAACTGCCCGATCCATGGAGGCTGCGGATCTGCAGCGGAAGATTGATGAGGCGGATGATGACATCATGCTGATCAATAGGCCTCTTGACGAGGCGCAAGGTATGTTTTTGGGTCAGCCAATATATTTATGCATGATAACATGAGCATGAAGCTAGAATTGTATACTGAGACATGCATAACTACAGATGGTGCTGCTGCGGTAGAGGCCCTTCGGGCTGAGCTTGTCCTTGCCAAGGAACAAACCCGGATGAGTAATTTGGCTGCCCATAAGGCGACTGAAGAGTTAAAAACCGAACAGGTTGTTCGGTGCCAGTGTGAGGAAAGAATTACTACCATGGCACGCAAGCTGGAGGAGACCACCGTCCGGTGCGAACTCCTTGAGAAGGATAACAAGGCCAAAGCGGACGATCTCAACAAGGCCTTATAAGAGGTGAAAGAAGCACGATCTGAGTCCAGAGCGGCTCGGGAAGAGATCCGGCAAGCTGGGGAGATAGTGGCTGGTAAGCCTTTCTTATTACAGATGAAGTTCGGCGATCCGAAGTATTCCCTGCTTAACCAAATGTGGAGTTCTCCGGACACCTTTTTGGACCTGCCAAAGAGTGCCTCCGATGCATCGCAATTTTACCAAGTGTAGGAAGGGTATGCCACGGAGAAGCTTTTTTGGTCACAGTTCGGCGCTCCAAAGCGTCAGTTGTTACTAAATGAAAAGATGGCCTAGTGGGCCGAGCTCCACAGGATGTCTGGTTCTGCCATGAAGGACGTCATAGTCTGGTTGTGGCCTACTGAGCCCATTCTGAATAGTTACTTCGGTTTTGTGCAGCGGCTTGTGGGATGCAGTGTCGTGTATCGACGCCGTTAAGCGTTCAACGTGCATTGAAGGTGCACGGATGGCCTTTTCCCATGTCAAAACATACCGGGCCAAGATGAAGGCCACTGACGTTGTAGCGAGGAGTCCCCTTAAGGGTAAGGACCATCACGCACCCGAACACTATTTCGAGGACATCTTAGAGGGTGCCCGCTTGATAGAGGGTTAGTGCTCGAAAGATATGATATTTGAATGAAATGAATTGAATTGTAAAAGACAATATGATGATAATATTATGATTTTTGCTTAAAAGCTTTTGGTTCCTCCTATGCGATCGTTTTCGCATAATCTGAAAGTTTTCTAGTCGTCGGCTTCAGCCCCCATGTGGAAAATACGGGGGTGTTCCGAAAAGCACATGATCACTCTTAACCCAGCGTCTTGGTCCATGAAGGAGGTGTCAACGCGGTGAACGAGGCAATCAGACTATAGGGTGTTAACACTTTCACTTAGCCATAGGAGTTTTATGGTGGGTCTACGATATAAACCCTGGTATGTAAGCTGTTATCCCAATGTGGTGCGTTTACATGTATGACCTCAAGAAAGGTCCTTCGTGTAATACGGAGGGAATCGCGAAAGATTCTGATAAGTCGTCGAGTGGTTGACCAGCTCTCGCCGCATCATGATAGTCAGTTTTCAGCTTTCTCTACTGAGGTGCTCGCCTGGGTAAACCAGGGCACAATCACAGTAGTTCTCCCTTTACTACCTTAGCCGATAGAGCGGAACGTAACGTAGCAAGCACAGGAGCCGGGTAACCCAACTATTGACCCAAGACATGATTCGAAGCTGATGCATATAAGGCCAAACTCGCGACGCCGAAGTATACTATAAAGCTGTTCGGACTTATTGGTAATTTAGTTGTTCCCATATCGAGCCCTTGTCAGGGCGTGTGAAATAACACAAGGAGCAAAATATAGTTTTTTAGAGAAAAGTGAATACATGATATAGATTATATTCACTAGAACTTGAATGACATGCCGATCGTTGTTTTTTATATAATAACGCCACGAACTTGGCTATTTGTCATGCCAAGGGTCGACGGATGAGGTAGAAGGCACTTTACAGGCTCACAAAATAGAGAGTACGGTCTAAAAAGGTTGTTTTGGACCTCCTGTCGCACGTCTGCGCCGCCTTTCCTCAATGAAGGGGCTCCTTAAAGGGAGTAACTTTTGGATGAATGTACAAACCAGAACTCTGATGGAGTCGGTGAGATGACCAGCCTACGAGTCACCTATGATAAAGGATAAAGAAAAAAGAAGAAAAAGTGGTCAGAAAAGAATTGAAAAGAAGGGGGTTATAGAGGTACTTGTAGGCCCGTCCGTATTATGCCTCCGCCGATGCCCATGGTATTTTAAGTGCATATTTATGTATACGCGGTATGGATTTCGCAGGTGTATGAGGCGGATGGCGGAGGCCGAACTGCTTGTCCAACTCCATAATTGGTCGGTCTTGCTGAATGGATATCGGCGGCTTAATGGCCGACAAGGTATGCGGTTTAATAAGGCCGACTTGTACTCCGACTGGAGGGAACGTAGTATGATCCTCAGTCCGGAGGGCGTACGTCTCATGCTCCTCTGTAGGGGCGTGCGTCATGTATACCATGTTCACTGCTTTTACCTCAGGGGGAAATTGCTTCTGACTCCCGGTATTTGGGTGGTGAATCTCTTCGCCATCGCTATCACTGGCGGTCTTTTCCCCTTGTGTTCAGCGTTGAGCTTGCCGGCCTGCTTGAAGACCCAACAGCTTCTGTTGGTGTGACTAGCTGGTTTATCGGGGTTGCCATGAATCTGGCAGGGTCGATCCAATATCTTGTCTAAGGTGGATGGTTCATCTCTGTTTGCCTTGAATGGCTTTTTCCGCTGACCGGATTTGGGGCCGCTGAATCCGGCGTTGACCGTTGTGTCGCGTATTCTTTCATTATCATTGTGTCGTTTGTGTTTGCTGCGTCGAGGTTTGCCATTGCCGTTTCGGACTTCGGAAGTGCCCGGATTGTTGGCGCTATTGCTTCTACGAGCGAGCCATATGTCTTCTCCCGCGCAAAAGCGGGTCATCAAAGCAGTAAGGGCTGACATGGATTCTGGTTTTTCTTGACTGATGTGGCAGGTGACGGTGTCCTAGACTAGGGGGTACTCAACACGTCATCTCCCGAACAGGTGTATCGGGCTGAGGACCGCCATGGTGGTTCACTATTGGGCCAGTTCGGATAACCCATGCCGCATACAAGGAAGACTCCACAAGACTTGGCGCCCAAGACAAGGACTCTCCTAAAACCCTAGGCCTTCGGTGTCTTATATAAACCGAGGCCAGGCTAGTCAATAGACAATCTTATATGCATTAGATCAATCTCATGGTAGATACATGTACCCTATACTATGCCCCATATGACTATAATAAAAAGCAGGACGTAGGGTTTTACCTCCATCAAGAGGGCCCGAACCTGGGTAAAATCCCGTGTCCATGTTACCATCGCTCCAAGACGCCTAGCTTAGGACCCCTACTATGAGATACGCCAGATATTGAACCGACATTGGTGCTTTCATTGAGAGCCTGCTGGGCGTCGGCCACGGTTCGTTGGGATTCTCATCTACATTGATTCTGACCTAGCTGATCAAGATTGAAAGAAAGTTCGGTGACGGCATGAACAAGGTGATATTCTTCTGATTAGATGGTTCTGCAATGAATAATTTATTTCAAACCATATTGCTGGTCCGCACTAAATCTTTGCAGATCAGAAGTTTAGGTGGCCGTGTCCATGAGCGGCAGGCGCCACCGATCCCTCACTGGTAGAAAAAGGGCCTTTAGTCCCGGTTCGTAAGGGTACTAATGCCCCGACCCTTTAGTCTCGGTTCAATCCAGAACCGGGACTAAAGGCCCTCCACGTGGCCGGTCCACCTTTAGTCCCGGTTGGTGTTACCAACCGGGACTAAAGGAAATTTCCTGATTTTTTTTGAAATTTTTTTGGAATTTTTTTATTTTCAAATTTCTGAATTATTTTAACCTCTAATCTCTAATCACCCCTCATCATTGCTCAATTTAATCTCTAATCACCCCTCATCATTCCAAATCATCTCACTTCCCGAATGGTCACCCATCCTCTCACTACTCCAGCCTGAGCACGCTTAACTTTCGGGTTCTATTCTCCCTCGTTTCCAAGTCTGCACTTGTTGTTTTCCTGACAATAGTAAGATGTCAATCCTATTAACCCTCAGGAATTTAGCTTGAGCATGATGTCACATATTTCACTGTTTGAGTTTAAAACTATTGTTCTAAAAAAACAATAATTTTTTAGTAACACTAATATTTTTGAATAAGTAGTTTGACCATTGTTTGACCACAGTTTGACCATAGTTTGACCAGATTTGATCAAAATTCAAAAAAGGTGAAATAATTATTTAATAACACTAATATTCTTGAATAATTATTTAGTAACACTAATACTTCTTGAATAAGTAGTTTGACCATAGTTTGACCAGATTTACTGAAAATTTAAAAAAATTGAAATTTGAGCATAACTTTTTTTCCTTTTGGAATTTGAGGATTCTAAAAATTTGCAAACAGGCCGTATGCAAACTTTTTCATTCGAGTTCGTATGCAAAAGTTATGCCCATTTTACAAATTCCAGAGAGATTTTGTAAATAAAGTCGAAATTCATATTTGTAAATTTTCCCAACAACTAGACCACATATCACATGTGAAACTTATTTTCTTTTATTTTTTTGACATTTCCATCATTTTCTTTTATTTTTTTTAAAACTGAAAAGGCGATCCACAGGGGAGGGGGGGGGATAGTTTGAAAATGGGACCTTTAGTACCGGTTCATGGCACGAACCGGGACTAAAGGTCTCATCCCCATTAGTCCCAATTCGTGCCTCAAACCGGGACTAAAGGTCTAATCTTTAGTCCCGGTTTGTGGCACGAACCGGGACCAATGGTTGTGGGCCAGGAGCGAGGCCCATTGGTCCCGGTTCATCCCACCAACCGGGACCAAAAGGTCTAGATGAACCAGGACTAATGCCTTAGCCGCACGAACCGGGACCAATGCTCACATTAGTCCCGGTTCTAGACTGAACCGGGACTAATGGGCTGAGCCGGCCTGGACCATAGCCCTGTTTTCTATTAGTGCCCTGATTGTCCAGTCATCCACATGTTGTGGCCGGATGGTCGCGAAGAGCGCAAGTGCACCAGCCGAATACTATCACAACTAGTGGTCAAATCGGAGATGATTAGCCGCCACCTTTTTTTCCTCCACCGGCTGAAGTCCGAGGCCAAGTTCCTTGGCCGATCTCCTGCTGCTAGTATGATTCCCATAAAAAGGGAATCCACTCCACATAAAGCATCAGGGAAGTTATTCTATTTTGGTATTATTAGTATAACCGCAACACGTTCTTCGAGATCTAATCTAATCAATGCATAGTGTGTCTTAGCTTGTCTTTTCTAATTCATGTAAGGCCAAATCTAATGCTTGATTTTTTGGTTGATTCTTTGTCAATTGCCGCCGCAACTTGTCTTGGAGGACGGTCTGGTTTAGTATTAGGTCATCTGGGATCTTGAAGAATTTCCTCTTCGGTCTACTACATGCAAAATAGTTCCACGATGGCTTTGTCCGCTGCCTAGCAATGCGCCAGGTCCGAGGTCTGCTGCTACTGGTAGCACACCCATAGGCGAACTATACCCCGTGCTATGTGTTGGAAATATTCCCTAGAGGCAATAATAAAAGCATTATTATTATATTTCCTTGTTCATGATAATTGTCTTTATTCATGCTATTATTGTGTTATCCGGAAATCGTAATACATGTGTGAATAACAGACACCAACATGTCCCTAGTAAGCCTTTAGTTGACTAGCTCGTTGATCAATAGATAGTCATGGTTTCCTGACTATGGACATTGGATGTCATTGATAACGAGATCACATCATTAGGAGAATGATGTGATGGACAAGACCCAATCCTAAACATAGCATAAGATCGTATAGTTCGTTTGCTAGAGTTTTCCAATGTCAAAGTATCTTTTCCTTAGACCATGAGATCGTGTAACTCCCGGATATCGTAGGAGTGCTTTGGGTATACCAAACGTCACAACATAACTGGGTGACTATAAAGGTATACTACGGGTATCTCCGAAAGTGTCTGTTGGGTTGACACGGATCAAGACTGGGATTTGTCACTCCGTATGACGGAGAGGTATCACTGGGCCCACTCGGTAATGCATCATCATTATGAGCTCAAAGTGACCAAGTGTTTGGTCACGGGATCATGCATTACGGTACGAGTAAAGTGACTTGCCGGTAACGAGATTGAACGAGGTATTGGGATACCGACGATCGAATCTCGGGCAAGTAACATATCGATTGACAAAGGGAATTGTATACGGTGTTGCTTGAATCCTCGACATCATGGTTCATCCGATGAGATCATCGAGGAGCATGTGGGAGCCAACATGGGTATCCAGATCCGGCTGTTGGTTATTGACCGGAGAGTCGTCTCGGTCATGTCTGCATGTCTCCCGAACCCGTAGGGTCTACACACTTAAGGTTCGGTGACGCTAGGGTTGTAGGGATATGTATATGCAGTAACCCGAATGTTGTTCGGAGTCCCGGATGAGATCCCGGATGTCACGAGCAGTTCCGGAATGGTCCGGAGGTAAAGAATTATATATAGGAAGTGCTATTTCGGCCATCGGGACAAGTTTCGGGGTTATCGGTATTGTACCGGGACCACCGGAAGGGTCCCGGGGGTCCACCGGGTGGGGCCACCTGTCCCGGGGGGCCACATGGGCTATAGGGGGTGCGCCTTGGCCTACATGGGCCAAGGGCACCTGCCCCAAGAGGCCCATGCGCCTAGGGTTTCAAGGAGGAAGAGTCCTAGGAGGGGAAGGCACCTCCTAGGTGCCTTGGGGAGGAAGGATTCCTCCCCCTTGGCCGCAACCCCCTAGGAGATTGGATCTCCTAGGGCCGACGCCCCCCCCCCTTGGCCATCCTATATATAGTGGGGGAAGGAGGGCTCTTCATCCATGCCTTTGGTTGCCTCCTTCTCCCTCTCCAACACCTCCTCCTCCTCCATAGTGCTTGGCGAAGCCCTGACGGAGTACTGCAGCTTCACCATCACCACGCCGTCGTGCTGCTGCTGGAGCCATCTTCCTCAACCTCTCCTTCCCTCTTGCTGGATCAAGAAGAAGGAGACGTTACGCTGACCGTACGTGTGTTGAACGCGGAGGTGCCGTCCGTTCGGTGCTAGGATCTCCGGTGATTTGGATCACGTCATGTTCGACTACCTCATCCCCGTTCTTTGAACGCTTCCGCTCGCGATCTACAAGGTACGTAGATGCATCTAATCACTCGTTGCTATATGAACTCCTAGATGGATCTTGGTGAAACCATAGGAAAATTTTGTTTTTCTGCTACATTCCCCAACAGTGGCATCATGAGCTAGGTCTATGCGTAGTTCTTCTTGCGCGAGTAGAACACAATTTGTTGTGGGCGTAGATGTTGTCAACTTTCTTGCCGCTACTAGTCTTATCTTGCTTCAACGGTATTGTGGGATGAAGCGGCCCGGACCAACCTTACACGTACGCTTACGTGAGACCGGTTCCACCGACTAACATGCACTAGTTGCATAAGGTGGCTGGCGGGTGTCTGTCTCTCCTACTTTACTTGGAGCGGATTCGATGAAAAGGGTCCTTATGAAGGGTAAATAGAAGTTGAAAAATCACGTTGTGGTTTCACGTAGGTAAGAAAACGTTCTTGCTAGAACCCTACTTCAGCCATGTAAAACATGCAACAACAATTAGAGGACGTCTAACTTGTTTTTGCAGGAAGTGCTTTGTGATATGATATGGCCAAAGTTGTGATGAATGATGAATGATCTATATGTGATGTATGAGATGTTCATGCTATTGTAATAGGAATCACGACTTGCATGTCGATGAGTATGACAACCGGCAGGAGCCATAGGAGTTGTCTTTATTTTTGTATGACCTGCGTGTCATTGAGAAATGCCATGTAGATTACTTTACTTTATTGCTAAACGCGTTAGCCATAGTAGTAGAAGTAAAGTTGGCGAGCAACTTCATGGAGACACGATGATGGGGATCATGATGATGGAGATCATGGTGTCAAGCCGGTGACAAGATGATCATGGAGCCCCAAGATGGAGATCAAAGGAGCTATGTGATATTGGCCATATCATGTCACTATTATTATTTGATTGCATTTGATGTTTATCATGTTTTGCATCTTGTTTACTTAGAACGACAGTAGTAAATAAGATGGTCCCTCATAATAATTTCAAGAAAGTGTTCCCCCTAACTGTGCACCATTGCGACAGTTCGTTGTTTCAATGCACCACGTGATGATCGGGTGTTTGATTCAAAACGTTCACATACAACGGGTGTAAGACAGATTTACACATGCAAACACTTAGGTTGACTTGACGAGCCTAGCATGTGTATAGACATGGCCTCGGAACACAGAACACCGAAAGGTCGAGCATGAGTCGTATAGAAGATACGGTCAACATGAAGATGTTCACCGACGTTGACTAGTCCGTCTCACGTGATGATCGGACATGGCCTAGTTGACTCGGATCATGTTATACTTAGATGACTAGAAGAGGGATGTCTATCTAAGTGGGAGTTCATTGAATAATTTGATTAGATGAACTTAATTATCATGAACTTAGTCTAAAATCTTTACAATATGTCTTGTAGATCAAATGGCCAACGTAGTCCTCAACTTCAACGCGTTCCTAGAGAAAACCAAGCTGAAAGACGATGGCAGCAACTATACGGACTGGGTCCGGAACCTGAGAATCATCCTCATAGCTGCCAAGAAAGATTATGTCCTACAAGCACCGCTGGGTGACGCACATGTTCTCCCTGCAGAACAAGACGTTATGAACGCTTGGCAGGCACGTACCGATGACTACTCCCTCGTTCAGTGCGGCATGCTTTACAGCCTAGAGCTGGGGCTCCAAAAGCGTTTTGAGAGACATGGAGCATATGAGATGTTCGAAGAGCTGAAAATGGTTTTCCAAGCTCATGCCCGGGTCGAGAGATATGAAGTCTCCGACAAATTCTTCAGCTGTAAGATGGAGGAAAATAGTTCTGTCAGTGAGCACATACTCACTATGTCTGGGTTACATAACCGCTTGACTCAGCTGGGAGTTAATCTCCCGGATGATGCGGTCATTGACAGAATCCTCCAGTTGCTTCCACCGAGCTACAAGAGCTTTGTGATGAACTTGAATATGCAGGGGATGGAAAAGACCATTCCTGAAGTATTCGCTATGCTGAAATCAGCAGAGGTAGAAGTCAAGAAGGAACATCAAGTGTTGATGGTCAATAAAACCACTAAGTTCAAGAAGGGCAAAGGTGAAAAGAACTTCAAGAAGGACGGCAAGGGAGTTGCCACGCCCGGCAAGCAAGCTGCCGGGAAGAAGCCAAAGAATGGACCCAAGCCCGAGACTGAGTGCTTTTATTGCAAGGGAAGTGGTCACTGGAAGCGGAACTGCCCCAAATACTTAGCGGACAAGAAGGCCGGCAAAACAAAAGGTATATATGATATACATGTAATTGATGTGTACCTTACTAGTACCCGTAGTAGCTCCTGGGTATTTGATACCGGTGCAGTTTCTCACATTTGTAACTCAAAGCAGGGGCTGTGGAATAAGCGGAGACTGGCAAAGGACGAGGTGACGATGCGCGTCGGGAATGGTTCCAAGGTCAATGTGATCCCCGTCGGCACACTACCTCTATATTTACCTTTGGGATTAGTTTTAAACCTTAATAATTGTTATTTAGTGCCAGCTTTGAGCATGAACATTGTATCGGGATCTCGTTTAATTCGAGATGGCTACTCATTTAAATCCGAGAATAATGGTTGTTCTATTTATATGAGAGATATGTTTTATGGTCATGCTCCTATGGTGAATGGTTTATTCTTAATGAATCTCGAGCGTAATGCTACACATATTCATAGTGTGAGTACCAAAAGATGTAAAGTTGATAATGATAGTCCCACATACTTGTGGCACTGCCGCCTTGGTCACATAGGTGTCAAACGCATGAAGAAGCTCCATGCAGATGGACTTTTAGAGTCTCTTGATTACGAATCATTTGACTCGTGCGAACCATGCCTCATGGGTAAGATGACCAAGACTCCGTTCTCAGGAACAATGGAGCGAGCAACCAACTTATTGGAAATCATACATACTGATGTGTGCGGTCCAATGAGTGTTGAGGCTCGCGGTGGCTATCGTTATGTTCTCACCCTCACTGATGACTTGAGTAGATATGGGTATGTCTACTTAATGAAACACAAGTCTGAAACCTTTGAAAAGTTCAAGGAATTTCAGAGTGAAGTTGAGAATCAACGTGACAGGAAAATCAAGTTTCTACGATCAGATCGTGGAGGAGAATACTTGAGTCACGAATTTGGCACACACTTAAGAAAATGTGGAATAGTTTCACAACTCACGCCGCCTGGAACACCTCAGTTTAATGGTGTGTCCAAACATCGTAATCGCACTCTATTAGATATGGTACGATCTATGATGTCTCTTACCGATTTACCGCTATCTTTTTGGGGCTATGCTTTAGAGACTGCCGCAATCACTTTAAATAGGGCTCCGTCGAAATCCGTTGAGACGACACCGTTTGAATTATGGTTTGGGAAGAAACCTAAGCTGTCGTTTCTGAAAGTTTGGGGATGCGATGCTTATGTCAAGAAACTTCAACCTGAAAAGCTCGAACCCAAGTCGGAAAAATGCGTCTTCATAGGATACCCTAAAGAAACTGTTGGGTATACCTTCTACCTCAGATCCGAAGGCAAGATCTTTGTTGCCAAGAATGGATTCTTTCTAGAGAAAGAGTTTCTCTCGAAAGAAGTAAGTGGGAGGAAAGTAGAACTTGATGAAGTATTACCTCTTGAACCGGAAAATGGCGCAACTCAAGAAAATGTTCCTGAGGCGCCTGCACCGACTAGAGAGGAAATTAATGATGATGATCAAGATACTTCTGATCAAGCTCCTACTGAAATTCGAAGGTCCACAAGGACACGTTCCGCACCAGAGTGGTACGGCAACCCTGTCTTGGAAATCATGTTGTTAGACAACGGTGAACCTTCGAACTATGAAGAAGCGATGGCGGGCCCGGATTCCGACAAATGGCTAGAAGCCATGAAATCCGAGATAGGATCCATGTATGAAAACTAAGTATGAACTTTGAATGACTTGCCCGTTGAACGGCGAGCCATAGAAAATAAATGGATCTTTAAGAAGAAGACAGACGCGGATGGTAATGTGACCATCTATAAAGCTCGGCTTGTCGCTAAGGGTTATCGACAAGTTCAAGGGGTTGACTACGATGAGACTTTCTCACCGGTAGCGAAGCTGAAGTCCGTCCGAATCATGTTAGCAATTGCCGCATTCTACAATTATGAGATATGGCAAATGGACGTCAAAACGACATTCCTCAATGGTTTCCTTAAGGAAGAATTGTATATGATGCAGCCGGAAGGTTTTGTCGATCCTAAGAATGCTAACGAGGTGTGCAAGCTCCAACGCTCGATTTATGGGCTGGTGCAAGCTTCTCAGAGTTGGAACATTCGCTTTGATGAGATGATCAAAGCGTTTGGGTTTACGCAGACTTATGGAGAAGCCTGCGTTTACAAGAAAGTGAGTGGGAGCTCTGTAGCATTTCTCATACTATATGTAGATGACATACTTTTGATGGGAAATGATATAGAACTCTTGGACAGCATCAAGGCCTATTTGAATAAGAGTTTTTCAATGAAGGACCTTGGAGAAGCTGCTTATATATTAGGCATCAAGATCTATAGAGATAGATCAAGACGCCTCATAGGTCTTTCACAAAGCACATACCTTGATAAGATATTGAAGAAGTTCAATATGGATCAGTCTAAGAAGGGGTTCTTGCCTGTGTTGCAAGGTGTGAAATTGAGCTCAGCTCAATGTCCGACCACGGCAGAAGATATAGAAGAGATGAGCGCCATCCCCTATGCCTCAGCCATAGGTTCTATTATGTATGCCATGCTGTGTACCAGACCTGATGTAAACCTTGCCGTAAGTTTGGTAGGAAGGTACCAAAGTAATCCCGGCAAGGAACACTGGACAGCGGTCAAGAATATCCTGAAGTACCTGAAAAGGACTAAGGAAATGTTTCTCGTTTATGGAGGTGACGAAGAGCTCGTCGTAAAGGGTTACGTCGACGCTAGCTTCGACACAGATCTGGATGACTCTAAGTCACAGACCGGATACGTGTATATTTTGAATGGTGGGGCAGTAAGCTGGTGCAGTTGCAAGCAGAGCGTCGTGGCGGGATCTACATGTGAAGCGGAGTACATGGCAGCCTCGGAGGCAGCACATGAAGCAATATGGGTGAAGGAGTTCATCACCGACCTAGGAGTCATACCCAATGCGTCGGGGCCAATCAAACTCTTCTGTGACAACACTGGAGCTATTGCACTTGCCAAGGAGCCCAGGTTTCACAAGAAGACCAGGCACATCAAGCGTCGCTTCAACTCCATTCGTGAAAATGTTCAAGATGGAGACATAGAAATTTGTAAAGTACATACGGACCAGAATGTAGCAGATCCGTTGACTAAACCTCTCCCTAGGGCAAAACATGATCAACACCAGAATTCCATGGGTGTTCGATTCATCACAATGTAACTAGATTATTGACTCTAGTGCAAGTGGGAGACTGTTGGAAATATGCCCTAGAGGCAATAATAAAAGCATTATTATTATATTTCCTTGTTCATGATAATTGTCTTTATTCATGCTATAATTGTGTTATCCGGAAATCGTAATACATGTGTGAATAACAGACACCAACATGTCCCTAGTAAGCCTCTAGTTGACTAGCTCGTTGATCAATAGATAGTCATGGTTTCCTGACTATGGACATTGGATGTCATTGATAACGAGATCACATCATTAGGAGAATGATGTGATGGACAAGACCCAATCCTAAACATAGCATAAGATCGTATAGTTCGTTTGCTAGAGTTTTCCAATGTCAAAGTATCTTTTCCTTAGACCATGAGATCGTGTAACTCCCGGATACCGTAGGAGTGCTTTGGGTATACCAAACGTCACAACGCAACTGGGTGACTATAAAGGTATACTACGGGTATCTCCGAAAGTGTCTGTTGGGTTGACACGGATCAAGACTGGGATTTGTCACTCCGTATGACGGAGAGGTATCACTGGGCCCACTCGGTAATGCATCATCATTATGAGCTCAAAGTGACCAAGTGTTTGGTCACGGGATCATGCATTACGGTACGAGTAAAGTGACTTGCCGGTAACGAGATTGAACGAGGTATTGGGATACCGACGATCGAATCTCGGGCAAGTAACATATCGATTGACAAAGGGAATTGTATACGGTGTTGCTTGAATCCTCGACATCATGGTTCATCCGATGAGATCATCGAGGAGCATGTGGGAGCCAACATGGGTATCCAGATCCCGCTGTTGGTTATTGACCAGAGAGTCGTCTCGGTCATGTCTGCATGTCTCCCGAACCCGTAGGGTCTACACACTTAAGGTTCGGTGACGCTAGGGTTGTAGGGATATGTATATGCAGTAACCCGAATGTTGTTCGGAGTCCCGGATGAGATCCCGGACGTCACGAGGAGTTCCGGAATGGTCCGGAGGTAAAGAATTATATATAGGAAGTGCTATTTCGGCCATCGGGACAAGTTTCGGGGTTATCGGTATTGTACCGGGACCACCGGAAGGGTCCCGGGGGTCCACCGGGTGGGGCCACCTGTCCCGGGGGGCCACATGGGCTGTAGGGGGTGCGCCTTGGCCTACATGGGCCAAGGGCACCTGCCCCAAGGGGCCCATGCGCCTAGGGTTTCAAGGAGGAAGAGTCCTAGGAGGGGAAGGCACCTCCTAGGTGCCTTGGGGAGGAAGGATTCCTCCCCCTTGGCCGCAACCCCCTAGGAGATTGGATCTCCTAGGGCCGGCACCCCCCCTTGGCCATCCTATATATAGTGGGGGAAGGAGGGCTCTTCATCCATGCCTTTGGTTGCCTCCTTCTCCCTCTCCAACACCTCCTCCTCCATAGTGCTTGGCGAAGCCCTGACGGAGTACTGCAGCTTCACCATCACCACGCCGTCGTGCTGCTGCTAGAGCCATCTTCCTCAACCTCTCCTTCCCTCTTGCTGGATCAAGAAGAAGGAGACGTTACGCTGACCGTACGTGTGTTGAACGCGGAGGTGCCGTCCGTTCGGTGCTAGGATCTCCGGTGATTTGGATCACGTCGTGTTCGACTACCTCATCCCCGTTCTTTGAACGCTTCCGCTCGCGATCTACAAGGTACGTAGATGCATCTAATCACTCGTTGCTAGATGAACTCCTATATGGATCTTGGTGAAACCGTAGGAAATTTTTGGTTTTCTGCTACGTTCCCCAACACTATGGAGGCGATCCGACCAGCAGCGCTCCATCCATGGAGATCACGCACGCACAAGTACTTTTCCCGCAGAGCAGTAACACCAGGCTAGCATGGGTCGTCTATGCGGCAACTTACAGGGAGATTCAATCTTTCCTTTTTCCTCTTTGTTTAATATTTATTTAATTAAAGATGAGGCAATCTACGCTTTTTAACTCGTGATCTGTCTCGCATGTACCTTTTCACGTGCTGAATTGATTTGACCTTTGCAAGAGAAGGAGTACTATACTACTGCTTGCTACTACCTACATTGCGCCGAAGAGATAGTGCAGAAGCAGTACCCTAACAGGGACATGGCACCATGGCAGCACACGACACATGTTCGGCACGGCTCAGGTCGTCCGTTTGCTTCGGTCTGCTACAGTCGTCGCTGCTGGCGTTCAGGTTCTATTTTTCCAAATTATTCGTTTAGCACTATTATACATAGAATATTTTCTATTGGCGTATACTACATTATTTTGGCAGAGAAATTCTACCGACGTTGTACCTAGCGTCGATACGGCCAGCTCCTCCATGTCACTTGGGCAGGCCGACCTTCGTCGACATCGCCGTGCCACAACACCGTCGCGCCGTCGAGCTAGCCTCAGTGCCCAGGCCATATTTACCAAACTTTTTCACTTTGCATAAATTAATTATGCACCTTTTTTCATTACTATTATTTCTTGGTTGCACTACTTTGTGTGTGCAGGCAATCTATGTAGGTTGGGTCGCGCTAACACCTCGGCAAGCCGAAGTCGTCGTCCCGCCAATGTCGACCAACGCGCCCCTGTGTCGGCTTTTTCGCGTTGCCACTCCGCTGGGCTGACCTTGTCGCCCAGGCCATATTCATTCCATTTTTTGCTTCACTTAAATTAACTAAGTAGAAGAATTATATATATATATATTATCATTACCTTTGTCTGTTGTTATTTTTGGCTTGCCATATATTATGTGTGTAGACAATTAATTTTTGCTGCGTCACGCAGTCACGTCGGCGTACGGAGTCGTCCTCTCGGCTCCATCAACCAAATACCACCGTCACCATGGTGTGATACCCTGTGTTGCCATTATCGCGTCGTCGCTTTATCAAACTGACGTCCACCATGCCGACCTGTGATGTGGGGGCTTCATTATCACGCTGCCAAACTACTCTGCCTCCTCGGCGGGACCGGGGGCTTTGCCTCGACACTTCGGCACTATCGTGCTATCACTTCATCAAGCCAAGATCTTCGCTCGGGTACGTCAAGACCGGTTTGGGGGTTGGGACCTTGAGCCGCTACAAGCTCGTCCACGTCACACCAAGAACATTAACCAGCTAAGTCGCTTTCATGCTCAACAATTTTCTGTTTTAAATTATGTTTGGTTCGACCAAGCTTTATACTTTTTTGACAAAAAGTCGTTTGCGAAAAACTTTCTTTGTCAAAACCTTGTTTGTTACAAACAAATTCAAATACCCCGTTTACTTGGGGGCTTCCTTTCTGAAGCCTTTCCTCTTGCATATGATTATACTTGTATGGCTTCGTTCCTTGTTCATGTATTACGCCACAATATGCACCATGTTGATTTAAGTGTTCCGCAAGCTGGGTTGCCTTACTCCTGTGTTTACCCCTACGTTCCCGATTGTTCGGCTAGGGAGTAAAGGGAGCACCTATGCGATTGTCACGATTGGGTCATCCGAGCTCGGACCTCAGACTGGGTGAAGCCGAAAGCTAGCGCTCTTATTGTTTTCAACCATGGTCGGCACACAACGGAACTCATGAATACAAAAAATCTATTGCACAAGTCTCATAGTAACAATGAGCAATCGAAGAAAGGTATCGGTGGAGGTACTATTTTCTTCAAAGATGCTTCTTACAC
The DNA here is from genome assembly GCF_056163025.1 of Triticum urartu. Taxonomy (NCBI): domain Eukaryota; kingdom Viridiplantae; phylum Streptophyta; class Magnoliopsida; order Poales; family Poaceae; genus Triticum; species Triticum urartu. The sequence continues at coordinate 224,070,806 of NC_141877.1, read as the reverse complement.
TTCGTCAGTAATATGGCATAAGTTCCCCGAGCGCGCTTTGTCTGTTACAGCCTTATGGCCTGATTGCCTGGTTATCGGAAACACCGTCGATATTCTCGACAGGTGGAGTACATAACACTTTTCGGCCCTTGACCAAAGAGGGAGAAGCCGACGGTCGGTTAAGACACATTTAAACTTCGGATGAACACATATATGATATAAGTACTTCGGTACATACACTCATTATAGATAAAATTCTTTTAGCCAAGTCGCTCGGGGGCTCTTGAATTAGTATGAGCCATTTTTATTAGTCACTGCACAGTCTTTTTCTACCACTCCTTTCTCGACTCAGGTGTATGATCAATAGCCGGGTAGCCTGGTTTCTCTCTAAAGCTGCTCGCGTTTAGTTTGCTAAACTGGCCTGAGAAACACTCCGCCTTCGGGATAGGGAGGTTGAAGCCGAGGGCTGACCCACTTGAAGTCTAGAGATTAGATGTGTCATGTCAAAGCATGACGAAAGTATAATTTTAAGACCAATTTCATATTGGCACCAAAACATCTTGATTCAATCTAGACGTAAAGTTTTTTAAGCATGTTCGTTGGCCTTTTTTTGAGCTTATAACATCTTTCACCTATTTTATGTTTCAGGAAGAGGGACATTCTCTTGGTTGAGGTGTTCGGCGTGAAACTCTTTTCTAAAACTATAGTTCGGCATCTTTCCTACTGAACTCCACCTCGGTGTTGTGAAAACATACATGACAGTTGAACTTGTTCCTGAGGAGGTACGATCCTAGGGTCGGCCATTTTGCCCAACCCAATTCTCGGGGGGGCTGTTGCATTGACAATCCAATCCAGACAATTTAAGTGCAATATAGTTTTCGAGGAGATTATGATCCTCAGGTTGGTCGGCCGCACCCAACCTGAGTCTCGGGGACTTTGCACACCACTTTTTGTGTCCCGAAGTATTCCACCGAGCTAGGAGTTGATCCTCGGGCCGATTTTCAGGTGCATCTCAGGGGCTACTGGGATCAGCGGTCTGGGATCAGCGGTCTGGGATCAGCGGTCTTATGTCATCCTTCAGGTGCATCTCGGGTTTTAGACCGATACACACCTTGAGGGCTACTGGCTATATATCTCGGCAAAGAATAAATTGCACCAATCAAAAATATTGACAAAAAATCGGCCCGCAGTCGGGGTGGTGCACCACCTCAGAAGCAGTCCGGCATAAAGCTCGTGCGCCAGTGGCTGGCTCCATAGAGGGCATTTCCGGCATTAAGCTCGGCTAAACTCCTTCAACTTTTTTGAACCAAGGTGATCTATGACACCTCGGATATAGTCCGGCGTTGGACTTCGGATACAGTCTAGCGCTGGAGCTCGGATGCAGTTCGACGTTGGAGCTCAGCTGTAACAATACTCTTCGGATACAATCTGATGTTGGAGCTCGGATACATCCCAACGTTGGAGCTCGGAAGCGGTCCGGCGTTGGTGCTCGGCTGCAAAAGATACCTTGAATACAGTCCGGCGTTGGAGCTCGGACGCAAGAGGACACTGCCGCCCGGGAACAACTTCAAACCCGAGGTGTGGCCTAAAAATAACAAGGCATTGATAAAGGCCGAAAACTTAAAGGGGCTCTTGGGATACCCGACGTGTAAACTCTTCGGATTTACTTTGGTGATCCTCAAGATCGAATATGAGAAGATTTATTGAACCAGTTTTCAAGACCGACGATCGAAGATGAAGAACAGTTCAGAAGAATCGAGGAGCGTCCCCAACTTGAAGACCGGTTCAGGGGGCTACTGACGGTGTCCTGGACTAGGGGGTACTCAACACGTCGTCTCCCGAACAGGTGTATCGGGCGGAGGACCCCCATGGTGGTTCACTATTGGGCCAGTTCGGACAACCCATGCCGCATACAAGGAAGACTCCACAAGACTTGGCGCCCAAGACAAGGACTCTCCTAAAACCCTAGGCCTCCGGTGTCTTATATAAACCGAGGCCAGGCTAGTCAATAGACAATCTTATATGCATTAGATCAATCTCGTGGTAGATACATGTACCCTCTAGTATACCCCATATGAATACAATAAAAAGGAGGACGTAGGGTTTTACCTCCATCAGGAGGGCCCGAACCTGGGTAAAATCCCGTGTCCATGTTACCATCGCTCCAAGACGCCTAGCTTAGGACCCCTACTACGAGATACGCCAAATATTGATCTAACAACGGGTGAGCCACTCGTCCCGTACGTTGTGTTTGAAGGCTGCTAGGGCTTCCGCGTCCGGACAATCGATGATTTGGTTCTTTTTAACTAAGAACCTAGTCCAGAGCTTCCTGGCTGATTCTCCGGGCTGTTGAACTATATGGCTGAAGTCATCGGCGTCTGGTGGCTGGACATATGTGCCCTGGAATTTGTCGTGAAATGCGTCTTCCAAATCCTCCCAGCTGCCAATAGATTTTTCGGGCAGACTGTTTAACCAGTGCCGAGCTGGACCTTTGAGTTTTAACGGGAGGTATTTGATGGCATGAAGGTCATCGTCGCGGGCGATATGGATATGGAGAAGGAAATCCTCAATCCATACCGCGGGATCAGTTGTTCCATCATATGATTCAACATTTATGGGTTTAAACCCGTCTAGGAATTCATGCTCCATTACTTCGTCTGTGAAGCAAAGAGGTTGTGTGGCGCCTCTATGTTGGGCCACATTGCGACGTAGCTCCGATGGAGTCGGTCTGCGGTTTTCGGCCCGAGAGTGACTAGGCTTGTTACGTCCGACTAGATAGCCGACGTCGTGTGTCGGGGCACGTCCTCGCGATCCGTAGATCGATATGGTATGTCATGTTTTGTTGTCCAGGTCTTGTCGAAGGTCATATGTATGACCTCGAGTTGTTTTGCCTCTGCCTTTATGATGAGGCGGGGCTGGCTGGTGTTTGGCTTGGGTTGCCGCTTTATCCTGACCACGTAGTGGTTGGTCAGCCGCATTGTGCGATGGTGGTATGTGCTCAGGCGCCTCGTCGTCGAACTGAGGCAGTAATTTGCGCTTCGGGTAGCTTTTGGCTAGGCGCTTGAGGCCATGTTCTTCGGCTGCCAGGACATCAGTCCATCTATCATTGAGCAGATCTTGGTCAGCTTGAAGCTGCTGCTGCTTCTTTTTCAGGCTCCTTGCAGTTGCTATTAGCCAGCGTTTAAAGCTCTCCTACTCCTGAGGTTCCTCCGGCACGACGAAATCCTCGCTGCCGAGGCTCGCCTCATCCTTGGAGAGCGGAAGATAATTACTGTTCTCCGAGTCTTTGTACATGGCCTATCCATCAGGGCTAACTTGCCCGTCTTCCCGTTCGTTTTGTACAGCAGTTGCATCGACGGGGTCTTTGTTGCCTTCGGCACCTTCCGGAGTGTTATTTTCCCCTATGCCAGTATTGTTGTCTATTCCATGATGTGACTTAGAGTGATGCCGCTGACGTCGGTGTTTTGGTTGTATCACAGGAGGTTCGTCCTCAACTGGATCTTCTTTCTCATCGTCGTTAGTTCTTTTAGGTGTATCCACCATGTACACGTCGTAGGAAGAGGTGGTCGTCCAGCATTCGGTAAACGGCGGGTCTTGGCCCGGTTCCTCATCGGCATCGTCGTCCATACCATCGATATCTTCAGAGCCGTAGTTGAGCGTGTCGGTTAAGTCTTCAACAGTGTGTATGAAGTGGGCAGTGGGTGGGAAGCAAAATTCTTCGTTATCAATCTCCAGTTCGAACCGGACACAGTTCAGCTACGAGCCCCCCGCTAAGGATAGTGCTCTTAACGAGTTTAGCACGTCCGCCCAAGGGCGAGTGTCGGAAGATGTCCGTGGAGCTAAATTTGACGATCGATGACCGATCAAGCTCGACGTACGCGGATGCACAAGGTTCAGAACCTGTAGCCTGAGACGAGTCCGTAGCTCCGATGATATAGATGTCACATGGAGTTATGTTTGTGTGCGGCTCCAACACCGCTGAGTCGGTGGCTTCCGCGACGGGTCGAGCTTCCCGTCTTCGGATGGCGCAATCTGCTCCGGATCTATGGCTAGAGCAGCTACAGGTACTACCTCCTGGGTATGGAGTGATGACAAATCTAGGTCATGTTCATCGTGGTGACAGGGAGCAGCTGTCGTGGTCTCGAATTCGTCAAAGATCAAGTCTCCATGGATATCTGCGACGTAGTTCAAGATTCGAAATCTGCCTGGTGGCCAGGGGCGTAGCTTTCGATCTGCTCCAGATGGCCAAGCGAGTTAGCCCGCAGTGTGAAGCCGCCGAACACGAAGATCTGTACGGGGAGAAAGACTTCCCCTTGGACAACATCGTTGTAGATGATTGAAGGAGCCATCAAACCTTTTGAGGACAGCACAGTGGAACTCTCAATGAAAGCACCAATGTCGGTGTCAAAACCGGTGGATCTCGGGTAGGGGGTCCCGAATTATGCGTCTAGGATCGATGGTAATAGGAGACGGGGGACACAATGTTTACCCAGGTTCGGGCCCTCTCTATGAGGTAATACCCTACTTCCTGCTTGATTGATCTTGATGAATATGAGTATTACAAGAGTTGATCTACCACGAGATCGTAATGGCTAAACCCTAAAAGTCTAGCCTGACTATGATTATGAGGATGTATCTACGGACCTAGCCCTCCGGTTTATATAGACACAAGAGGGATCTAGGGTTACACAAGGTCGATTATAGAGAAAGGAATCTTCATAGTTGGTTGCCAAGGTTGCCTTCCACGCCAAGGAGAGTCCCATCCGGACACGGGTAGAGTCTTCGGTCTTCATATCTTCACCACCCAACAGTCCGGCCCATATCCAATAGGTTGGACGCCCGAGGACCCCTTAGTCCAGGACTCCCTCACTCGTCCCCGACCGCCACTCATAAGGAAGACAATAAAAAAAAATTATTCTCCGGCTTCATCACATAACGGCTCACCATACGTGCATGCTACAGGAATCACAAACTTTAACACAAGTATCTCTCAACTTCACAACTACTCACTAGCATGACTCTAATATTACCATCCTCATATCTCAAAACAATCATAAGGAATCAAACTTCATATAGTATTCAATGCACTTTATATGAAAGTTTTTATTATATCCCTCTTGGATGCCCATCATATTAGGACTAAATTTATAACCAATGAAAATTACCATGCTGTTTAAGACTCTCAAAATAATATAAGTGAAGCATGTGAGTTCATCTATTTCTTCAAAATAAAACCACCGCCGTGCTCTAAAAAGATATAAGTGAAGCAGTAGAGCAAATGACAAACTACTCCAAAAAGATGTAAGCGAAGAACAATGAGTAGTTGAATAATTATGCAACTATGTGAAGACTCCTTCTCATAAATAAAATTTCAGATCTTAAGTACTTTATTCAAAAAGCAAGCAAAACAAAATAAAATGGCATTGCAACTATAGCACATATCATGTGAAGAAGCAAAAACTTAGGCTCAACCAAAACTGACTGATAGTTGTTGAAGAAGAAAGGTGGGATGCCAACCGGGGCATCCCCAAGCTTAGATGCTTGAGACTTCTTGAAATATTTACTAGGGATGCCTTGGGCATCCCCAAGTTTGAGCTTTTGTGTCTCCTTAATTCCTTTCATCTCGCGGTTTCCCTAAATCTTAAAAAACTTCATCCACATAAAACTCAACAAGAACTCGTGAGATAAGTTAGTATAAATCCATGCTAAACCTTATCATTCTCTACTGTATAAAATCACTAAAATTATAATTTGACATTGCGTACTAAATGCCTCTACATATTTAAGAGTCCTATCATTAAATAGAATCATTAAACAAGCAAACATATGCAAACAATGCAAACATAACAGCAAGCTGTCTAAACAAGATAGTCTGTAAGGAATGCAAGAGGAATCATACTTCCCTAACTCCAAAAATTCTGAAAAAATTACCACACTGTAGATAATTTGTTGTTGCTAATTGTGTAAAAATTTGAAGATTTTATCATGTTCTGACTATTCACAAATATTCAAAACATAACAACAAACTTTCTTTTTTCTAAATTAGGAACATAAGGACTTGAAAAATAAGCATGGTAAAGGCTATACTTGACCTTTTTATTGAACTAAAAGATGCAAAACATTACTCTAAATAGAAGCAAGCAAATACTAATAAAATAAAATGACGCTCCAAGCAAAACACATATCATGTGGTGAATAAAAATATAGCTCCAAGTAAGGTTACCAATGAACTAAGACGAAAGAGGGGATGCCATCTGGGGCATCCCCAACTTAGGCTCTTGCCACTCCTTATTCCGTAGTCCATCAAAACTTTACCCAAAACTTGAAAACTTCACGACACAAAACTCAACAGAAAACTCGTAAGCTCCGTTAGTATAAGAAAGCAAATCACCACATAGGTACAGTCAAGACAAGATTCATAATTTTTCTCACATGATGCCTACTGTACCATATCATTTCTACAATTTATATTAAGCAATATAAGCCATAGAAACTAGAAAACAATAAAATTATGCATCGAAAACAGAATCTGTCAAAAACAGAACAGTCTGTAGTAATCTGCAACTCACGAATACTTCTATAACTCCCAAATCCTGAGAAATTAGGAAGTCCTAGTAAATTTGTTTACTGCAAAAAGAATTAGTATTTCATGGCGCTTCTTCTAAAAATGAAAACTAATCTCCTGGGCACAAAAGTTTCTGTTTTTCAGCAAGATCAAATCAACTATCACCGTAAGCCATCCCAAAGGTCTTACTTGGCACTTTATTGAAACAAAAGCTATAAAACATGATTACTACAGTAGCTTAATCATGTGGACACACAAAAACAGTAGGGGTAAATATTGGGTTTTCTCCCAACAAGTGCTTTTCTTTAATGCCTTTCTAGCTAGGCATGATGATTTCAATGATGCTCGCATAAAAGATAAGATTTGAAATATAAAGAGAGCATCATGAAGAATATAACTAGTACATTTAATCCTAACCCACTTCCTATGCATAGGGATTTTGTGAGCAAACAATTTATAGGAACAAGAATCAACTAGCATAGGAAGACAAAACAAGAATAACTTCAAAACTTTTAACACATAGAGAGGAAACTTGATATTATTGCAATTCCTCCAAGCATATATACCCCCCTCATAATAATTTTCAGTAGCATCATGAATAAATTCAACAATATAACCATCACATAAAGCATTATTTTCATGATGCACAAGCATAGAAATTTTACTACTCTCTACATAAGCAAAATTCTTCTCATTCATAGTAGTAGGAGGAGAAAATTCAAAAAAAATAGCTATTATGGGATTGAAAATTAAAATCAAGATGACAAGTTTCATGGTTATAATTATTATTTATAGCATACGTGTCATCACAATAATCATCATAGATAGGTGGCATGCTTTCATCATAATAAATTTTCTCATCAAAACTTGGGGGAGAGAAAATATCATCTTCATCAAACATAGCATCCCCAAGCTTGTGGCTTTGCATATCATTAGCATCATGGATATTCAAAGAATTCATACTAACAACATTGCAATCATGCTCATCATTCGAAGATTTAGTGCCAAACATTTTAGTGCATTCTTCTTCTAACACTTTGGCACAATTATCAGAATCCTTATTTTCACGAAAGACATTAAAAAGATGAAGTATATGAGGCAACCTCAATTCCATTTTTTTGTAATTTTCTTTTATAAACTAAACTAGTGATAAAACAAGAAACTAAAAAATTCGATTTGTAAGATCTAATGATATAGCTTCGAGCACTAACCTCCCCGGCAACGGCGCCAGAAAAGAACTTGATGTCTACTACGCAACCTTCTTCTTGTAGACGTTGTTGGGCCTCCAAGTGCAGAGGTTTGTAGGACAGTAGCAAATTTCCCTCAAGTGGATGACCTAAGGTTTATCAATCCGTGGGAGGCGCAGGATGAAGATGGTCTCTCTCAAACAACCCTGCAACCAAATAACGAAGAGTCTCTTGTGTCCCCAACACACCCAATAGAATGGCAAATTGTATAGGTGACTAGTTCGGCAAAGAGATGGTGATACAAGTGCAATATGGATGGTAGATATAGGTTTTTGTAATCTTAAAATATAAAAACAACAAGGTAACTAATGATAAAAGTGAGCACAAACGGTATTGCAATGCTTCAAAACAAGGCCTGGGTTTCATACTTTCACTAGTGCAAGTTCTCTCAACAAGGATAACATAATTAGATCATATAACTATCCCTTAACATGCAACAAAGAGTCACTCCAAAGTCACTAATAGCGGAGAACAAACGAAGAGATTATTGTAGGGTACGAAACCACCTCAAAGTTATTCTTTCCGATCAATCGATTCGGCTATTCCTATAAGTGTCATAAACAACCCTAGAGTTCGTAGTAAAATAACACCTTAAGACACAAATCAATGAAAACCCTAATGTCACCTAGATACTCCAATGTCACCTCAAGTATCTGCGGGTATGATTATACGATATGCATCACAAAATCTCAGATTCATCTATTCAACCAACACAAAGAACTTCAAAGAGTGCCCCAAAGTTTCTACCGGAGAGTTAAGACGAAAACGTGTGCCAACCCCTATGCATAAGTTCACAAGGTCACCGAACTCGCAAGTTGATCACCAAATCATACATCAAGTGGATCACGTGAATATCCCATTGTCACCACAGATAAGCACATGCAAGAATACATTAAGTGTTCTCAAATCCTTAAAGACTCAATCCGATAAGATAAATTCAAAGGGAAAACTCAATTCATCACAAGGAGATAGAGGGGGAGAAACATCATAAGATCCAACTATAATAGAAAATCTCACAGTACTTCAAGATTGTGCCATATCAAGAACACGAGAGAGAGAGATCAAACACATAACTACTGGTACATACCCTCAGCCCCGAGGGTAAACTACTCCCTCCTCGTCATGGAGAGTGCCGGGATGATGAAGATGGCCACCGGTGATGATTCCCCCCTCCGGCAGGGTGCCGGAACAGGGTCCCGATTAGTTTTTGGTGGCTACAGAGGCTTGCGGTGGCGGAACTCCCGATCTAGGTTATTTTCTGGAGGTTTGGGGATTTATAGGAGAGGTTGGAGTCGAGAACAAGTCAGGGGGCCCCATGGAGAGTCCATGAGGCACAGGGGCACGCCCTCTGGGGGTGGGCGCGCCCTCCACCCTCGTGGGGCCCACGGGACTCTCCTCCGGTAACTCTTCGTTCCAATATTTTTTTAATTTTCCAGAAAAATCTCCGTTGATTTTCAGCGCATTCCGAGAACTTCTATTTCTGCACAAAAACACCACCACGGTAGTTCTGCTGAAAACAGTGTCAGTCCGGGTTAGTTCTAACCAAATCATACCAAAATCATGTAAAAATATTATAAACATGGCATGAATACATCAAAAATTATATATACGTTGGATACGTATCAATAGCTTAGGTTTCTTGCCAAACCACAATTCATACGGTGTCGTCTCAACGGATTTAGATGGTGCCTATTTAACGTGAATGCAGTTGTCCCTAATGCATAACCCCAAAACGATAGTTGTAAATTGGTAAGAGACATCATAGATCGCACCATATCTAATAAAGTACGGTTATGGCGTTCGGACACACCATTACGCTGTGGTGTTCCAGGTGGCGTGAGTTGTGAAACTATTCCACATTGTTTTAAATGAAGGCCAAACTCGTAACTCAAATATTTGCCTCCGCGATCATATCTTAGAAACTTTATTTTCTTGTTATGATGATTCTCCACTTCACTCTGAAATTCTTTGAATTTTCAAATGTTTCAGACTTGTGTTTCATTAAGTAGATATACCCGTATCTGCTCAAATCATCTGTGAAGGTCAAAAAATAACGATACCCGCCGCGAGTCTCAACACTCATCGGACCGCATACATCGGTATGTATTATTTCCAATAAGTTAGTGGCTCGCTCCATTGTTCCGGAGAACGGAGTTTTAGTCATGTTTCCCATGAGGCATGGTTCGCAAGGATCAAATGATTCATAATCAAGTGATTCCAATAGTCCATCCGCATGGAGTTTCTTCATGCGCTTTACACCAATATGACCTAAACGGCAGTGGCACAAATATGTTGCACTATCATTATCAACTTTGCATCTTTTGGCATCAATATTATGAATATGTGTATCACCACGATCGACATTCAACAAAAATAGACCACTCTTCTAGGGATCATGACCATATAAAGATATTACTCATATAAATAGAAGAACCATTATTCTCTGATTTAAATGAATAACCGTCTCGCATCAAACAAGATACAGATATAATGTTCATGCTCAATGCTGGCACCAAATAACAATTATTCAGTTCTAAAACTAACCCCAAAGGTAGATGTAGAGGTAGCGTGCCAACGGCGATCACATCGACCTTGGAACCATTCCCGACGCGCATCGTCACCTCGTCCTTAGCCAATCTTCGTTTAATCCGTAGCCCCTGTTTCGAGTTGCAAATATGAGCAACAGAACCAGTATCAAATACCCAGGTGCTACTACGAGCATTAGTAAGTTACACATCAATAACATGTATATCAAATATACCTTTGTTCACTTTGCCATCCTTCTTATCCGCCAAATACTTCAGGCAGTTCTGCTTCTAGTGACCAGTCCCTTTGCAGTAGAAGCACTCAGTTTCAGGCATGGGTCCAGACTTGGTGATGTAGGGTACAACCCTAGTTGCCTGATATTTCACGGTTGGAGGGGATCCTATGAAGAACACGAGGGAAAACACGAGGAGAGAAATCACTCAAACCAACAAGAACAATCACACATGTGCTAGATCCTCAAAACACAAAGAGATACACGCTCCGAATCCAACAAAGGATGATACATAGGGTAGCTAGTTTATCTCCAAAGGAGGTCTTGATGATCTTCCCATAAGGGGTCTTGATCCAAGGAGGATCTTCTCTGAAGAGGTGTCGGTCCCTCATGGTGGAGTAGATCTGGATGGATGAGCGAAGCTCTATCTCACATATGAGCTAACACAACACTAACCCTAATACGGAGCTAGGGGACGACTATATGTAATCCAAGGGGTAAGTTGGGGATACATGGGGTGAAACCCCTTTCACTTCGCACAGGCAGGGCGGTAGTACCGGTTATGGGGGCGGTTGTACTGCTAGGAGCCCAGGTGCTGCTTCCTGAAGGTGTTTCTGAAGGGGCTTGGTGGTTGTACCGGTGTTTTGAGCGGTTGTACCGGTGTTATGGCTGTTACGGGGATAAACCGGTGTTGTACCGGCCTTGCACCGCTCGATCACAGAAGCTAGACCGGCAGTTGGGCGGTAGTCGAGCGGTTGTACCACCTGGGCGGTAGTTGGGCGGTACATGGGTGGTTGTACCGGGATTTCTGCACTGGGCACATTCTCTTCATGTTCTTGATGTCCATCTTGCGCCGTAACTTCTCCTTGGTTGCTTCCTTGGTACCTAAGCACACAAAGCATCTCCGTTTGAGGTAGTAGCCATGTCTCATGTGGTTCAAAGGGGAGTTCAACAAGGAGAGATTTAACCTTGTTCTTGATAGCCCTTGCACGCGCTCGTTTCATCGGTCCACGTGGTGTCTTGGGAGAGGAAGATAGGTCCATGTGGATGGCCATATGATGCTCCACATCATCCCCCCCCCTTGGGAAGGACCCGACCTCGGATCAAAAACCTCATCACCATGGTAGGGAGAGAGATCTTTGAGATTGAATATGTCGCTCACTGAGTACTTGTCGCGCAGGATGTCAATCTTGTAGGCATTGTTGTTGTAGCGTTCTAGCACCTTGAAGGGTCCGACGACTCGAGGTAGAAGCTTGGACTTGCGTTCATTGTGGAAGCGGTCCTTGTGAAGGTGTAGCCACACAAGATCTCCGGTGTTGAATATCATAGGGTGCTTGTTAGTGTTGATCTTGGTCGCGAGGCGTTGTACTTGGAGCTTGATGGTGTGCCTTGTATCTTGATGCACCTTCTTGAGATAGCTTGCTCGTGCACTCACACCCATGTTGATGCACTCTTGTAGTGGTAGAGGAATAATGTCCAATGGTGACAATGGTTTGAAGCCATAGACGACCTCGAAGGGGGACTTGCCGGCAGTCGAATGTCTTGCGCGATTGTAGGCGTACTCGGTGATGGGTAGACACTCCTCCCACTCCTTGATGTTCTTCTTGATCAACATGCGTAGTAGAGTGGAGAGTGTCCAGTTTGTGACCTCCGTTTGGCCGTCGGTTTGTGGATGGTATGCCGAAGAGAACAAGAGCTTGATTCCGAGCTTGGCGCATAGCGTCTTCCAAAAGTAGCTTAGGAACTTGACGTCATGGTCCGAAACAATCGTCTTTGGCACTCCATGTAGACGCAGGATTTCTCTACAAAAAAGATTTGCAACATGTGAAGCATCGTTTATCTTGTTGCATGGTATGAAATGTGCCATTTTAGAGAATCGGTCCACAACAACAAACACGGAATCCTTTCCATTTCTAGTTCTAGGCAAACCAACCAAAAAATCCATGCTAATATCCTCCCATGGGTGATATGGAATTGGAAGGGGCATATAAAGACCATGAGATTGAGCCTTAGACTTATCTTTGCGACATGTAGAACATCGGTTTGTGAAGCATGAGACTTCACGGAACATCTTGGGCCAAAAATAGTTCTTGGAGAGCGTAGCAAATGTCTTGTCGCGACCAAAGTGTCCCATTAGTCCTCCTCCATGAGATTCTTGCAAAAGTAACAAACAAAGGGAAGACTCGGGGATGCAAAGTTTGTTAGCTCTCATAAGATAGTCATCTTTGATGTAATAGTGTTCCCAAGATGTATGCGTCAAACATTTGGCATAAGGAATAGCAAAAGCAGGATCATGCACATATAAGTATTTTATGTGCTCAAAGCCAATGACATTCAATTCAAGTTTAGTAACAAGCATGCATTTGTGGGAAAGTGCATCCGCCACAACATTTTCCTTGCCTTTGATATACTTGATGGCATAAGGACATGACTCAATGAATTCACTCCATTTAGCATGGCGCTTGTTCAACTTAGTTTGTCCCTTAAGATACTTGAGCATTTCATGATTGGTATGGATGATAAATTCATGAGGGCGAAGATAATGTTCCCATTCATGCCAAACTCGCACTAAAGCATATAGCTCTTTGTCATAGATGGGGTAATTGAGTTGCGCTCCGGAAAGTTTCTCACTAAAGTAAGCTATGGGGCGCTTCTCTTGCGTTAACACACCTCTTATGCCGTTACCACTAGCATCGCAATGAATTTCAAAGGGTTTGTCAAAGTTTGGTAATGCAAGAACGAGAGCATGAGTAAGAAAATTCTTAAGCTCATTAAATGTGGTATCTTGGGATGGTCCCCAAATAAATGGCACATTTTTCTTACTCAAAGCATGCAAAGGTGAAGCAATGGTGCTAAAATCCTTCACAAATCTACGATAGAAACCGGCTAGACCAAGAAAACTATGCACTTATTGCAAGTTGGTTGGTTGAGGCTAAGTTTTAATAGCATTGATCTTAGATTCATCTACATGAACACCCTTAGAAGACACAACGAAACCCAAGAAAACAAGCTTATCAACACCAAAAAGGCATATGTCCATATTAGCATAAAGGCGTTCTTTTCTAAGAGTTTGCAACACGGTTCTAAGATGGGTGACATGATCTTTGAGAGATTTGCTAAACACAATAATATCGTCAAAATAAACCACAACAAATACATCAATATAGGTCGAAGAACAAAATGCATGACTTGCATGAAAGCACCGGGTGCTCAATCTTGAGTAGGACGAAGTGGAAGAAGAGCGGTTGAGCAACAAAGCATGAATCTCGTCCATTCTTTCATCATTCTCTTGTTTGTGGTCATCAAGATTGTTGTCGAAGTAGTCTCTTGTATGCTACTCGGAGAGTCGCAAGTCGGCGGCGAGATTGTCGATGCGTTCGTTCATTGCTTGTTGCTCTTGATGCAAAGCTCGTTGTGCACCAAAGAGGTGGCTCTTTGTGACGTAGGAGGACATGATGTCATTTTGCTCGATGAAGAGTGGGTTGGTAGAAGTACTTGGCCTATCCATCATTCCAAACAAATATGTGAGTGGGAGAAAGAGAAGAACTTATACCAAATGTACCTTGACCGATGTTGAAGATGGATCAATTGAAGGAAATATGCCCTAGAGGCAATAATAAAGTTGTTATTTATATTTCCTTATATCATGATAAATGTTTATTATTCATGCTAGAATTGTATTAACCGTAAACTTAGTACATGTGTGAATACATAGACAAAACAGAGTGTCCCTAGTATGCCTCTACTTGACTATCTCGTTAATCAAAGATGGTTAAGTTTCCTGACCATAGACATGTGTTGTCATTTGATGAACATGATCACATCATTAGAGAATGATGTGATGGATAAGACCCATCCATTAGCTTAGCATAATGATCGTTTAGTTTATTGCTATTGCTTTCTTCATGACTTATACATGTTCCTATGACTATGAGATTATGCAACTCCCGAATACCGGAGGAACCCTCAGTGTGCTATCAAACGTCACAACGTAACTGGGTGATTATAAAGATGCTCTATAGGTGTCTCCGATGGTGTTTGTTGAGTTGGCATAGATCGAGATTAGGATTTGTCACTCCGATTGTCGGAGAGGTATCTCTGGGCCCTCTCGGTAATGCACATCACTATAAGCCTTGCAAACAATGTGACTAATGAGTTAGTTGCAAGGTGATGCATTACGGAATGAGTAAAGAGACTTGCCGGTAACGAGATTGAACTAGGTATGATGATACCGATGATCGAATCTTGGGCAAGTAACATACCGATGACAAAGGGAACAACGTATATTGTTGTGCAGTTTGACCGATAAAGATCTTCGTAGAATATGTAGGAGCCAATGTGAGCATCCAGGTTCGCTATTGGTTATTGACCGGAGATGTGTCTCGGTCATGTCTACATAGTTCTCGAACCCATAGGGTCCGCACGCTTAACGTTCGATGACGATCGGTATTATGAGTTTATGTGTTTTGATGTACCTAAGATAGTTCGGAGTCTCGGATGTGATCACGGACATGACGAGGAGTCTCGAAATGGTCGAGACATAAAGATTGATATATTGGATGACTATATTCAAACACCGGATGAGTTCCGGGGGTCACCGGATAATTATCAGAGTGTCGGGGGGTTATCAGAACCCCCGGGGGACTAATGGGCCAACATGGGCCTTAGTGGAGAGAGAGAGAGAGGGTCGGCCAAGGCAGGTCCGCGCGCCCTCCCCCTCTAGTCCGAATTGGACTAGGGAAGGGGGGCGTCGCCCCCCTTTCCTTCTCTTCGCTCCCTCTCCTTCCTTCCCCCTTCCTCCTCCTAGTTGGACTAGGAAAGGGGGGTCCTACTCCTACTAGGAGGAGGACTCCTTCTAACGCCCACAATGCGGCTATGTCTCCCACGTGTCGGGGCACGACTTAGAGGCATAGACGCACGGTGGTTTTGTCGCAAGAGGGGTAATCTTCACACAATCTCATGTACTAAATAAGAAAGGGATAAAGAGTTGGCTTACAATCGCCACTTCATACAATACATAAATAATTCATGCATCATTAAAATACACTCATAGACCGACTGACGCGGAGCATCCCACGTTCATCCCCATGTACACTCCGACCACTCTCCAAGTCCCAAGAGGACATATGACGAGACCTCATACATGCACCATTGGACACATGGTGAACTCGCTCCTCTTCTAACCATCACTTTCCACATGTGAGACATGGCTACTACCTCATATATATGTGCTATGCATGACCAGGAACAAAGAGGAAGACCATGGACAAGACGATGAGGACACCAAGTACAAGAACTACCGAAGAAGCTCCAGCGAGCGGACTTCCGGACGACACCGGACGACCGGCCTCTCACAGCGAGCGGACATCCGACCAGGACCGGACGACCGGCGACACCGCACCCGAGCCAAACCAGCGGATGTCCGACGCCATTGGAAGACCGGCGACTGGACGACCGCCCACCTCCGGAAATCCGGTGCCTCCTGAACCGAACCAGATCGAGCGGAAGTCCGGCGACTACCGGATGTCCGGACGCCCGTGAGCCACCGGACGACCGGTACCCACTAGACAGCCGACGCCTGTCTGTGCACAGTGTATCGGGCCCAAGGCCCATGTACCCCCTCGTCCCTCACTTACCCCTTCGTTGCTCTAGACTATAAATACTCCTCCACTCCCACCATTTGAGGGTTAGCAAAGTAGTAGCTCATTAGAGATAGAGCTTTGCTCATCCATTACGGATCTACTCCAGGAGAGAGACCGCGGCCCCTCTACAGAGAAGATCCATCTTGGATTCAAGACCCCTCACGGGAAGATCCCTCATGGATTCAAGACCTCCTTACGGAGAAGAACCGGTTACGCTATGTATCGTCCTTTGTTGGATTTGGATCGTGTATCTATTTGTGTTTCGAGGATCTAGCACATGTGTGACTAAATCTTGTTAGTTTGAGTGATTCTCTCGTGTTTCCCCTCGTGATTCCCCTCGTGTTCTTCGTGTTCTTCGCGGGATCCGCTCCTTTCATGAAAGATCGGCCGTATAGGGTTCCTCCCTACATCATCTTGGTATCATGAGCCACGTTGATCACGATTTCGGAGCCTCCCCTCGTTGTTTTCTAGCCTAATTTTGTTGTGTTCTTCCCCAGTTTCAAAAATCCCCACCAAAAATAGCCCCAATTTTTTTGTGATTTGTTGGTTTGACGAAGTTTTATTGGATTTGATCCATAGATTTGCTTGGTTTCAAGTGGATCTAGCATCTTCCCAATTTTCCCCATTCTTTCATCCACGAAATCTCATCAATTTTGACCCCAAAATCATCAAATTCCGTCCAAAATCGCGTCCCGGATCTCAAATTCCGCGTTGACCCAGACCCACCGGACGTCCGGAGACCCAGGAAGCACCGGACGTCCGACCTTACCGGACGATCGGAACCCCTAACCCAAGCTGAAATTAGCGGATTTCCGACCCGACTGGACGTCCGGTGACCGGACATCCGTCCATTTCCGGACGTCCGCTACCTGTAGATATCAACTTCGGCTGATTTTTGTTTCGGCCATAACTAATTCATCCGGAGTCCGATTTTCGCGTTCTTTAGCTCGTTGAAAAGCTCTTGACATCCTCCTTTCAAAAAAAATACAACTAACATCTTTTGACTCCATCAAACTTTTGAAACTTTGGCATCTTTGCCTAGGGCTTCCACCACATCATCCGCTACACCACCACCGACTTCCGCAACCTAACCAATTTTGTTCCCCATAGCATTAGCGGTTGTTTGAGTTGTGACTTGAGTCTCCTAAGGTGTTTCGGCTACTTAGGGATGGTTGCTTCTTCATCAACCACCACCACCACTACCGCATAGGCTTACCCACCATACACTTTCACCCCCCTCGACTTAACCCAATTTTGTTTGTGTTGTGAGTTATGTCTCCTAAGGTGTTTCGGCTACTTAGGGACCATGCTTCCAACTCCGACACCGTGTATAGTCCACCACCTTACCCTCCATTTCCGCATTGCGTACTCCACAACCCATCATTGCCATTCTGCAATTCCATTGAGCTTCCACAAAACCACCACCGCATTCCCGCTACCACCATTTTGACATTTCACGTTTGAGATTTTGAGTTTGCGGTTTTTCCGTTTCCTAAAGTGTTTCAGCTACTTAGGGACAAGTCTCCATCATATTGGTATCTCCATCAAGATCACCACCACTCATCATCGACAAGGACGGTAACCTCCATATCATCTTGGTATCGTGGTATCTCTCCATTGTATATTCCCTTGCCATTGCATTGATAACCCCTAGCCCATTTTGCGTCACTTGCCTATCGAGACTAGCCATTTGAGTATTGCCGGCAACGTTACTTGTGCACATTAGTGATCTACACCATACATTGCATACATACCATATCATATTGGTATCATATCATTCCTTGTGCGACAAGTTTGTTCCCGCATATATACAATTGCTATTTTGGTTTGTGCATTTCGCATTGTTGCCATACAAAAAAAGAAGAAGTTTTTAAGCAAAGAAAAAGAGTGAGCAAACAAGCTTGTAAGCAAGAGCCATAGCAGCATACCACATTGCATATAAGATTGTCATATCTGATCATCTTGGATCATACCACCGGAACGTCATACACATAGCATACTTGGGATAGAAGTTCATACATTTTGCATCTTATAGGTTGTGCACAAGTGTCGTATCCTCCTATAGAGCAATCGTGCTAGCGTCTCTCTTGAGTTGTGCAACACGAGCGTTTTCCATGGATTCCACATTTTGTGCCCATTCCTTGGTTGCACGATCCCATTTATCTATCTCTGTGTGTGTGTTTCCTTGTGCCACATATTGCTATTGGTCTACTTGTTTCACTTGCAAATTTGTGAATATCTTTCAACATTATTGACTCTTGCTAACATTTTACATTAAATTTTGTGGTCCACTATCCTCACCGAGCTCCACCATAAGCCTTATTTGCGTAGGTGTGAGAAACCGACAAGAATTGGTACCAATTGTGTTATTTCCTTGTTACATCATTGAGTGATCATTCATCCATCTTCAACATTATTCAAGGTACATTTGGTATAAGTTCTTCTCCTTTCTCCACTCACATTTGCTCAAGTATTGTGATGGATAGGCAAGGCATTTCATCTCCGGTCTTCGACAACAATGATGGCATGAACAACTACATCACTAAAGCGTCAATCTTCGATCTACAACGACAAATGCAAGGCGCACAATCAAGATTGCGAGAGCGCATCGAGAACCTCTCCGTTGACATTTGTCACTCTGAAGCAAGGAAAAGGGACTACATCGACAACAAGCTTTCCGCACAAAAGGAGGAGAAAGATGCAAAGATGGAGGAGATTCGGACCTTGTTGATCAACCGTTCTTCCCCTTCATCATCCTCAAGGCGGCGACGTTCAAGTCACAAGTCTTCGGAGCGCAAAAATGATGCAAGCGCAAGTCGTCCACATCCACATCTCCATGGCGACCATCATCACGTTCGTGATCAACATCATCATGAAGAGCAAGTCACCTCCAAGCATCATGTGCACGACGACGACGAATGACATCTACGAGCTCAAGTACAAGAATGACACCATCATCATGAATATGCTCAACACGCGCAAATGCACAAGTCCCAACAAGCTCTACTTCATGCCAAGTCCAAACATCATGAGCACAAGAGAAGACCGCGAGACGAGCACCACCAAGACAGAGCTACGACTACAACAACCACTTCGGCATCTTCGCCAAGTGCCAACAAGGCATCTTCGCCTTTGGACGTACGGCATCTTCACCTACTTCCCATGAGTTCGCCTACATCGACATCTTCACCAACGAGGCGACCACCTACGAGCGAGGGCGACACTTCCATCTTCGGAAGCCCCTCAAGGAAGATGGACGAGCATGGGAAATTCCCTTCGGTCATGGAGACGAGCTACGAGGTGCCACATCATATGGGCCTCCAACAACAAGACGACGACAAGACGGTCGAGCTAGGGCCATCCCCTTCGACCACGGCGACGAGCGCGAACCTCTTCAACAACATGAAGACGGCGCCCATATTGGACTCATACTCCGGGTCAAGCTACGAGACCACACATGAGACCTTATCTTTGGTCTTAGAGGAGAGTGATAATGTGCCATCTTCGGCCTTCATCCACGGCTACGACCACGACATGATTGAGCAAGGAGACATTTGCACCTACATATCTCCGACACCCACATATGCCGAGATGCCCCAATTGCCATGTGAGGAGAGCCACCACCACATGAGTGACATGAGTGACTCCACCGCACGTGACATTGAGAGCATTTCCTATGAGAGGATGAGTGTGACCACCACTAGCCCCACACTTGAGAGCATGCCACACATCCTATGTGAGGTTGAGAGCCATTTGAGTGACTCCACCAACCATATGAGTGAGAGCATCCGAGAGGTAGTGAGTGAGCCACAACACTTAGTGAGTGAGGTAGTTGACACGGCATGTGAGGCCACTATGATTTCTAACGACCTAACCTCTACTCCGAGTGTGTTTTCTTCTTTGGTGCTAGGTCTCCTACATGACGACACGCCTATCCTCGACGAGTCCATCCCTCCAATGGAGACGACGATGGCCATGGTGGAAGAAGATGCACCCCCACATGGTTCCATCAAGATTAAGATGACCATGACTCGGTCTTCGACACCTCACCTACAACACATGAGCGATGCTCCAAAGGTAACATAGGTGATGGTGCTTCTCTTATCCCGCTAGTGGACTATCTCACCAATGATTGCTTGCATGATGTTGATCCACCTCTTCCCATGCTTCATGCTAGTGCGAATTCTTCATGTCATGACTTACCAATCTATGATGAATATGATGATGAGCATGTTGATTTGCCTAGTTTTGATGCTATGCTCCATAGGATATCATGTGAAAATTCTATTGGTCACATCATGTTTGATAATCCTTTGAACTTGTCATATGCTATGAGTGAGATCTCCCATATTGCATCATTTCAATCTCAACATAGTAACTATGCTTGCCCCAAAAATCTCATTTGCACTTATGGCATAGATGACGAGATGATGGTCATTGGCTTTTGCTTTTCATGTGATGATATTGCCATGCTTCCTTTACATGATTTGCGCAATTCATCTACTATGCCATGCCATGATCACAATGTTCCAACTATGCATTGTTTTGGATGTTGTCAATATTCTCCGTGTGATGTTTCCACTAATGCTCATGAGGATACCCCCATAGTTTCCTCATACATATTAGGAGAATTTGATGCATTCCATACTTTGCATGATTCCCATAATTGCTTGCACCATATGCATTCCATGAATAACAATGCTCTACATATTTCTTGTGATGCATTACACAATTTGAGTCTCCATTATGCTCTACATAATAACAAACCTCTCATGATGGATGACATGTTTCTATATCACGCATCGCATTTATTTGAGCATTGGATATTTTGTGCTAACCAACACAAGCACGTGCGCATCATGATGGATGATGTGTACATATACCATGCACACACAATTTTCCCTTTGTCTTTGTTTTGTGTAGGTACTCACGTATACTCATCAACCTCTGAATCCCAAGAGTTGACGAAACAAGCTCTTGAGAGAAAAGATGACTTGGGACCGTGAACTATCCTTCCCACCGCTCTCTTCGCGCAATGACTACATGCATCTCTCTCACTTGGCTCTCACATGGCTATGGGCTATATACCGCTTGTCGCTTCATGCTCATTTACCGTGTTCACTTTGCATGCTATCCTTGCTTCTATGCCTTTGCCATGCAATTGTGACCCTTGCGTGCATCTACCCATGTTTCACCATTATGCTACTCCTATGTGTATTTGCATGCTTGGTGGAGATCCTTGTTGCTATTGCCATGTTTATCATGTGCCTCATGCTATTGATGCTATTTTGCTCATACCCCCTTTCATGCTTGTGCTATGTCATGTGAATTATTCATGCACACTATTTGCACCCATTACATGCTTTCTATGATTCCCTCTAGTATGTTGCATCTTCGCACTACTAGCTCACACCACTTGATTGCTATGATTGCTTGCTTTGTCGCATCACCCATGTTCCATTATTACTTGATTTCTTGGGTTGATGACGTATATGTTCATGCCTCTCACATGATATATTTTGTTCATTGATGCTTGCCTCCAATTGTTGCATCTATGCTTATTGATCGTGGAGACTTGGACACTTTACTTGTGATGCATGCTTGCTTGATTGAGCCTATTGTATTTGTTTGTTCTGGCATCATATGCCTCCATACTATGAAATGCTCCCTTGTCCTTTCTTATGATGAGCATGATGCATCCACTTGTTGGGTATTTTACCACATGAATGATAAGTTTTGCATCTCCACTAACGTCATTTGTTTTTCCGACACTAGAAGAAATATGTCAACTTGTGACCTTGACTATTGGTCACTGAAAGGTCATTGTTTTTCATTTGTGACCTTTTTATGACCAAAAACAGAAGGTCAAAAGCCGGCGGTCATAAACTGAAATTAAGGGCCTTCTCTGTGAGAAGGTCGTAGACGTTTACGACCAAAACAGAAGGTCGTTGAACCCATGACCTTTTGTTTTGGTCACTGGCTGTCTGCCCAGGCCACGTCGGATCCGATGTGGCAATTTGGCGTGGCAAAGTTACGACCAATTGAAAAGGTCATTACTTAGAATCAGCCCGGTCCATTTCGGTGCTTTAGATGGGCCAAGCCCATTAATTCAGCCTCTCTATTTTTTTCCTGTCAATTTTTGGTCGACTTCATGGGCCAAGCCCAATGTTGCAGCCTTTTTATCTTTGTTCTCAAATGAGTCCAGCCCAATGTTTTCTAGGTTTTTCTTTCCTGCGCCTTGGCCTTTCCACATTCATTTATTTTTGTTTTACTTTTTTACCCAAAATATTTGTCCAATATAATTTGATCCTTGGACTCTTTAAGGTCCAACTCCAGCCCATTTAACGAACATTTTCAAACCAGTTTGAATAACAATATGAATCAAGTTACCACAAATTAGCCGAATATTATGGAAATATCTCAGAACACACATTCTACAAATTTCCATCACATATGTATTTTATACAGATCCAAGCAACCTATAACATGTTGTAGTCAAGCATTCAAGTGCTGGAATACTCTAGAACAGGAAAAATAAATAGAACAAGCCTATCTAGTGCTTCACGATGAGAAAACATTGTAATCTGCTTCTTCAAGTACTTCTTCTTCCTTTTGCAAAACATCTGGAGATTCAAAAGAGAACAAAAAGTATGTCACTGATAGAAGAAATATTACACGTATACTTTTAAAATAAAAACTAAAGACACACCAGTATTTTTATCATTCTACTTATTATTATTTTAACAAGATCATTCTACTTATCTGGAATAGGCCTATTCATCAAAACTGTGAACTAAATTGGCACATATGACAAACTTAGCAGCAAATAAGCATTGAATGTTTCACATACACGACAAGGTTTAAAAACAATCATTCAAAGTTACAGCAGATCAAAGTTCCATTTGAGTATAAGGAATAATACTCATATTCAATCAATAAGCAACTATGTCAAAGTTAATTCAGATTTACTAATGTGTGTGTCACATGATACATGCATCAAGCATAAGGCCATCAAGCATCAGGCCCCTATCTGTTCAACAAGACAAGAACATACCTGACTTTGTGTTGATGTGATGGATGGTTCTGTAGTTGAACATCTAGTCCGCATCATCGTTGATGATGGACGCCACATGTACTTGTCCATTTAGAAGTATACCATGCAAAATGTTACATAGGCAGGTATTAGCATAAAGTACAGCTTCTATAGTACATGTAAAATTTAGATATGAAGGACCAAGAGTTTCGGGAAAGATCTAAAGTTACAGAACAAGCATGTATTGACCATCCTATTAGTAGCAAGAACATAAAGATAATCACTTAACAAGTAGCATGAACATGAGTAAATCAGATAACTAAGTACAATTCAGTGCCACAAAATTTGAAAATATTAGGCACATTATGACAACCTGGCAATAGTTTGTAATCCAAACCAAACCCAGTCCAACCCATACATTTACAAGTGCTGCAATCAAACCAAAATAATCCAAACCAAACATATAGATAGTTGTTGATGCATGCACTGAGCACTCCTACTGTCGATGCATGCTCGATACGAATTGCACAACAATCCCATTAAGTGTTGCGTGCATACAATTAAATTAAGAAGCTACAGACTCTTGTGACCTGGGAATAATTAGCACTACTAATTCAGAGGCGTCAAAATCTGAGCCATGCAAAACTGCTCACTTCTAAAACTTGAAACAATCTCAAGGCAAAAAGATAACACAAAGGAGCAGTCTGAACCCTGCAGGTTGCAAACCACAAACAACAATAGCACAACGGCAGAAGTAGCCCTGTTTCCATCATGTTGAACAGCACAAGCAGCCATATATGCATCACAAACAAAGAACACTCGACATCCAACATCTGAAGACATTGCAATGACTTCTAAGCACATCTAGCATACTAGTTTCCGCAAAGAGCATAAGCAAACATGATACAATATCATTTGCATCACATCAACCAAATTATTAGGCAGCACAGCATGCACATGAACAAAGACAGGTTCTAGGTCCTGTCTAATTCACCTAATTGATGAGGGCGACAGAGTGGGAGACAAGCTTAATGTCGTTGCCATCAAGGACGATCTCATTCTTGACCTTCTCAGACCTCAAGATGGTGACTCTGTCGAGCATGTCCACCTTCCTCACCTGCAACCAAATCACAACAGAAATCAATTAAGTTCGTAGCACAGAGCTATATGTTTCTATTACTTTTAAACTGGAAGTTGTTGATTCTGACATTGTTAATATTTTCTTTACAGGGATAATGTTGACATTATGAAGCAAAAAATTAATGCTTCACATAATCAAAAGTAGGCAGAACAGATGGTATAATCTAAGCTGCTGAATCTAGACTAGGCTGAAAAATAGTGTAATACACACAAGATGCATCTTTTAACCATGCAAACCATCACAAGAAGCTGATAATTTAGGGCTGCCCAGCTCGAGGGGAGAGCTAAGCACATTAAATACCCATAGATAGCTCGAGGGGATAGCTTGAGGGGATGAACAATACTAATAACCCATAGATAGCATGGTACAGAAGCAAGCAAACAGTTAATACTACTTATCTCAAGGAACAACAAAAAATAAATGTTGAGAACTGTGGTACAATAAACATACAAGACATATGTTGTCCATGGAATCAGTGCATAGCTGTAGCAGATCACCAGATATGGTGCCATAATTAACTATTGTTTTTGCCTAGACAACACCTCCAAGTTAGAGAACCGGCCATGAACTTTCGTCATTTAACACATGTAGTAAACTATAAAATGATGAAAGCACTACTGATGACAAATGTACTAGTAACATTCTTGTCATGCAAGCAGTCACAAACACCCCATATATATATTCCAGTCTGCGAGTTCAAAGACCTATATATGATTGCAGAACACTAGCATCTGTGTTGATTCAAACTTCATGTTGGCTGAGTTTGTTACTAATTCATCTACTGAATTTCACACTATACAAGAGCCACAAAATATCAGGGGACTGAATTTTCTGCAAGATTTGTTAAGGCACACCTACAAAAATTTAACACGCTTTGAGTTTTGGGAAATTGTGGATACCATTATGGAATACACAAGTTTCTGGCCGGGCGGGCGACGGGAAAAAGCATGGGCAGAGTAAAGTGAAATTTCGATCACGCAGTTGCCGCCATGGGCAACGCTCTGTAGCAGGCTCGCCTGTCCGGTCGGACAATATCCTCGATCTACAAGGGCAAGAACAAGAGTAAGTTTTTGTCACGTTAATAAGATGATGATATAAAAAAATGATCGACAGGTCATCATATGAATAGTGCATGCCTTGCTGTAATAGCGTTCAAACTGTGCATTATTTACAATGTCATTACCTTTTCATTGTGTATATCTCGACCAATAAATAAGCCACTGACATGTTCTGGCTTCTCCCTCGAGGCATGAACATATATGGTATATCTTCCCTCATGACCCCACAGAGACAGCAGCAGAAGACACGAGCAGATAACTCTGAGCAAAATGTGATGACACAAGAATCATGACAGTGCTGAAAAGATCAATACTTCTACATAGAACATAAAATCAATGAAATTTTCACGAAGTATCATTCTACTCTATCACAGGGAGCAACACTAGCACAAGATACCACGTGAGATATCCATGTGTTACGATAAAGCATGGACTCAGATACCCACTATACAACACAATGATAGAATTTGTATACAACTCATCTACTACATGGGTCTCAACTTCAAAAGGACGAACTACTTGGTTGTTCTAATTTTGCACACCAGAACGGATTTGTATAACTCAACAGAAGAAAGGGGGTGAACCCTTGGTGCAACTTTAGGCGCAGCCCCGCAAAGAGAAACCCTATAGAGTTTGCTAGAAACGTCCTAGCATGCTTGCCCTAATTCGAGCAATCCAAACTTCACCAGATAATTTCCCTGCCAAGAAACCTGAACATAGCCTGCCTGAAAAAAAGAAGCGCAAGCTGAATCCTAACAAACATGCGTAGAAACAACACGCCATCTAAAAAGCTATGGCAGAACTAGATGCCCCCCTAGACGGGACAGGAGCAGCACACATCGACTACTCGGCACATCGGCCCAGCAAAATCAAACCAGACCAATCAGCGGGTACATGATTGGGAGGGGGTGGGCGGCGGGGCCGGCGGCGCACCTGGATTTTGGTCTGCTCTCGACCTCGAGGGTGATGGTCTTCCCCGTGAGGTCTTGACGAAGAACTGCATCTTCCTGCTTCTCGTGCGTGCGGGGGTGAACGACGGAGCAGGAGCTAAAGCAGAGGAAAACAAAAACGAAACGAAATGAAGATCTTTTCGTTTCTCCACGGGTGGGTGTCTGCGGCTCGGAACCGGAAGCCAGACCTCCACCGAGGTTGTGGCTCACCTCAGCGACGATGTCGGCAAGGCCGCCGGGGTGTGGGTCGGAGTGGAGGACCTCGAGCATCCTTGCACAGAGATGTACAGAGGGTTTGAGACTTGAGAGAAAAAATGGAGACACAAACAGAGGGGGGAAGAAGAGCGGGGGAACACGGCGACCTGCGGGACTTCGGTCGACGGCGAAGATGCTCCGGCGAGGCGCGAGGCCGAGGCAGTGGAGACCGAGGCTGGATCGCGTTGGATCTCCCTCCCTCGGGTTCTTCTCTCCCTTCTGGTGAGGAAAGGGGAGGGGCGAGAGGAGGAGGGCGTGGGGAAGGCCATGAACGGCGGCGAGCTCCGCCGGAGGGAGGTGGCGGCGGCGATGGGTCTGGAAGGGAGGAGGCGGACTCTCTCCATCGGGCGAGACAGCGAGGAGATGGGGGGGTCTGGAAGGGGATCGATGGATGGATGGATGTGGAAAGAAAGGAGGCGGGGGGTGGATGCAAAATGACCATCTAGGGTTTCGGGGTTGGTGTGGAAGGGTTGAGGACTATCGTTGGATCCGCAGCATCCGACGGTGATTGATGCACGATCCGCGTGCTACGTCCATGAACCAATCAGAATGCAGTACGACGTTATGACCATCTAAATTGGTCGTAGTTGACTAAAAATAAATTTTTGAGTGCCCAAAATGAGGGTTTTTGTGAAAGATCTGCCATATATTTGTTGCAAAACTGGACCAAATAAATTTTCTAAAATACTAGGCCATATTTAGTGTATAATTGACCAAATGGTTGGGTGTCAAAAGTTTTGATCCACCTCTGGTGAAAAAGACAAATTTCCGCCGTTTCAGCTGGAAGCGGGTCAAATTTGAACTGCGGCTGCCTCATAGTTTGCTATTTATTTTTTTCAAAAATCATTTCTAGGTACAAAAGTATCTATTTAATCAGAGAAACACCAAAAAAAGATTCAACCACTAGCTAGGAACGGTCAAGCCCGCCGTTTTGACCGCATTTTGAAACGGGCATAAAAAATTCAAAAAAATCAAAAAATTGGAAAACCTTCGCATTGTGTCATTATATGTGACCAAGTTACCAGGAAAAATAATAAACTTATAAAATACGACAATTTTTTTTTAAAAAATGTTCTTAGAAACAAGCTATCATGTGTGGAGATCAATGGCTTTCAAGCCAAATGATCAATCTTATGGTCACATTCATGGCATAGTTTGTTCAAATGATCTCATATTGTGCACAAGGGTGCATATTGGAATGGCAAACAATGCTTCCTAAGGAAATTTTCATTTTCTTTGGACGAAAAAATCATTTTCCATTTTTTGAGTGCCCAAAATGAGTTTTTTTGTGAAGGACCTACCATATATTTGTTGCATAATTGTACGAAATCAATTTTCCAAAATACTAGGATATATTTAGTGCACAATTGACCAAATGTTTGGGTGTCAAAAGTTTCAATCCACCTCTCGTGAAAAAGACAAATTTCCGCCGATTCAGGTGGAAGTGGGTCAAATTTGAACTGTAGCTACCTCGTAGTTTGCTCTTTAGTTTTTCAAAAATCATTTATAGGTACATAGGTATCTATTTAATCAGAGAAACATCAAAAAAAATCCAAGATTCAACCACTATCTGGGAATGGTCATGCCCGCCGTTTTGACCCCATTTTGAAACGGGCATAAAAAATTCAAAAAATCAAAAAATTGGAAAACCTTCGCATTGTGTCATCATATGTGACCAAGTTACCAGAAAAAATAATAAATTTGTAATACGGCAATTCTTTTTAAAAAATGTTCTCAGAAACGAGCTATCATGTGTGGAGATCAATGGCTTTCAAGCCAGATGATCAATCTTATGGCCACATTCATGGCATAGTTTGTTCAAATGATCTCATATTGTGCAAAAGGGTGCATATTGGAATGGCAAACAATGCTGCCTAAGAAAATTTTCTTTGGACAAAAAATCATTTTCCATTTCTCGAGTGCCCCAAATGAGGTTTTTTTGTGAAAAACCTACCAAATAATTGTTGCAGAATTGGACCAAATAATTTTTCTAAAATACTAGGCCATATTTAATTCACAATTGACCAAATGGTTGGGTGTAAAAAGTTTTGATCCACCTCTAGTGAAAAAGACAAATTTTTGCCGATTCAGCTAGAAGCGGGTCAAATTTGAACTGCGGCTGCCTCATAGTTTGCTATTTATTTTTTCCAAAAATCATTTCTAGGTATAAAAGTATCTATTTAATCAGAGAAACACCAAAAAAATTCCAAGATTCAACCACTAGCTAGGAACGGTCATTCCCGCTGTTTTGACCGCATTTTGAAACGGGCATAAAAAATAAAAATAAAATAAAAATGGGAAAACCTTCGCATTGTGTCATTATATGTGACCAAGTTTCCAGGAAAAATAATAAATTGTAATACGGCAATTATTTTAAAAAGGTGTTCATAGAAATGAGCTATCATGCGTGAAGATTCATGGCTTTCAAGCCAAATGATCAATCTTATGGCCACATTCATGGCATAGTTTGTTCAAATGATCTCATATTGTGCACAAGGATGCATATTGGAATGGAAAACAATGTTCCCTAAGGGAGTTTTCATTTTCTTTGCACGGAAAATTCATTTTCCATTTTCTGAGTGCCCGAATTGAGTTCTTTTTGTGAAGGACCTACCATATATTTGTTGCAAAATTGGACCAAATCATTTTTCTAAAATACTAGGCCATATTTGATTCACAATTGACAAAATGTTTGGGTGTCAACAGTTCTGATCCACCTCTGGTGAAAAAGACAAATTCCCGTCGATTTAGTAAGAAGCGGGTCAAATTTGAACTGCAGCTGCCTCATAGTTTGCTCTTTATTTTTTTCCAAAAATCATTTCTAGGTACATAAGTATCTATTTAATCAGAGAAACACCAAAAAAATTTCAAGATTCAACCACCAGCTAGGAACAGTCATGCCCGCCGTTTTGATCGCATTTTGAAACGGGCATAAAAAATTCAAAAAAAATCAAAAAATTAGGAAACCTTCGCATTGTGTCATTATATGTGACCAAGTTTCCAGGAAAAATAATAAACTTGTAATACGGCAATTATTTAAAAAAGTGTTCTCAGAAATGAGCTATCACGCGTGAAGATTCAGGGTTTTCAAGCGAAATGATCAATCTTATGGCCACATTCATGGCATAGTTTGTTCAAATGATCTCATATCGTGCACAAGGGTGCATATTGGAATTCCAAACAATGTTGCCGAAGGGAGTTTTCATTTTCTTTGCACGGAAAATTCATTTTCCATTTTCCGAGTGCCCGAAATGAGTTTTTTTTGTGAAGGACCTACCATATATTTGTTGCAAAATTGGACCAAATCAATTTTCTAAAATACTAGGCCATATTTAATGCACAATTGACAAAATGGTTGGGTGTCAAAAGTTTTGATCCACCTCTAGTGAAAAAGACAAATTCCCGCCGATTTAGTAGGAAGCAGGTCAAATTTGAACTGCAGCTGCCTTATTGTTTCCTCTTTATTTTTTCCAAAAATCAATTCTAGTTACATAAGTATCTATTTAAGCATAATTACATGGTTTGGTGGCGATACGTCGAGGTTTGGATGGTGGCCCAGGGCCCCAACTCCAAAGCGCGTGAACTCGCATGCCTGGTGCGTGGTCACCGCGTGACCTTGGCGTTGACATGCGTTCTGGGAGGCCTAGGCATGTCTAGCGGGTTGGACACTCCCCGAGTAGGTGCTAGGAAGAAAATTACAACAGAAGAATCTCACGAGGAGTCCGACCTATGCTCAAAGATTAATTAGCAGCCAAGTGTTTGATTGGTAGTACGAGAAATGCACATGGCCAATGGGCATGAGTTTTGGCTGAGGATGATAATCTACTAAGAAGAATGTCTTCGCAAATTTTCAGATCAAAAGGAGGATCGTAGGTGGTACTTGCTTTGCAAAGTACCACACTGGACAGAAATATGAATGTTGAAGCTGGGCTCAAAATAATGAATGGATTGAGCTGAAATTTGGTGGAGGATGGTTATTTGGGCATTGGAAAAGCACCGTAGAAAATTGATACCATTTGGACATGCCAAAGTGGTACTTCCTTCACAATGCTCTTCTATGGACAGAAACTTGGGAAAACTAGTGAGAGAAATTGGATGAATGAAATGAGCTCAAATTTGGTGTAGGTAAGTTACATAGGTATGGTTATGCCTTGGTAGAATTTCAGATCATTTGGGTAAGCCTAGCTAGTACTTACTTCACAAAGCTTCTCTCGAGGTAGAAACTTTGGAAATTTCCTGAGAAAGATTTACTAGGAAAATGGAGCTGAATATTAACATGTGGTAATGATTTGGGTATGGAAGAGTGCCCAAATAGTTTGAGGGTAATAGGAGGGGTCTAGATAACACTTGCTTTGCAATGTGCCAATCTGGCCATAAAATATAAATTGAACCTGGGCTCACATAGATAATTTGACTGAGCTGTAATTTGGAGGAGGGTGATAATTTGGGCATATGAAGGAACTGTATAAATTTCATGTCATTTGGATATATAAAAAAGGTACTTCCTTCACAATGCTTCTAGGTGGACAAAAACTTTGGAAATTTGCCGAGGAAGATTTGCTAGGAAAATGGAGCTTAATTTTGTCATGCAGCAATGATTTGGATAGGAAAGAGTGCCCAAGAATTCCGAGGGCAATCAAGAATATATAAATAGCACTTCCTTCATAAAGTGATGTTGTGAACAGAATAGGAAAATGAATATTGTTGAATTATTTTTGAACTAGTCAAGGAAGTATTTTTACATATTTGACGAAGATATGACCCAAAGAATTTATGAGACTTTTTTTGGGAATTTTCGGAATGACAAAAATATAGGTTGCTTCACAACCTAGGGCAAAAATTGACACATGGACATGACACATAGGCAAAACTGATGAGGTGGCGCCAAGTCATACCAATCCACCACAATTTACAAGGTTATGACCATCTATATTGGTCATGATCAGCTAGAAATAAGGCAGCGGACTAGTGTTGTCTGCTTTATGACCATTTTGTGTAAGGAAATTATGACCTTTCTGACCAAAATGGTCGCAATGGTTTAGGGTTTGGAGCCCCCCGAACAGCTTTTGACCAATTGGTCTAAAATGCTCATAGATTTATGACCAATTCTTCCAGGGTCACTGACAGAAGGTCATAAGTTGACATATTTCTTGTAGTGCAAGTGTTTGTCATGTTCTTTCATTTTGAAGGATTCATAAGGCGATACCGTCATGAGACAATTTGGTCATGTGAAGGCATACACGATCTGCAACACCAACATTTGCGAGAATCTCCTAAAGGTGAACTCCTTCCCTTTGAGCCATCCTCAAATATGCATATTGGATGGGTCACTCTTTCATTGTTGTTTCCTTCTTGTTGTCTACATGGTACATCTCGCGAACGGAGGAGCGACATTGAAGATTGGCTCTATGGACCTTCACATTGAGGAGCGCTCGGACTTATTGGAAGCACCTTCGAACCTCCACGCATGCCATGACATCGAGCATTGGTACACCAACACCTCCATATTTGTTGATTGTGCTCACACATGTCATGCTCATTGGACATCTCACACTCATGACAAATTTGCATCTTATGCATGGATTGACCCATATTATGATTGCCTTGTTGCATCTTGTATTCACATGTCATCCATGACATATGAGCTTGTGCATTTTCTTAGCAAATTTGTTGTGATCTTTCTTGATGGCATATTCATACATCATGATCATATTGCCCATCATCAATTGCATGATCACATACTCATTTTGAGCACCCATTACCATGTTCATGCTTTTGATAAACCATCCCATTATGACATCATTTTGCACCGTGGTTGCATTGATCATATTCACAACACATTGGTGTGCACAATGATTACATTTGCCAACATGAATGCTTTACATGTCATTTTACATCATTTGGACAAGCATCTTGTGCCTTGCTATGAACAACTCCATTGGACGGCATTATGCTTACTTGATGGACACCTTTTGAGTGCTAACCATTGTATTTCCGAGTGTTTGTGTTTGCTCTTTTTGCATGTATACCACTCTGGCGACACCTTAGAGTACTTGGATTGCGCCATGTTTTCAACGCCGTCCAACTACAAGTTCGTCCCCGACAACCATTTCCATGGTGATGAGGATCACGATCCGAGGTCAGGTCTTTCCCAAGGGGGGGGGAGATGATGCGGAGCATCCCATGTTCATCCCCATGTACACTCCGACTACTCTCCAAGCCCCAAGAGGACATATGACGAGACCTTGTACATACACCATTGGACACAAGGTGAACTCGCTCCTCTTCGAACCATCACTTTCCACATGTGAGACATGGCTACTACCTCATATATATGTGCTATGCATGACCAGGAACAAAGAGGAAGACCATGGAAAAGACGGCAAGGACACCAAGTACAAGAACTACCGAAGAAGCTCCAGCGAGCGGACGTCCGGACGACACCGAACGACCAGCCTCTCACAGCAAGTGGACGTCCGGCCAGGACCGGACGACTGGCGACACCGCACCTGAGCCAAACCAGTGGATGTACGACGCCACCGGACGACCGGTGACCGGCCACCTCCGGAAATCCACTGCCTCCTCAACCGAACTAGATCGAGCGGAAGTCCGGCGACTACCGGACGTCCGGACGCCCGTGAGCCACCGGACGACCAGTACCCATCGGACGTCCCACGCCTGTCTATGCACAGTGTATCAGGCCTGAGGCCCATGTACCCCCTTGCCCCTCACTTACCCCTTCATGGCTCTAGACTATAAATACTCCTCCACTGCCACCATTTGAGGGTTAGCAACATAGTAGCTCATTAGAGATAGATCTTTGCTCATCCATTACGGATCTACTCCACGAGAGAGACCGCAGCCCCTCTACGGAGAAGATCCATCTTGGATTCAAGACCCCTCACGGGAAGATCCCTCATGGATTCAAGACCTCCTTATGGAGAAGAACCGGTTACCCTATGTATCGTCCTTTGTTGGATTTGGATCGTGTATATCTTTGTGTTTCGAGGATCTAGCACATGTGTGACTAAATCTTGTTGGTTTGAGTGATTATCTCGTGTTTCCCCTCATGATTCCCCTCGTTTCCCCCCTCGTGTTCTTCGTGTTCTTCGCGGGATCCGCTCCTTTCGTGAAATATCGGCCGTATAGAGTTCCACCCTACATCACCGACTACGGTCAAAACCGAATAAAAGGAAGATAAACCCCAAATGCTAGATCCCCGACCGTCCCAACTGGGCTCCACTACTGATCATCGGGAAACGAAACATATTAACGACCGAGGTCC
Organism: Triticum urartu; assembly: GCF_056163025.1. Lineage (NCBI taxonomy): Eukaryota > Viridiplantae > Streptophyta > Magnoliopsida > Poales > Poaceae > Triticum > Triticum urartu. The sequence continues at coordinate 224,036,893 of NC_141877.1, read as the reverse complement.
TTGTCAAACTCCCACTTGAGTTCGGTAGCATCGCATGCACTGGTAACATCGGCACCTGCAACTCTTTGGAAGTATGCGTGAGTCACGAGGACTCAGCAATCTCACACCCACGAGATCAAGACTATTTAAGCTTATGGGTAGGATAAGGTGGTGAGGTAGAGCTGCAACAAGCGCTAAGCAAAAATAGTGGCTAACATACGCAAATAAGAGTAAGATGAGAAGCTATGCAATGGTCGTGAAGCTACAAGTGATCAAGAAGTGATCCTGAAACTACTTACGTTCAAGCATAACACAAGACCATGTTCACTTCCCGGACTCCGCCGAAAAGAAACCATCACGGCTACACACGCAGTTGATTCTTTTTAATTAAGTCAAGTGTCAATTTATCTACAACCGGATATTAACAAATTCCCATCTGCCACAAAACCGCGGGCATGACTCTCGAAAGTTTATACCCTGCAGGGGTGTCCCAACTTAGCCCATCACAAGCTCTCATGGTCAACCGAGCCTTCCACCCTTTACCAAGTATATAGATGCGTTAGTTAAATAAGAGATAAAGTGATATCCCAACATCTCCATGTTCCAACATAGAACAAATTTCAACTTCACCTGTAACTAGCAACGCTATAAGAGGGGCTGAGCAAAAGTGGTAATATAGCCAAACAACAGTTTGCTAGTGTCGGTGTACAAAAAGAGGGGTACACTTTTTGTACCCCTATAACTGTGCACGGGCAGTCTGAGCCACGGGCACCACCACACCAAGCAAGGCAAGGGAGGTGAGCCAGGGTAAGACCGAAGCTCAAGAGAACTACGACGCCAAGGCCAAGACCAGAAGAGCAAAGGGGACGAAGTGGACTCCCCCAGCAAGATCCTTGCCGGGAGACAGTTCTAGCAGCCCCGGCAAGACCCTTGCCGCAGCGACTCGTCCCGCGCCTACGGGGCGAATCACCCTTGAGTCCACTGCCCCCAAGGGGCAAGGATTCGGGAGACATCCCCGTGGCAGCATGCAGATCTTCGTGAAGACATTCAAGATCAGATACGCACTAAGGAGGCGACAACCCTTGGCGGGATCCCAGCCGAGGAGGACCACAAGGCCCCCGGCAAGCGCCTTGCCGAGGATGACAGCAGGCGCCTCGGCAAGACCCTTGCTGGGGCCCCGGAAAGGGCCTTGCCGAGGACACCCGCAGGGCCACCATCAGGCCCACGCCGACTGAGCCTCCACCACCGCATGCATGCAGCTGCCGACCCAACCAGTTGGGCAGGCACCTGCGTGGTGGCATGCAGATCTTCGTGAAGACCCACCACTGCGCCACCTCAGCTGCATGCCTACCTAAGTGGCATCTCAGGCATCGCTGGCCAGGGCGCGTGTCGACACAAGAAGGAGCGGCGATGGACGAGACAGATCTCTCCGCCGTCCCCGATAAAGCAAGGACACCTAAGCAAGACGCATTAAATGTGCCTTGTCATGTAATGCGAGGGATAACCTCGCATCACTGTACCCTTTCCACCTCCTGTGTGCCACTGTGGCAACCCCTTTTCCTATAAAAGGAGGCCCGAGGCGACCAGGAGAAGGATTCGGCTTTTTGGAGCTCCCCACGCCCCATAGCTAGCTCAAGAACACAAATATACAATCCACCAAAGCAGGAGTAGGGTTTTACGCATCCTTGCGGCCCGAACCTGGATAAACGAACCGTGTGCTACCTGCTAGATCCGCTCTTCTCACGACCCCGCGCCCCGCTAACCATAGTAGGGATTCTCGTGATCCCATAGGTGTCGTTACACACCGACATCTCTAGCGCGCCAGGTAGGGGCGCAGTTGTGAGAATCGGCTTTAGCAGTTAGTTCGGTGCTTCTTCATCATCATGGCGCCCAAGAAGAAGACGACGGTGGCGGTTGGCCAGTCAGAAGCCGGACAGCCCGTCCCGACGCGGGCGAGCAGCGGACCGGTCGCAGAGAGGACCCGGGGGGCTGCTCGCAAACACCAACACCATCCCAGCAGCCGGAGTTTGGGAGGCGGCGATGTTTGTGCGCCTGGTAACGGGCCACACATAGCCAAATCCAAAGGCGGAGCCAAGTCCTTCGCGGGTGGAGCGGGGCCTTCCAAGGTCATCGTCGCCCTGCCCGAAGGCGACGCGAGGGCCTCCAAGACTCCCATGCCGGCGTCAACAGCGCGCTCCTCCCAGGCAGCGCGCGACGAACGGCGTAATCACGCCGAAGATCCCGGGCGTCGCCGCGGGAAGAGCCCCGAGCGCCACTCCTGGGACGTAGAAGACCTGCCCACTCACCGAGGCGCTGGTGAAAGCGGCATGCGACCGCGGGGTCGTGATAGAGCTCCTTCTGACATGGTCAGAAGTCGAAGCGCGTCGCGATCCGTGCAGGTTTCGCTGCCGCCGATGCCAGCAGAGGCCCTAGCGCGCGCAGTTGCTCCTCGATTTTCCTCCCACTACGGGGAAACTCGATGAATGGAGAGCCACTATCCGAAGCCTTGTTGCGGTGGCCAACAAAGACGAACCAAGTCCGGTGAGGCCCCCGGGTCGACGCTCCAATGGAGTCCCACGGACCAGTGGCGGAAAAGCCGGCGGCGCCGCGACCACGGTGCATTCACCTCTTCCTCATCTAGTACCATGGGCGCCGGCTGGTCGCGACGTCACGGGCGACGCCATCTCCATAGCATCGTCTGACCCGCGGACCCACTATGACCAGCGCCAAGTTCTTCGGGAACGAGCCCATGAAGACGCTCGAACCACTATCGAGCGCCGGCGCGGAGCGCGCCACCAGTCAGACAGGTGAGCAGGGCCTGCTGTGAACCACCCGGCCCCGGAGAGCCTTGGAGCCCTACCTTACGAGATAGGCTGTCCGGCTTTTACCCGTGAGATGTGGCAGTTCCAGTGGCCCACTCACCGCACCTTCAAACCTGACGTTGGCGAAAAGTACAGCGGCAAGACTCACCCGTCTGAGTTCCTCAGCATCTACACCATCGCGATGCAAGCCCCGGAGCCTACGATGATAAGGTGCTTGCGAATTACTTTCCATTGGCTCTTAAACCTAACGCCATGTCGTGGTTGATGCACTTGCTGGGAGACTCTATTTCCTCCTGGTCAGATTTGTGCCATGAGTTTGTGGGCGCCTTTACTGGGGGTCACCAAGCCCACGGCCAAGCAAGCGACCTATATGTCATTCCCCAGAAGGGAGGCGAGAGTCTGCGCAAGTATATACAGAGGTTCAGCCGGGTACAGTACAATATCCCTGATGTTCACCCTGTCGCCATCATTAGCGCGTTCCATCAGAACGTGCGTAACTGCAAGATGCGCGAAGAACTGGCAGTGAACAAGGTGAACAATGTGGCAGAACTCTATGTTCTTGCTGACAAATGTGCCCGGGCTGAAGAGGGGAGGAAGTACCCCGGCGAAGATGCCGGCGTGGAAACCGACTCCTCAGATGAGGATACTGCCGCCCCGGCGAAGAAAGACCGACGCTGCAATAGGAAGCGGAAAGGTAAAGTTGTGCTTGCCGTCGAGGGATCTAGCGACTCCGGCTCCGCCAAGAAAACCAAGGCAGATGACCCCGGCAAGGAAATTGCCGGATGTGTCGCCTGCCGGGCCTTGGCGGCTGCCGAGAAGCCAGGAAACTCCGACAAGCAATACTGCAAGATCCATCGCACCAAAGGCCATGATCTCCAGAACTGCCGACAGGTTGAGCTCCTTGCTGAGAAGCAGAGGGCTGAATATGAGAGGCGGGACAAGGAGAAAGGCCAGGACGGTGCTGAGGGGTCCGACAGCCGTCACGACAAAGATAAACAGCGGGAGAGGCCCGCCCGGGGCCGTGACAAAAAGCCAGAAGACGATGATCATGAAGAGGACGATGAGTCTGGTGACCAAGGATTTCAGAAAGCTACAGAGGCCATGTGCGTCGATGGCGGCGCCTCGCTGCATACCTCTCACCGCCAGCTTAAACAGTGGGCGCGTGAGATTACAGCGGCGGAACCGTCGTTTGATGCCCAAAGGCCGCTGAAGTGGTCCAGCACACCTATCATTTTTGACACTGAGGATCACCCTGATCGCACTACTGCAGTCGGGTGCTTGCCATTGTTGGTTTCACCAACAATACACAACCTCAAGGTGACAAAGATGCTAGTCAATGGCGGGGCCGGTCTGAACTTAATCTCGCCTGCCGTGATCGAGAAATTGCAGATTCCTGATGAAGACCTCGAAGAGATGGGCATGTTTCAGGGGGTCAACCCGGGAAGAAGTCAACCTAAGGGAAAGGTCACGTTGCCCGTGACTTTTGGGAGCGATCTGAACTACAGGATAGAAAGGGTTGTGTTCGACGCTGCCAAGATCCCCTTGCCTTACAACGGGATCCTTGGCCGCCCTGCGCTGGCCAAGTTCATGGCGGTGTCACATTACGCCTACAACACCCTGAAGATGTTGGGGCATGTGACGATCATCACTGTCCCATCAGACAAGAAGGATGCGCTAATTTGCGCTGACCAACTCTATCAACAAGCAGTTGCAGCAGCCGCCACTGCCAAGGCGCTTGCTCCTGCCGCTGGAGCCCCGGGAAGGCAAAAGAAGAAGACCAGTGAGACCTCAGGCACCCACTCCGGCAAGCGCACCTCTTCAGAGTGTAGCGCTCCTGTCGAGGACGTGCTAGAGAGCTCCACTGATAGAAACAAGAAGTCCAGAGCCACACCGCCAGGAACCAAGAAGGTTTCTGTCAAGGAGGACGGCACGGGAGGAGATTTTACCATAAGCTCCACCCTTGGCGACAAATAGGAAGACGCGCTCGTCACCTTCCTGCGGGCGAATGTCGATGTGTTTGCCTGGCAAGCATCCGACATCCCCGGCGTTCCCAGGAAGGTGATTGAGCACCACCTTGTTGTCTGTCCTCACGCGCGGCCCGTCAAGCAGAAGGTCAGAAAGCAAGCTTTGGAACGACAAGAGTTCATCACAGGGGAGATCCGGAAACTGGAAGCAACGGGTTTGGTAAGAGGAGTGCTCCATCCAACGTGGTTGGCCAATCCGGTGGTAGTGCGCAAGGCAAATGGGAAGTGGAGGCTGTGTATTGATTACACAGATATTAATAAGTCTTGTCCCAAAGACCCCTTCCCGTTGCCGCACATCGACCAGATTGTTGACTCCACAGCTGGGTGTGATCTGTTGTCATTCCTCGATGCCTACTCCGGCTACCACCAGATCTTCATGGCAAGGGAAGATGAAGAGAAAACGGCATTCATCACCCCATGTGGTACGTATTGCTTTATACGGATGCCTTTCAGGTTGAAGAGTGCTGGTTCAACGTTTGCAAGGGCGGTCCAGATTGGTTTTGAACCCCAGCTCCATAGAAATATGGAAGCCTATATGGATGATATAGTGGTCAAAACCAAGAACAGGGCAACCCTCATATCAGATTTACAAGAAACATTTGCAAACCTACGCAAGATCAATCTCAAGCTGAACCCTGAGAAGTGCGTCTTCGGCGTCCCGTCTGGCAAGCTTCTCGGGTTCTTTGTGTCACAGCGTGGGATAGAGGTCAATACGGACAAGATCAAAGCTATAGAGCAGATTGAAGCGCCCAAGCGAGTCAAGGATGTGCGTCGGCTTGCTGGTTGCATTGCCGCCATGAGCACGTTCATTTCCATGTCCGCCGAGCACACCCTTCCCTTTTTCAAGATTTTGAAAAAGGCGGGCCCGATGGAGTGGACACCAGAAGCTGAAGCAGCATTGCAAGATTTGAAGAGGTACCTCTCCTCCGCGCCAATACTAGTTGCGCCTAGGCCACAGGAACCGTTGCTGCTGTACCTGGCGGCAACGAACCAGGTGGTCGATGCCGCACTAGTGGTGCAGAGAGAAATTGATGATGAGGTAATAGCAGCGACGGAGCCCGATGCCACTGATGCCGAGACGACGTAGCCGGTTGGAGTGCCGCCAAGGAAGAAGATGATGCAGCACCCGGTCTACTTTGTTAGGTCCCTTCTGCAGGGGGCTAGATCAAGGAACTCCGATGTGCAGAAACTGCTCTTCGGCCTTCTTATGGCCTCGAGGAAGTTGCGTCACTACTTCCAGGCGCACGAAATCACTGTCGTCACTCGCCTCCCTCTGCAACGGATATTGCACAATCCAGACGCAACGGGAAGGATCATAGAGTGGGCACTGGAACTGTCCAGCTTTGGCCTCAAGTTTGAGAGTACCTCGACGATTCAAAGCCGAGTCTTGGTGGAGTTCGTTGCAGAATGGACCGCGACGCCTGACGAAGAAACCCAAGAGACTGCTCTCCCCGGCAAGGAGGCAAGTTGCGACTGGATCATGTACTTTGATGGAGCTTTCTCCTTACAGGGCGCCGGGGCTGGCGTACTGCTTTTCGCGCCCACCGGAGAGCACCTCAAGTACGTGATCCAGATGCACTTCCCCAGGGAGGTGTCAACAAACAATACGGCTGAGTACGAAGGGCTGCTTGCCAGTCTTAGGATCGTGGCGGACCTCGGAATCAAGAAACTCGTCGTCAGAGGCGACTCGCAACTTGTCGTCAAGCAAGTCAACAAAGATTACCAGAGCCCGTTGATGAAGGCCTATGTCGATGAAGTGAGAAAGCTGGAAGAGCGTTTTGACGGTATACAGGCAGAACACGTTCCCCGAGCGGAGAACGACATCGCCGATTACCTGTCAAAGCGCGCTGCCCTCAAGCTACCTGTGGAACCAGGTACCTTTGTGCTCCAGCTAACTCAACCATCCGTTGATCCATCAACAGAGCAAAACAAGAGGAGGAAATCAGGGCCTGGCAAGTACTTTCCTGCCGAGCTCCCCGGAGCCGCCGGCAAGGATGTTGCCGGAGATACTGAGCCCGCCACGGGACGGCTAGCTCCGGCGGAGCATGAAGCTCTTGCCGTCGAGACAGCTGCTCCTGTAGCGGGGGAAACGCCTTTAGTCCTCGCCGTCGAGCCCCAGGCTCCAGCATGGGCACAGCATACCATCCGATTCCTCCAAACAGGGGAACTTCCTAAGGAGCAGGAAGAAGCGGAAAAAGTAGCCCATCGCTCTACTATGTACCAGTTCGTCGATGACGTCCTGTACATAAAGAGGCCGAACGGCGTGAAATTGAAGTGTATCCCTCAAGAGGAAGGACTGGGGCTGTTGGCGGAGATACATGGAGGCATATGTGGATCCCACATCGGGTCAAGGGCCCTTGCCGGCAAAGCGTTTCGGCAAGGCTTCTTCTGGCCCACCGCCCTCCAGGATGCGACGACACTAGTCACCAGGTGTGAAGCGTGTCAGTTCCATTCAAAGAAGCTTCATCAGGCAGCTCAAGCCCTTCAAACCATTCCTCTCTCCTGGCCCTTCTCGGTCTGGGGGCTCGACATACTGGGCCCTTTCCCCCGCGGTGTCGGGGGCTTTGAGTACTTGTACGTCGCAATCGACAAGTTCACAAAGTGGCCAGAGGTGGAAGCAGTGAGGAAGGTCACAGATCAGTCAGCCGTCAAATTCTTCAAGGGACTAGTGTGCCGTTTTGGTGTACCCAACAGGGTTATCACCGACAACGGTACACAGTTCACAAGCCGCACCTTCATGCAATATACCCAAGACCTCGGCAGCAAAGTCTGTTTCGCTTCCGTTGCTCACCCACGAAGCAATGGTCAAGCTGAGAGGGCAAATGCTGAAGTACTGCGAGGCTTAAGGACAAAGACCTTTGACAGGCTGCACAAGAGTGGAAGGCACTGGATTGATGAATTGCCAGCGGTTCTTTGGTCAATCAGAACGACACCAAATCGAGCCACCGGCTAGACACCCTTTGCCCTGGTATACGGGGCAGAAGCAGTTCTCCCCACGGAACTCATATACGGGTCACCTCGAGTACTCGCTTATGACGAGCTTGAGCAAGAGCAATTGCGGCAAGATGACGCAACACTCCTTGAGGAAGATCGTCTTCGGGCGGCTGTGAGAGCAGCGCGCTACCAGCAAGCATTGCGCCGCTACCATAGCCGCAAGGTTCATGCCCGAAGCTTTGAGGAAGGCAACCTTGTTCTTCGGCACGTTCAATCGGCCAAAAATTCCAACAAGTTGACGCCGAAGTGGGAAGGCCCTTATTGGGTAATACGAGTCACCAGGCCCGACGCAGTCCGCTTGGAGACCGAAGATGCCATTCCGGTGAGTAACTCCTGGAACATTGAGCATCTTCGCAAGTTTTACCCGTAAGGCGCGGCTTGCCGGGGCCCCCGGCAAGCCACCTTTTGTACGAGCATTGCCGATGACGCATGTAACCCTTTGTACAAAGCCAGGCGCAGACCCTGAGCATAAGTAAATGAAGCACTGGCGCCCTGAGTTATAGCATGCATGCTAGGTCGAGTCTCGTCCTTGGTTAGGGTCGATAGTGCTTAGCGGCGACTAACCCCTAGCTTAGAGGTCGAGTGTGTGTCTCTTTGTCTTTCTTTTGTCTTCTTTGGTTCACAGGACACACGGATATCCGTGCCGAACCACTTGGGGAGGAAAAGAAAATGAACAGACCAGCATCTAGCCCCCGGAAAGCCAGTATTGCCGGGGGTTGCAAGAGCAAAGATTCACCCACGGCGAACCAGGGTTGCCGGGGGCTGCAGCTTCAGATAAGTTCTTCATCCCTTATCATGCATTCCATTATGGACTGAGGTATGTGAAACCTCGTTTTCCCCCAAGCTACCGTGCTCCCATAACTCTAGGCCCTAGGGCTCGTTCCTGGGGCCAAGTTTGGTCGTAGTCGCGGCGGCGAAAGGATGAAACAAGGAGCCTGAACCTGCCTCATCCCTGCCTCCGCCAAGGGCGTGAGGAAGGTCGAGCGAAGTGGGGAGACGGCAAGGCCTGTTGCCGGGCAAGGAAATGTTTATCTTGAAGATATCAAGGATTTACTCCTTGTCGTGGGTTCCACCCGCAAACAAATGACCCGGCAAGCATCCCTTTTTCATTAAAAACATTCCACTCAGGTACAGTCCATAGGGAATGAAAAACATGAATGATGGGATTACAAGTTTTAAATTCAACAAAGGCCCGAAGGCTTACAAACTAAAAAGAGATAAGGTGCCTGTAATCCCTTTCTTGCCCCTCTCCTCAGGAGGCAGGTCAAGGAGGCGAAAGAGACAAAAGGAGCGCCTAGGCGAGCTACGGGTGGCAGAAGACACCAAGAGAACATCTTGGTGGCCGTCCAAAGGCTGGATGGTGGTGGCGGCGCTAGAAGCAGAGCTCGAAGACGAGGCGGCAGGACGTCAGCACGCGTCGAAGGCGTCGATGCCCGCGTACTCCGACTTGACGGCCTTGCCGCCCGCCCTCTTCCTCTTCCGCAGCCTCCCAACGCCAGCCGCCCAAGGAGACGACCCCGAGAAGTTCAGGGAGCCGGCGACGCGGATGATGGGGTCGCCGGTGCCTCACGGAGCGGCACCCAACACCTAATCGGACCCGTCATCCTGCCGCCTACTACCCTCGTCATCGCTGCCGCTGTCCTCCTCGTCACTCCTGCCCGAGGAGGAGTCTTCACTATCAGAAGAGCTCTCCACGCAGCACCTTGCACGGGTCCCAAAGCACCCGAAGACCTTGACGGAGAGAAGGCCACCCTCCATCAGCTTAAAATGGAGAGTAAGCCCCTCCATCAAGCGGTGGATATGGGCAAACGTCTTCCATCCCCAACGGAGATACATCACGTGAGGGGCGGGGAAGTCGACGCGGGCCCGCGTGCCACTGATCCCGCAGCCCCTCATGTGCAGCCACAACGACTCCGGCGGATCTAGCTCCATCTCCCTCGCAAATGGAGTCGGGAGACGAAGGCGACAACGCGGCGGCCGGCGCAGCCTGACGAAGAACTCGCAAGGGTCATCCCCAACATGGCCCTCCATTGGAGGAGGAGCTGCTGGCGGAGGCGAGGCCGGCGCGCCACCCTGTCCTCCTCTTCCCCGAGCGCCCCGGCCTCGCCCACAGCCTCGCCCCCTCCCCCTTCCCCTCGCGGCTGGCTCTGCCACCGCAGGCGCAGGAGAAGGAGGGACGCGTTATCGAGCGGCGACCCTCGCCGCCACTGTTGAAGGACCGGGGTTCCCTCTCTCCATGACGGATGGAAGGGAGGAGCAGAAGCTGAAGGAAGAAGAAGATGAAAGAATGCGGGACGCCATCCCCCCCTCTCGCTCTTTATAAAGGATCGGGGTTGGGGCTTGGCCGCCCCGCTCGGCCAATCAAGACACGGGAGGCGCAGGGAGCCAGGGCCGACCCGCTGCCCCAACCAGCGACGGCCCGGTTTCCCGCCTCCACCGTTTGCCACCCCAAGCGCATGGGAGACACGTGGCAAACGTGCAGAACCGAGGGGACGGGTGAGGCGACCTCTCCCCACCCCGTGATCGTGGGGAGTGGATGCCTCGAGGACCGCGCCTCGGCTCCATTCAGTGAATGGGCTGCGCCTCCATGCCTCCCTCCGTTTATGGGGAAGGCGCGAACCGCCCGCTTTACTACGACGTGACGCATGCCTGCGGGAACCAACCCCACGCATGCCGCCCACGTCACACGCGCCTCCCCACGCTGCGCCATGCGCGGGAATCATGGGAAGCGCAGCGCGCGAAGAATCTTACCACAGTAAAACCGCCTCGCCTGCCCGCGCATCGTTTTTGGGCCTAGCCCAAATAACGCGTTGCGCTTATGTGTGGACCAGGCCCGGGGGCTCCTGTCGGTGTACAAAAAGAGGGGTACACTTTTTGTAACCCTATAACTGTGCACGGGCAGTCTGAGCCACGGGCACCACCACACCAAGCAAGGCAAGGGAGGTGAGCCAGGGTAAAACTGAAGCTCAAGAGAACTACGACGCCAAGGCCAAGACCAGAAGAGCAAAGGGGACGAAGCGGACTCCCCCGGCAAGATCCTTGCCAGGAGACAGTTCTAGCAGCCCCGACAAGACCCTTGCCACAGCGACTCGTCCCGCGCCTATGGGGCGAATCACCCTTGAGTCCACTGCCCCCAAGGGGCAAGGATTCGGGAGACATCCCCGTGGCAGCATGCATATCTTCATGAAGACATTCAAGATCAGATACGCACTAAGGAGGCGACAACCCTTGGCGGGATCCCAGCCGAGGAGGACCACAAGGCCCCCGGTAAGTGCCTTGCCAGGGATGACAGCAGGCGCCTCGGCAAGACCCTTGCCGGGGGCCCGGCAAGGCCCTTGCCCGAGGACACCCGCAGGGCCACCATCAGGCCCACGCCGACTGAGCCTCCACCACCGCATGCATGCAGCTGCCGACCCAACCAGCTGGGCAGGCACCTGCGTGGCGGCATGCAGATCTTCGTGAAGACCCACCACTGCGCCACCTCAGCTGCCTGCCTACCTACGTGGCATCTCAGGCATCGCTGGCCAGGGCGCGTGTCGACACAAGAAGGAGCGGCGACGGACGAGACAGATCTCTCCCCCGTCCCTGATAAAGCAAGGACACCTAAGCAAGACGCATTAAATGCGCCTTGTCATGTAATGCGAGGGATAACCTCGTATCACTGTACCCTTTCCACCTCCTGTGTGCCACTGTGGCAACCCCTTTTCCTATAAAAGGAGGCCCGAGGCGACCAGGAGAAGGATTCGGCTTTTTGGAGCTCCCCACGCCCCATAGCTAGCTCAAGAACACAAATATACAATCCACCAAAGCAGGAGTAGGGTTTTACGCATCCTTGCGGCCCGAACCTGGATAAACGAACCGTGTGCTACCTGCTAGATCCGCTCTACTCACGACCCCGCGCCCCGCTAACCGTAGTAGGGATTCTCGTGATCCCATAGGTGTCGTTCCACACCGACAGCTAGGAAGGTGTGTTAGAGGCTTGACATGGCAATATGGGAGGCATGATATAACAAGTGGTAGGTAGCACGACATAGCGATAGAGCGAAACAACTAGCAAGCAAAGATAGAAGAAATATCAAGGGCATGGTCATCTTGCCTGCAATGTTCTCAGAGTTGTCGAAAGCTTGATCCTCGTTAGCGTACTCAACATGTTCCTCGTTCACGTACTCTTCTCCTATCTCTACCCAAATTAAGAACACAAGCAATGGAACAACAATCAATCACGGTGCAATGCACAAGCAACATGATGCAATACATGGCATGATATGCAAGATGTGATATGCAATGCATATGCGTGCTCCAGAAGGGAAAGAATGATCAAGGAATCAACTTGGCAAACCAAGTATGTCGCTGGAAAGATGAGGTGATTTCGGTCGAAATCAATATAAGGATCACCGGAAACGGATGCACGGTTTGCAAATGGCAAGCAAAACAAGAATGTCGCAAATCTGCTATTAACAGCATGATAGCACTTAGAATGCAACAAGAAACTAAGCTACTGCACTCGAACATAGCAACAAAGCATATGGCAGTGATGTACAAGAGATGCTTGACAAAACATGAACACTGAGCTACGGCTAAATCACAATAGAACAGGTCCAAACAAGCATGGCAAAAGTGCAAAAGATATCAGCTTCACAGACTTAGTGAAAATACTAGTCAAAAACAACATCAGGAAGCAAAGTTTAGAGCAAGCAGACAACATACTACAGGAACATATCATGGCAAACAAAGGCATGCCATGCTTCTACTAAATGCACTGAACAAAACTCCCTTACTGAACACGAGCCAAAAAGTCACAGACGATATGATGGCACCCATGTAAACGTAGCAAGTTATATTAACAGTTTCAGGCTTAGAAGAAAAACAGAGCATGACATAAACAGATTCATGATAGCAACTTTGCAAGCTCATTCCACTCACCACAATGCATTAAATGACATATCAAGGTAACCAACAGTAAATAGACATGTTCAAGATTCTAAACATAGCAATATCATGTTCACATGATGCATGGACCACTAGCAAAAGCACATGGCAATATCGATTAACATGTTAACAATCTGCCAGCAACATTATTTAGCAAAAGTAGAGCAAGAAAATGACATACTAGAGCACTCCATTGTAACATCCCAATTTTATTAAATTTGGATGTTAATAGAATTATTCAATGCATATCATATTTCTTTGCATTTTGGAGTTTTGAAATATTCAAATAATACTTTTCCACTCGAGAAAAACAAATGAGAGGGGATAACATGACTTCCTCAAAATATAAAAAAAAGAGTGGGAAATTTTATTTTGAATATTACTTTAAGTTTTGGAGTTGTTTGGTATTCATTTTATTTGTAAAAAGTGCATTAGTTGCATTAATTATTTTCAAAATGTTCTGTGCTTTAGTTAATGTTCATTAGGATCTAAATATTATGTAGTTATTTTAGAGATTAATTTGGTGTTTTTATTAATCAATTGAATTAGTTATGAGCATTTTGGTCTCCTGTTAAAAACACACACACACACGCATGCAGCCTGGACCGAAACTGGATTCGGCCCAGGAGCGCCCGACCGGCCCAGCTTGCCATTTTGGCCCAAGGCCAGTGCCCCAGCGCCCGACACCTTCTGCCCGGTCGACCGCCCGAACCCCCTCTCGCTCACCTCCTCTCACTCCCGCTGCCAGGCGGGCCCCGCTCGTCAGCTCGTCCCCAACCTCCCGCATCGCACGGGATAAACACCCGCGCCTCGCCGCCCGCAACCGTCGGCCGCCTCGCGCTTGAATAGAGCTTATCCGCGGCACCCGCACGCCCTCCCCTCACCTATAAATGCCCCGGGCTCCCCTCTGTCGACCTCGCCGTCCTGCTTCTCCCCACGCCGCCCATAGCCGCCGCTGTCGCCGATTGCATCTCGCTGGAGCCGCGCCACTCCGCCGTCCCTTCCGTCGCCAGTAAGTCACCATGGCCTTCCCCTTCTTCGTCAAATGGCTCCCCGCGACAAAGCGCACCCGTTTGACACCTTTTCCTCCCCTAGGTTCCGTCGGAGACGCCGCACCATCGACGCCGGAGCCACCGGAGCATCGAAGGCCGCTGTCTTCGCCCCGCCCCATTCGGACGCCGCCAACGCACCCCGACGCCGCCATCCGGACGCCCAAGCCGTGCCGCACCTCCCCGTCTCCTTCCCCAACGCCGAGGACCACCGCAGCCGCCGCCCTCTCCGTCACCGACGTCGCGCCGTCGTCTTCATCGTCGCCGGCCATCACCACCACCCACTGTGAGCCACCACCCCACCCTCGCCCGTTCGATCTACCGTGGACGGCCCAGATTAGATTAGGTCCGTTTTTTTATTTTGCAAAGAGGTACACGGTTAACCGCGGTTCCCTTAGACCGTGCGGTTTATTTAAACCGAGCGTCAGTTTTTCTTTAATTAGCCACCGCCGTTGTTTTTTTTCTTATTTAGCGGCCGTTCGCCGTATAGCCTCCGCAGCGGACGCTGCTCGGCCAGCCAGGAGCTGCCACGTGGCCAGGGACATGTTTGCGGTAGTTTTTCTTCACCATTTAGTCCCTGTAAATAGCAGATTAGTCCCTGATCTTAGATTAGCCATAACTTTTAAACCGTAGATCCAAACTCGATGAAACCAGCGGCAAATTCTTCGTATTGTTTAGATCTATCCAGTAGTATAGTTTTTGCAAACTTTTGTCAGATTCAAATTTGAATTTATTCAGATTCGAATTTGAATTTCAAATGGCCATATCTCCCAAACCGTAGCTCCGATTAAGTTGATTCCTTTTGCATGCTGTCACCGTAGCAAAGCCCTATCACCTGGACCTTTGTCACAATAATTTTCACACACTAGAATCTGCCCTTTAATATTTTTTTACTAGTATGCATAGTATGCACTATATTTCACATCACTCTTTGAACCATAGGCCTATGATGTTTTGCACTTAGAGTATTTCTGTAGTAGCTTAGTGTGTTGTATGTTCATTTGGTTTTTCTGAGACTTTTTGCTATGCATGTTCTTTTGGTTCTCTGGAATGTTTGCTTATGTTTGTTAGCTTCTTTGCGATAGATTGCCCGGAGTGTGAAGCAGAATATTATCAGTCTTTAGAATTCAACCAGCAGTACCAAGGCAAGTTGCATCTTGATCATGTTTCATTACCTATGTTTTTATTATGCACTTAGTTCTTTGCGGTAGGACTGCATGGTAGGAAACTGGTGCCGCATGACTTTGCTCACCCAGTAGTTCATTGAGGTAGGTCTGAACCATATAACTTTGTCACCATCGTTTTACTTTATGTTGCTATGCTAAGTAGACGTGGATTGGGGAGTGATTGATACGTCTCCAACGTATCTATAATTTTTGATTGCTCCATGCTATATTATCTAATGTTTTGAATGTTTATGGGCTTTATTATACACTTTTATATCATTTTTGGGACTAACCTATTAACCCAGATCCCAGTGCCAATTTCTGTTTTTTACCCTGTTTTAGGGTTTCGAAGAAAAGGAAAATCAAACGGAGTCCAATTGACCTGAAACTTCACGGAACTCATTTTTGGAAGGAAATAAGCCCAGAAGACTTGGAGTGCACGTCGGGGGATCTGCGAGGAGGTCACGAGGCAGGGGGGCGCGCCCACCCCCCTAGGCGCGCCCTCCACCCTCGTGAGCCCCTCGTGGCCCCCCTGACGTACTTCTTCTGCCTATATATCTACATATACCCTAAAAACATCCTTGAGCACAATAGATCGGGAGTTCCGCCGCTAGAAGCCTCCGTAGCCACCAAAAGCCAATCTAGACCCGTTTCGGCACCCTGCTGGAGGGGGAATCCCTCTCCGGTGGCCATCTTGATTATCCCGGTGCTCTCCATGACGAGGAGGGAGTAGTTCTCCCTCGGGGCTGAGGGTATGTACCAGTAGCTATGTGTTTGATCTCTCTCTCTCTCTCTTGTGTTCTTGAGGTGATACGATCTTGATGTATCGCGAGCTTTACTATTATATTTGGATCCTATGATGTTTCTCCCCCTCTACTCTCTTGTAATGGATTGAGTTTCCCCTTTGAAGTTATCTTATCGGATTGAGTCTTTAAAGATTTGAGAACACTTGCTGTATGTCTTGTCGTGCGTATATATGGTGACAATGGGATACCACGTGATTCACTTGATGTACGTTTTGGTGATCAACTTGCGGGTTCCGCCCATGAACCTATGCATAGGGGTTGGCACACGTTTTCGTCGTGATTCTCCGGTAGAAACTTTGGGGCGCTCTTTGAGGTTCTATGTGTTGGTTGAATAGATGAATCTGAGATTGTGTGATGCATATCATATAATCATACCCACGGATACTTGAGGTGACATTGGAGTATCTAGGTGACATTAGGGTTTTGGTTGATTTGTGTCTTAAGGTGTTATTCTAGTACGAACTCTAGGGATGTTTGTGACACTTATAGGAATAGCCCAACGGATTGATTGGAAAGAATAACTTTGAGGTGGTTTCGTACCCTACCATAATCTCTTCGTTCGTTCTCCGCTATTAGTGACTTTGGAGTGACTCTTTGTTGCGTGTTGAGGGATAGTTATGTGATCCAATTATGTTATTATTGTTGAGGGAACTTGCACTAGCGAAAGTATGAACCCTAGGCCTTGATTCAACGCATTGCAATACCGTTTACGCTCACTTTTATCATTCATTACCTTGCTTTTTATATTTTCAGATTACAAAAACTATTATCTACTATCCATATACCACTTGTATCACCATCTCTTCGCCGAACTAGTGCACCTATACAATTGACCATTGTATTGGGTGTGTTGGGGACACAAGAGACTCTTTGTTATTTGGTTGCAGGGTTGCTTGAGAGAGACCATCTTCATCCTACACCTCCTACGGATTGATAAACCTTAGGTCATCCACTTGAGGGAAATTTGCTACTGTCCTACAAACCTCTGCACTTGGAGGCCCAAAAATGTCTACAAGAAGAAGGTTGTGTAGTCGACATCAGTGATCATTGTAAAGTTTGAGTGACAATGTAGTAAATAGGACCTAAGTTAATTAATGAACTACCTGGGCAAAAACTTGTGGGAATGGTGGCGAAGTACAGTGGGGCACGCATGGGAAATCCATGGTGGTGCACCACTAGTGGACCGTCCGCTCAGGCTCAAAGAGATCAATCGTATTCCCATGTCTAGAAGCTTACGTGTGCAGCCACAAGCCAATATGGGCTCTGGCTTAGTTGAGTAGTTGGTGTAACCCCTTCCAGGATGGGCTAGCGGATGTAGAATGATGTAGGTGTACCGGCCTATCTGTGGGTTAAGGGGGAGCATTTTTGAAAGGCTATGTCTCGATCTTCCGATCATGGAGGTGGTCGAGTCCTGTGGGTAAAAGTGCGCAACCTCTGCAGAGTTTCAACCTAATCGATTAGCCGTGTCCCCGGTTACAGACAACTTGAGCATCTAGTAGTGGAAATGCCGGGAGATCTCCTCACCTTTAATTAAATAGTTGGGTTTTAAATGAAACTTGGGAACGGATGGAGTTGGGTTTGCCAACTCATCCTATGCAAATGTGCAGTAGTAGAATAACATCTTTTCTAATAGGGAAAAACTAGCTTTATGCAAAAACTAAACTTAGAGCTTTCCACCAGCCAAATTGCATGTAAAAGTAGGTTCATTACACTATGATGTGACATTGCCAGTACATTCAATGTACTGACCCATTTGGCTGCAACTTATCACGTTGCAGATATATCCGACGAGGATTAAGGTGCGATAGGTCGATGTTCTACACTCAACCTTGCTCGTGGAGTTGGACTCATTTACTTCTTTGCTTCCGCAGTATTTGCTTATTGGCTCTATGCCCTATTTTGTAATAAATGTATTGCTCCTGGACTATCGATGTAATAAAGAGATGTGTGTTATTTCTATTATTTCATCGAGTACTGTGTGTGCTAGCAAGTCGATCCAGGGACTAGCACGGTAAGCACAGAGACTTCGACTCTTACCGAGTCGGGTCGCTACAAGATGGTATCAGAGCACACGTTGACTGTAGGACGCGACCCCTAGAAAT
This sequence comes from Triticum urartu, assembly GCF_056163025.1. Classification (NCBI taxonomy): domain Eukaryota; kingdom Viridiplantae; phylum Streptophyta; class Magnoliopsida; order Poales; family Poaceae; genus Triticum; species Triticum urartu. The sequence continues at coordinate 224,019,022 of NC_141877.1, read as the reverse complement.
GGAGAAAAGCCATAGGATAAAAACTATATTTTTCATTTTTCATATATATCCTTTGGTCTCGTACCTTCTCTGCTTCAATACTAATTTCTTATCTTTCTCAAAATGTAGATGTCGTCCACCCTTGTTGAGTTCGAGCAGCCCGATGAGACCATGCCCTTTGGAAGGCAGCTGGTGAAGATCACGAAGCACCTGAAGATTGGGCTTCCCACATTCACTGGAACCTTCACAGCCACCCTGCCCGAGGAGACACGTTGGAGGATCGATGCTCATATCCCTAGACGCATCCTCGGAAACTGCACCAAGCCCATTGATTTCCATGTGGATACCGCAACATGGGGATTGGGCAGGGGTATCGCTGCTCACATTGCTCTCGGACGCATTCGGGAGGTGTATGACGAAGACCTCAAGAGGACCTCCTTCGTGATGTACAGACGTTGCGACGCAAATGGAGATGTGGTGCGTACCCTGGAGGACGAGACGATAGCATCCCATATTCAGGACATGGAGGAGCACATTCGTATGATGGAGCTGGAGCTGTCTGACAACATGGTCGTCATCAAGAACCTCATGACCCACAAGGCTGAGCTAGAGGAGGAGCTCCAGGACGCTCGCATCGAGCATGAGGGAGAGTTGGACGCACTACAGGAGAAGAATAGACGACCTGAAGCTTGAGCTCGAGGAGGCCGAGGAGAAGCTGGATGAGGGAGAAAACATCCAGGAGGATCACTCGTATGGTGCCTATGTCAGTCAGGAGAGGGACCAAAATGATGAGCTCGGAGATGACGACACGGAGAGCAATGCAAGGACACCCGATGTCGACATGGTTGACTGGTCCTCATCTGATGAGAGTTAGATTTTATGCCACCATGAGAGTTTAGAAATTCGATTTCGTTAGCCGATTAGTTTTATTTCATTTGTAAGACCTTGTCAAATCTTATGACACGGCTTACCTTAGGTTTGATTATTCGTGTGAACCTCTTTGTTTGAAATTGAATTGGAGTGATTTGAAGTTTTATTGCTATCATGTGCATATGGGTAGTGTGATTTTTACTCACTATGCCTTGTTCTATTCTAACTCCTCATCCACTCTGAAACCCATTAGATGCCTCCAAGACATGACCCTGGATTCAACTTTCCGCCGGAGCTTACGCAATTGATCCAGCAACAGAATGCTCTTATGCAGATGCTCATTCAGAACCAGAACCAGAACAAACAACAACAACAACAACAACAACAACAACAACAACAACAACAACAACAACAACAACAACAACAACAACAACAACAACAACAACAACAACAACAACAACAACAACAACAACAACAACAACAACAACAACAACAACAACAACAACAACAACAACAACAACAACAACAACAACAACAACAACAACAACAACAACAACAACAACAACAACAACAACAACAACAACAACAACAACAACAACAACAACAACAACAACAACAACAACAACAACAACAACAACAACAACAACAACAACAACAACAACAACAACAACAACAACAACAACAACAACAACAACAACAACAACAACAACAACAACAACAACAACAACAACAACAACAACAACAACAACAACAACAACAACAACAACAACAACAACAACAACAACAACAACAACAACAACAACAACAACAACAACAACAACAACAACAACAACAACAACAACAACAACAACAACAACAACAACAACAACAACAACAACAACAACAACAACAACAACAACAACAACAACAACAACAACAACAACAACAACAACAACAACAACAACAACAACAACAACAACAACAACAACAACAACAACAACAACAACAACAACAACAACAACAACAACAACAACAACAACAACAACAACAACAACAACAACAACAACAACAACAACAACAACAACAACAACAACAACAACAACAACAACAACAACAACAACAACAACAACAACAACAACAACAACAACAACAACAACAACAACAACAACAACAACAACAACAACAACAACAACAACAACAACAACAACAACAACAACAACAACAACAACAACAACAACAACAACAACAACAACAACAACAACAACAACAACAACAACAACAACAACAACAACAACAACAACAACAACAACAACAACAACAACAACAACCCACCGCCGCCACCCCCGGTTGACAATCTTACCCATTTTCTGAGGCTGAACCCACCCGTGTTCTCCAGCAGCACGGAGCTGATCATCGCAGATGACTGGCTCCGCAAGATAGGAAGGGAGTTGGCCACAACAGGATGCAATGATGCAGAGAAGGTGAAGTTTGCTACCCACCAGCTAGATGGACCAGTAGCTGCTTGGTGGGAGAACTACACCACCACATACCCCATGGAGAATGTGACTTGGGCTCAGTTCCAGCGGGCGTTCCGCACTGCTCATGTCTCAGCTGGAGCCATGAGTCTGAAGAAGAAGGAGTTCCGCAGCTTGCTCCAGGGAGGACGCACGGTATCTCAGTATGTTGATGAGTTTAGTAAGTTGGCCCGTTACGCCCCAGAGGACGTGGCCACCGATGCAGCCAAGCAGGAGAAGTTTTTGGAGGGACTGAACGATGAGTTGGGAGTTCAGTTGACTATGGCAACATTTGCGGACTATCAGGAGCTGGCTGATAAGGCTACCATTCTTGAAGGCATGCACCAGCAGATGGAGAATCGTAAGAGGAAGTATAGTCACGGGAAGTATAACTCGGGAGTTCAACAGAAACCCCGCTACAGCCCGTACTCAGGGAGTTCTGGATCAGGCACTAGCAAGTTTGGAGGGAATCACCATAACCATGGAGGCCACATTCATCATGGAGGGAATGGACACAACCACCATGGTCACAAGCAGGGCAATGGTAATGGAGGAAATGGCAATCAGCAGCATTTCAATTCTTCCACACCGATGAAGAAGGACCTGAGTCACATCACCTGCTTCAAGTGCAAGAAGACAGGTCACTACTCCAATGAGTGCCCTAAGGCGCAGAATGGAAATGGAAATGGCAATGGGAATTCCGGAGGCAAGAAGCCCAATCCTTTCACTAAGGGACATGTGAATCATGTCAATGTGGAAGAGGTTTATGAGCAGCCTGACGCAGTGATTGGTAAGTTCTTGGTTAATTCATTTCCAGCACTCATTCTTTTTGACACTGGTGCATCGCATTCATTCATATCAAGGGGATTTGTGGATAAACATAAGTTGCCTACCATAGCTCTTAAGGCACCCATTCTAGTGAGTTCCCCAGGAGCCGAGTCTATGGCTAGTCAGGGATGTTTCCAATTGCCTTTGAACATAGGGGGACATGTTTTTCCCACAGATATGATTATACTAGAATCACAAGGGTTGGATGTAATCCTAGGGATGGATTGGATGTCCAAGTATGAGGGAAACATTGATTGTGCTAGTAGATCGATTTTTCTCACCACCCCAGAGAAGAAGAGGATCAAGTACGTATCCAGGCTTAAGCCTAAGAGGACTCAGGTGAACTCTCTTACGGGAGTTGTCCAGGAAGAAGTACCAGTGGTGAAGGATTATCCCAATGTATTTCCGGATGAGTTACCGGGTATGCCCCCAGATTGGGAGATTGAGTTTTTGATTGAGTTGCTGCCAGGCACAGGGCCTATCTCCAAGAGGCCGCATCGAATGCCTGCTAATGATTTAGAGGAAGTCAAGAAACAGATTAAGGAGTTACTAGAGAAAGGGTATATTTGCTCGAGTTCATCACCTTGGGGAGCCCCAGTACTTTTAGTGGAGAAGAAGGATGGAACCTTGAGAATGTGTGTGGATTACCGCTCTTTGAATGAGGTAACCATCAAGAACAAGTATCCCCTACCGATGATCAATGACTTGTTTGACCATCTAGAAGGAGCTAGTGTTTTCTCCAAGATAGATCTTCGATCGGGTTATCACCAATTGAAGATCCGTGAGAAGGATATACCCAAGACAGCTTTTACCACAAGGTATGGGCTTTATGAGTATACAGTTATGTCCTTTGGTTTGACTAATGCCCCTGCCTATTTTATGAACATGATGAACAAAGTATTCATGGAGTTCTTGGATAAGTTTGTTGTGGTATTCATTGATGAAATATTGGTTTACTCCAAGAATGAGGAGGAACACGTTGAACATTTGCGCTTAGTTTTGGAGAAGCTCAGACAACATCAACTTTATGCCAAATTCAGCAAGTGTGAGTTTTGGCTCAAGGAAGTTGGATTTCTTGGACATGTAGTGTCAGGTGAAGGGATTGCAGTGGACCCTACCAAGGTAGAGTCAGTCATGGAATGGAATGCACCCACCACAGTTGGCGAGATTCGTAGTTTTCTTGGACTTGCAGGATACTACCGGAGATTTATTGAAAATTTCTCCAAGATTGCCAGGCCCATGACAGCATTGTTGAAAAAGGACACCAAGTTCGTTTGGACTGAAGAGTGTGAAGCCAGCTTTCAAGATTTGAAGAAGCGTTTGGTTACAGCCCCAGTGTTAATCCTGCCTAACGTACACAAGGACTTTCAGGTGTATTGTGACGCTTCACGTCAGGGACTTGGAGGTGTTCTTATGCAAGAGGGGAAGGTTGTAGCTTATGCTTCACAACAGCTTCGACCTCATGAGTTGAACTATGCCACGCATGATTTGGAGTTGGCAGCTGTAGTGCATGCACTCAAGACATGGAGACACTATCTTATTGGGAATCGTTGTGATGTTTACACGGATCACAAGAGTTTGAAGTATATCTTCATGCAGGAGGAGTTGAATCTCAGGTAAAGGAGATGGTTGGAACTTATAAAGGATTATGACATGAGTCTGCATTATCATCCAGGAAAAGCCAATGTTGTGGCAGATGCTTTGAGCCGTAAGAGTTATGTTAATACCCTTACAGCAGGAGGTTTACCTCAAGAGTTATGTGATGAGCTTAGAGACCTTCAATTGGAAATAGTTCCAAGAGGTTATGTTGCCGCACTCGAGGTGCAGTCCACCTTGTTGGGAAGAATCAGAGAAGCCCAGAATTTGGACCAAGGTATTGTTGAGATCAAAGAAATGATGAGCAAAGGGAAAGCAGAAGGATTCCGTGAGGATGAACATGGAACCATATGGTTTGAGCAACGGATTTGTGTACCCAATGACCCGGAGATCAGGAAGTTGATTCTTCAGGAGGCTCCGACTCACCATATTCGATACACCCAGGCAATACCAAGATGTATTTGGACTTGAAGGAAAGTTTTTGGTGGGCCGGTATGAAGAGAGAAATTGCCGAGTATGTGGCAATATGTGATGTATGTCAGAGAGTAAAGGTAGAACATCAGAAACCAGCAGGATTACTTCAGCCGTTGCCGATACCTAATTGGAAATGGGATAAACTTGGTATGGACTTTATCACGGGGTTACCCAGGACCCGTTCAGGTTATGATTCCATTTGGGTGATAGTGGAACGTTTGACCAAGGTTGCTCACTTCATTCCAGTGAAGACCACTGTAACGCCCTCGATGCGGCTATATCTCCCACGTGTCGAAGCATGACTTAGAGGCATAACCGCATTGAAAGCAATGTCGCAAGTGAGGTAATCTTCACACAACCCATGTAATACATCAGGGAAAGAGATACATAGTTCACTTACAATTGCCACTACACACAATTACATGAATAAAGCATTACATCATCCAAATACACTCAAGGTCCGACTACGGAACCAAAATAAAATAAGACTACCCCAAATGCTACACAGATCCCCGATCGTCCCGACTGGGCTCCACTACTGATCAACTAGCACGAAACAACACAAAGGACAAGATCTTCATCGAGCTCCTCCTTGAGCTTGGTTGTGTCACATGCTCGGTTACATCGACACCTGCAAACTGGTTTTGGAAGTATATGTGAGTCACGGGGACTCAGCAATCTCACACCCTCGCGATCAAGACTATTTAAGCTTATAGGTAGGGTAAAAGGTATGAGGTGGAGCTGCAGCAAGCGACTAGCATATTTGGTGGCCAACATACGTAAATGAGAGCGAGAAGAGAAGGCAAAAGCACGGTCGAACAATTATGATCAAGAAGTGATCCTAGAACAACCTACGTCAAGCATAACTCCAACACCATGTTCACCTCCCGGACTCCGCCGAGAAGAGACCATCACGGTTACACACACGGTTGATGTATTTTAATTAAGATCAACTTCAGGTTTTCTACAACTAGACATTAACAAATTCCCATCTGCCCATAACCGCGGGCATGGCTTTCGAAAGTTCAAATCCCTGCAGGGGTGTCCCAACTTAGCCCATCACAAGCTCTCACGGTCAACGAAGGACATTCCTTCTAGCGGGAAGACCCGATCAGGCTCGGAATCTCGGTTACAAGACATCCTCGACAATGGTAAAACAAGTCCAGCAACACCGCCCGAATGTGCCGACAAATCCCGATAGGAGCTGCACATATCTCGTTCTCAGGGCACACTCAGATGAGACTAGCTACGAGTAAAACCAACCCTCAAGTTTCCCCGAGGTGGCCCCGCAGGCAGCTCAGTTTGGACCAACACTCAGAGGAGCACTGGCCCAGGGGGGGTTAAAATAAAGATGACCCTTGAGTCTGCAAAACCCAAGGGAAAGAAAAGGCTAGGTGGCGAATGGTAAAACCAATGTTGGGCATTGCTGGAGGAGTTTTATTCAAGGCGAACTGTCAAGGGGTTCCCATTATAACCCAACCGCGTAAGGAACGCAAAATCCGGGAACATAACACCGATATGACGGAAACTTGGGGGGCAAGGGTGGAACAAAACACCAGGCATAAGGCCAAGCCTTCCACCCTTTACCAAGTATATAGATGCATTAATTAGATAAGAGATATTGTGATATCCCAACAAGTAAACATGTTCCAACAAGGAACAACATCTCCATGTTCCAACAAGGAACAAACTTCAATCTTCACCTGCAACTAACAACGCTATAAGAGGGGCTGAGCAAAGCGGTAACATAGCCAATCAACGGTTTGTTAGGACAAGGTGGGTTAGAGGCTTGGTTCAACAATATAGGAGGCATGATAAGCAAGTGATAGGTATCGCAGCATAGGCATAGCAAAAGAGCGAGCAACTAGCAAGCAAAGATAGAAGTGATTTCGAGGGTATGGTCATCTTGCCTGAAATCCCGCAAGGAAGAAGAACGAGTCCATGAAGAAGACAAACGGACGTAGTCGAATGATTCCTCACAAACGCGACGTTATCGGAACCAACCCGAAGAAGCAACACCGGAAAGAAGCACACAACATAGTAAACAACCACCACATAAGCATGGCATGATGCACAACCAAGTATGATGCATGTCCGGGTTAAATATGCATGGCATGGAAAGATGCACAAACAATCCTACAAATTAAGGTGAGCTCAATATGCAACTCCGTTGCATATTGATGAAACACCACGTTCAAGTTATTTAGTTCGATCTCGTTTATGTACCCAACAATATTAAATGTTGTTAAGCATGGCAAGAGGGTGAAGCAAATCAAAACTACCTATCGAGTCAAGGTTAAATGAGGCCAGAAACAACGAACAACAAATTCCGGTAAATCCCCATATGCATATTTTAGATTTGGTGCTGTTCTGCCCTAAACACAATTTTAGAGTTGTTAAACATGCAAAGCAAGTACACCATGATAAACTAGGCAAAATTCTACCCCATTTACATATAAAGTTTGTTAGGTTTGGAGCTACGGTTAAATAGTTATGAATTAAAGCATTTTAACATGGCATGGGAGCAAATTTAATCAAACAACATTTTAAACATTTCAAACATAGATGAAAGTTGGATATTATGAATCTAGACAAAATTCTAAGCAAGTTTCATATATAAAACATTTTAATCCGATGCACAGTTGTGAAGTTATTAAATGCATGAAGCATGAGGGTTTTTCTGTAAAACTGTAAACCTCTGGATAAATAGACAAATTCGCAGCAGTGGAAAAAAAACACTACGGGCTGAATCTGGTTGGCCCAATCGGCGGAAAAAATAAAACCAGAGGGGCGCTGGGGGGGCTGCTCACCCATGGGCTTAGCCCAGATCGATGGAGAGGCCAACACAGCAGAGGCGAGGCACTGGGCCGGGGCGCGGTCAACGCACGCAAGGGACACGCAGTCGTGGCTCGAGGCAAGGGAGTCGACCTCCTGCTCGAAGCAGAAGCAGACGAGGAGGCGGCCGGACTGTAGAGGAAGTAGGCGGGCCACTTGCAGCAGATGCACGCGAGCGAGCGTAGCGCTCGACCTGCTGCTCGATGCAGAAGAAGCAGGGGCGCAGCGCACTGGACAACAACGACGGTGGGGAACTTGGGCACAATGCAGATGGAGCGGCGCTGAAGTGGGTTCGGCCGGAGACGACGGCTTGACGGAGCAGGGGAGGCTCGGGCAACACACTGGGCTGTTGTTGCTCCTTCGGTGGCTGTCGTGGAGGACCATGGCAGGTGCGACAGAGCCGCTGGTCCGGCGATGTTACAATGGAGATGGAGGGTGGCGGGGTCGAGCGAAGGTGTGTGCGAAGGAGAGGAGGGCGACGGGGCTTGATCCTGCTCTGCTGCTGCGGGCACGGGGAAGAGGAGGAGGGAGCTCGGGCTCCTGCGGGTTCGGGGAAGAGGAGGAGGGAGCTCGGGCTCCTGCGGGTTCGGGCAAGAAACAGAGCAGCTCCGGCGAGGGACTTGGCGCGGCCTTCCGCACAGACGGCGACCTAGACGCAGGGGAGAGGTGGAGGCGCGGTTTCGGTGAGGCGGCGGAGTCCCTTCGGCGGCCATGGCTCCTGGCATGCTCCCTGTTGCAGCAGTACAGAGAGAAAGAGAGAGATGTGAGAAGAGGGAGTAGACGGCAGGGAAGGAGAAGAAGGGGCGCAGGAGGGGCTCAGGTTGGCCGGCCGATGATCCCAAGGTGGGAGGAGGCTGCAGGCTTCGGTGGTTGGCCGGGCGAGGGGATCGAGGGAGATCGGGCAAGGGGATCCCGAGGAAGAGGACTTGGTGGAGAGTGCGGCGGCGGGTGAAGGGACAAGCCTCCTAATTTCTAGGGTTGGACAATATATATATACAGTAGGTGGCTGATTAGGGGCTAGAAGGACCCTCCGATCGTAATCGGGCGGTCGAGAATAAATAGGCTAGGGAGCCCATATAAGAAAACGGAGACGTTTTGTAGATGTTTGGGGATGATCCGGACACAACGGTGGCGACAGTCCGGGTCGGGTTCGGGACAACTTTCGGACGCACGCGAGGGGGGCCGCGGGCTGACGGGAGAGGTTAGGTTGGGTCTGGCGGATTGTGAAGAGCGGGTTGATCTGAGAGAAGAGGGGAGAGATGCAGCCCAGCACGGTTTCCGGAGACCGAAAACGTCCGACGTTAGACCGGCTATACTGCCGCTATAGTTATCCGTTGGGGCAACAAACGATCTCCGAATACGATGAAACTTGACAGGCGGTCTATCTACACTATAATAAGACCACACGTCAACTCTCATCCATTCCGAGAACATTTTCCGGCCACTTATAAAATACTATTTCGGACATGCCGCGGGCGCGTGCCAGTGTGTCTGGGCTCAGAACGGACAACGGACGGAACTGGAAGACCCGGACGGATGCAAATTTTGAAAACATGATGATGCAATGCACATGATGACATGACAAGATGCAACACGCAAGCAAATGACAAGGCAACAGCAACGAAACACCGGAAGACACCTGGCGCAACGTTCTCGGGGCGTTACAACCACCTATACAAGTGCTAAGCTGGCAAAGATATATATGACCAGGATGGTATGTCTGCATGGAGTTCCAAGGAGCATCATATCGGATAGAGGAACACAGTTTACCTCCAAGTTTTGGAAACAGTTACACGAAACTTTGGGTACCAGGCTAGAGTTCAGTACAGCCTTCCACCCACAGACTGATGGGCAGACAGAGAGAGTCAATCATATTCTATAGGACATGTTGAGAGCGTGTGCGCTAGACTATGGGTCTAGTTGGGATGATAACTTACCCTATGCAGAGTTCTCGTACAACAACAACTACCAAGCCAGTTTGCAGATGGCCCCTTTTGAGGCATTGTATGGAAGGAAATGCAGGACACCTTTGATGTGGGATGGAGTTGGAGATCACAAGTTGTTTGGACCTGATTTGATCAAGGATTCTGAGGAGAAGGTCAAATTGATTCGTGACAGACTTAAGATAGCCCAATCAAGGCAGAAAAGTTATGCCGATGCTAAACGCAAGCAAGTGATCTATGAAGTGGGAGATAGAGCATATCTTCGAGTGTCTCCACTTCGAGGTATTAAGAGATTTGGAGTCAAAGGAAAGTTAGCACCACGATTTGTGGGACCATACAAAGTTTTGGAACGTAGAGGAGAGGTTGCATAGCAGTTGGAATTACCAGAGGCTTTGTCGGGAGTTCATGATGTGTTTCATGTTTCCCAGCCGAAGAAGTGTCATGCAGAGATGGCGGACATTCCTTTGAGGGATACAGTGCCACTGGAGGCAATTCAGTTGGAGAATGATCTGACTTATGAGGAGAAACCTATTAAGATTCTTAAGACTGCAGAGAGAATCACTCGTACCAAGATCATCAAGTTCTGCAAGGTTCACTGGAGTCATCACACCGAGGAGGAAGCTACTTGGGAACGAGAGGAAGATCTTAGACAGGACCACCCACACTTTTTGCTGGCCAACCCGAATCTCGAGGACGAGATTCATCTTAAGGGGGGTAGGTTTGTAACAACCCAATTTTATTAAATTTGGATGTTAATAGAATCATTCAATGCATATCATATTTCTTTGCATTTTGAAGTTTTGAAATATTCAAATAATACGTTTCCACTCGAGAAAAACAAATGAGAGGGGATAAGATGACTTCCTCAAAATATAAAAAAAAGAGTGGGAAATTTTATTTTGAATATTACTTTAAGTTTTGGAGTTGTTTGGTATTTATTTTATTTGCAAAAAGTGCATTAGTTGCATTAGGAAAATTATTTTCAAAATGTTCTGTGCTTTAGTTAATGTTCATTAGGCTCTAAATATTATGTAGTTATTTTAGAGATTAATTTGGTGTTTTTTATTAATTCAATTGAATTAGTTATGAGCATTTTGGTCTCCTGTTAAAAAAAAACACACGCACGCAGCCTGGACCGAAACTGGATTCGGCCCAGGAGCGCCCGACCGGCTGTAACGCCCTCGATGCGGCTATATCTCCCACGTGTCGAGGCACGACTTAGAGGCATAACCGCATTGAAAGCAATGTCGCAAGTCAGGAAATCATCACCCATCCCATGTACCTAAATAATATAAAGGGGAGGTACATAGTTGGCTTACACTCGCCACGTCACATCAAAGTACATAAATAACATCCATCATACAAATCACTCATGGCCCGACTACAGCGCCAAAATGGAAAAGAACCCAACATGCGACAAGGCCCTGAATCGAACCCCAACTAGGCACCACTACTGATCATCGGGAAAGGAAACATAATAACGCTGAGAGTCCTCGTCGAACTCCCACTTGAGCTCGTACTCGTCACCTGGAGCGGAATCACCTGGACCTGCATCTGGAATTGTAGTATCTATGAGCCACAGGGACTCAGCAATCTCACACCCACGCGATCAAGACTATTTAAGCTTATAGGAAGGACAAGGCAAGTGTAGGTGGAGCTGCAGCAAGCGACTAGCATATATGGTGGCTAACTTATACGCAAAAGAGGGCGAGAAGAGAAGGCGAAGCACGAGCGAGAAGCTAAAGGAACAACCTGCGCAAGCATTACTCCAACACCGTGTCCACTTCCCGGACTCCGCCGAGAAGAGGCCGTCACGGCAACACACTCAGTTGATTCATTTTAATTGATTAAGGTTCAAGTTATCTACAACCGGACATTAACAAATTCCCATCTGCCCATAACCGCGGGCACGGCTTTCGAAAGTTCAATCCCTGCAGGGGGGTCCCAACTTAGCCCATGACAAGCTCTCACGGTCAACGAAGGAAAAGACCTCCTCCCAAGACGTTCCGATCAGACTCGGTATCTCGGTAACTCAAGACACTTCGACAGGTTAAAACAAGACCAGCAAATGTGCCGACAAATCCCGATAGGAGCTGCACATATCTCTTTCTCAGGGCACACTCAGATGAGCCAGACGTCGGGTAAGCCAGCCCAGAGTTGCCCCTGGTAGCCTCGGACATCGCTCAGTGGGACCAACACTCAGAGGAGCACTGGCCCGGGGGGGTTAAAATAAGATGACCCTTGAGTCTGCAGAACCCAAGGGAAAGAAAAGGCTAGGAGGCAAATGGTAAAACCAAGGTTGGGCATTGCTGGAAAAGCTTTAAACAAGGCGAACTATCAAGGGGTTCCCATTATAACCCAACCGCGTAAGGAACGCAAATCCGGGAACATAACACCGATATGACGGAAACTAGGGCGGCAAGAGTGGAACAAAACACTAAGCGAGAGGCCGAGCCTTCCACCCTTTACCAAGTATATAGATGCATTAAGATAACATGGCAATATAATGATATCCCAACAAGTAAATAAATGTTCCAATAAGGAACGGCTCCAATCTTCACCTGCAACTAACAACGCTATAAGAAGGGCTGAGCAAAGCGGTAACATAGCCAATCAACGGTTTGCTAGGACAAGGTGGGTTAAAGGTTCAATCATGCAATTGGGAGGCTGACAAGCAAATGGTAGGCATCGTAGCAGTGGCGAAGCAAAAGAGCGAGCAAACTAGCATAGCAAAGATAGTAGTGATTTCGAGGGTATGATCATCTTGCCTGCACAGTTGTCAGAGTTGACTGGATCCTCACAAGCAAACTCAACGGGCTCCTCGGTAGCGAACTCGTCTCCCGGCTCTACCCAAAAATACAAACAAGCAACAAGGATACAATCAACCACGTGCGAGACCAAGCAATATGATGAAATGATGATATGCTATGCGGGATGCGATGCGGGATGCAAAATGCAAGATATGACAGGAAATGCATGAACCTGGACTCAACTTGGCAAACCAAGTGTGCCACTGGATAGAGGTGATGAAATCGCTTGAAAACAATATAAAGATCATTGGAATCGGAGTTACGGTTTGGAAATGGCAAGCGTTTTAAGATATGACACCGGTCTGCGATTTACAGCAAGTAGGCATCTAAATGCAACGAAATGAACATGCTACAGCCACCAAACATGAAAACAAAATACATGGCAGCGATGCACACAAGATGGTTAAAAAAACACTAGCACTGAGCCATAGGCAAATTCATCCATTAAGGGGTTCAAACAAGCATGGCAAAAATGAATATGCAAAACAGATTCCAGACTTAGTGAAATTAACACTAGCCTGAAATTTCAGATCACGATGCTCTCTTTGGAGCAGCAAAACAACATGATAAATGACCTGAACATGACAAGTAAGAAGATGGCATGGAGCTACTCAACAAGCTTAACAAAAGACCCAAAGTGACCTGGGGTCAAAAGGGTTCACAAAATACTCTACCGAGCTCACGAACATAGCTCGAACACAATCAGTTTTCAGACTTAGTGAAAACTGAGACATGCTGGAATTATAACTCATGAAGGCATGTAAACGAGCTCGATGCACTCACTACGGTGCAAGTCATGGCAAGGAAAGCATATATCCAGAAAGAAGACACAATATGCTAGCTACACATGGCAAGAACAAAGGCATAGCATGCATGGAACACTAACGGTAGCATCGGCAAAATCGCAAACAAGTTGACGATCTGCCCAGATTAACAACGAAGCAAAAGTTGAGCTCGATTTAATCAACCTAGGGCACTCCACATATGCAAACAAAGACATGGATGGATAGAGCATAACATAAATATCAAAACTCCCTTACTGATCATCCTCAAAAGAGGCACGGATCACTAGGAAACAAGCTGGACATATAGCATCATGGACTAAAATATCCCAGACTTAGTGAAAATCACTAAGTCCCTGAAATCAGCAATCTCAGGTACCTCTCTTCGCAAGCTTGCACAAGACAACACACACATCCTAAAAATGCATGGGTGGCACCTATGGAAAGAAGACAAAATGCTTAACAAATCATCCCAAAGGGGCACAGGCATCTCATGCACGGATTAAACATGGCAAAAATGACAAAAGTGCATGATGAACTAACGGATCTGCAACTTAACTCACGAAGCCTCCTTCTAACAGCATTTTGGGCAACAAGATGACCTCAAATGCAAATGATGCAATGGAATGAAATGATGTACATGTCGAGGCGAAGATTTTGATATATTATACGCCCAAAACGGAGCTACGTATGCGGAGATACGGGTCCTCAAACAGGAGCATATGGAGTAAAAATCTAGGGACTTGGTGAAAAAAAAACTACCCCAGGATCCAGATCTAGGGTTCGGGCACGCGGCCCGAGACGGCGGCGGATCCCGCCGGGATTCCTGTAGACGACGGCGGCGGCCGGAGAGGAAGTGGCCGGAGCGGGGAGGGGGGGCCGGACGGCGAGGAGGAAGCGGCGCGGCGGGCGGTCGCCAGAGCCGGGAGCTCCTCTCCCTGGCGCGGGCGCCGGCGAGGGCTTGGGGCGGCGGGGCGAGGTGCTCCGGGCGGCGGCCGGCAATGGCGCCGCGGCGGCCGGAGCGGGCGAGCGTCGCCGGGCGCGGGGGCGGCGACTGGAGGAGGAGGCGGGCGGCGGAGCGGGCCGGGAGGGCCCCGCACGGGCCTCGCGGGCCCGCGGGCGGCGGCGAACTGGGGACCGGCCCCGGGACACGTGGCGGCGGCGGATTCGTCCCGCGGAGCCGGGCGGACACGTCCGGCGCGTGATTTTTCTGTCCGGCGGCGGCGGGAGGAGTTGGATCTAGGGTTAGGGGGGAGGAGAACCGTGGATTTCGGAGGGGGGGTGTATATATAGGCATAGAGGGAGCTAGGAGAGTCCAAATGAGGTGCGGTTTTTGCCCACGCGATCGTGATCGAACGCTCTAGGACATGGAGCAGAGTTTGGTGGGTTTTGGGCCAAATTTGGGGGGTGTTGGGCTGCAACACACACGAGGCCTTTTCGGTCCCTCGGTTAACCGTTGGAGTATCAAACGAAGTCCAAATGATACGAAACTTGACAGGCGGTCTACCGGTAGTAAACCAAGGCTGCATGACAAGTCTCGGTACAATCCGGAAATGTTTAATCCCCACACACGAAAGAAAGCTCGAAATGGCCACCGGAGGAGAACGAAGCGCCGGAATGCAAAACGGACAACGGGGAAAATGCTCGAATGCATGAGATGAACATGTATGCAAATGCAATGCACGAGATGACATGATAAGAGATGCACGGAAAAGAAAAACACACACGGAGACAAAGAACCGAACCCGAGAAATAAATATAACTTAACACCGGAAAGGGCAAGAGTTGGATACAAATAGGGAAAGTTACATCCGGGGTGTTACAACACTCCACCACTACGAAAAGATCTCGTCCCGAGATCTAGGACTGAAAGAACTCCGGGTACTCAGAACGGAGGTGATCCTCGCGTTCCCAGGTAGCTTCACGGTCGGAATGGTGAGACCACTTGACTTTGAGAAATTTGATTGACTTGTTGCGAGTCTTGCGTTCAGTCTCTTCAAGAATAGCAACTGGGTGCTCACGATAGGAGAGATCTTCTTGGATCTCAATGTCCTCGAAGTTGACGGTGCGGTCAGGAGTCTTGAAGCACTTTCGAAGCTGAGAGACGTGGAACACATCATGAACATTTGCAAAGTTTGAAGGAAGCTCGAGTTGATAGGCGAGGTCGCCTCTCTTGCTGACAATGTTGAAAGGTCCCACGTATCTAGGGGCAAGCTTCCCTTTGATACCGAAGCGACGAGTACCTTTCATAGGAGAGACACGGAGGTAAACATGATCTCTGATCTCGAAAGCCAAATCACGGTGCTTACTATCATAGTAGCTCTTCTGGCGGGATTGGTCTGCTTTGAGGTTACCACGAATGACTTTGCACATTTCTTCTGCTTCTGTGATTAAGTCATTACCCAGCAGCTGACGTTCACCGGTTTCAGACCAGTTGAGAGGGGTACGGCACTTCCTGCCATACAGAATTTCAAATGGGGCCTTGCCTGAACTTGCTTGAAAACTATTGTTGTATGAG
Source organism: Triticum urartu (assembly GCF_056163025.1). Taxonomy (NCBI): domain Eukaryota; kingdom Viridiplantae; phylum Streptophyta; class Magnoliopsida; order Poales; family Poaceae; genus Triticum; species Triticum urartu. The sequence continues at coordinate 224,002,894 of NC_141877.1, read as the reverse complement.
AATTCAGCATAAGGAAGGCAGTCCTCCCACTTCATGCCGAAGGAGATCACACAAGCCCTGAGCATATCTTCAAGAATCTGGTTGACACGCTCGACTTGACCGCTTGTTTGAGGATGGAAAGCAGTGCTGAAGCGGATGTTGGTACCCATGGCCTTCTGAAAAGAATCCCAAAACTTTGAGGTAAAGATGCTGCCACGGTCTGAAGAGATCACTTGAGGAATACCGTGCAGAGAGACAATGCGAGAGGTATAGAGTTCCGCCAATTGAGCTGCAGTGATCGACTCTTTGATAGGCAGAAAATGAGACACTTTGGTGAGCTTGTCGATGACAACAAATATAGCATCATTGCCACGCTTGGACTTTGGAAACCCAGTCACGAAGTCCATTTCAATGTGGTCAAACTTCCATTCTGGAATGGCAAGAGGTTGGAGGAGACCAGCTGGCCTTTGGTGTTCTGCCTTCACTCTTCTGCAGACATCACATTCATTCACGAATTGAGCGATCTCGCGCTTCATTCGAGTCCACCAATAAGCTTGCTTGAGATCCTGATAAATCTTCGTATTACCAGGGTGGATGGAGAGGAGAGAGTTGTGAGCCTCGTTCATGATCACTTTACGAAGTTCACCTTTGGGCACAACAATACGATCCTCGAAGAAGAGAGTGTCCTTGTCATCAAGGCGGTAGCACTTGTACTTGGACTGACTCTTGGCAATCCCAATCTTCACCTTTTTCACCATAGCATCAAGAAGCTGTGCTTGGCGAATCTGGTCTTCTAAGGTAGGAGAGACTTGAAGGTTGGCGAGGAAACCTTGAGGAACAACTTGCAGATTCAGTTTGCGGAAAGCTTCACAAAGCTCGGGTTGATAAGGCTTGAGAATCAGACTGTTGCAATAGGCCTTTCTGCTCAAAGCGTCAGCAATCACATTGGCCTTGCCTGGAGTATACTCAATACTCGGATTATACTCGTGAATCATTTCGACCCATCGAGTTTGCCTTAGGTTGAGATTAGGCTGAGTGAAGATGTACTTGAGACTCTTGTGATCAGTGAAAATGTCCACTTTTCTTCCCAATAGAAGATGTCTCCAAGTCAAAAGAGCATGCACAACTGCCGCCAACTCGAGATCATGAGTGGGGTAGTTCTTCTCATTAGGCTTCAACTGGCGAGATGTATAAGCGACAACTTTCTTCTCTTGCATCAAAACTGCGCCAAGACCTTGGAGAGAGGCATCACAAAAGACCTCGTACGGTTTGGATTCATCAGGTGGAGTCAGAACTGGAGCAGTGATCAATTTCTCTTTCAAAGTGTTGAAAGCAATATCACACTCCAGAGACCAAACGTACTTGACGTGCTTCTGAAGAAGATTTGAGAGAGGCTTCGCGATCTTGGAAAAGTTTTCAACGAATCTTCGGCAATAGCTTGCGAGACCGAGAAAACTGCGGAGTTGCTTCACGTTCTGAGGAGGTTCCCAATTCACAATTGCAGACACCTTCTCAGGATTCACGGAAATGCCCTTGGCAGAGATGATATGGCCAAGATAAAGAACCTCATCGAGCCAAAATTCACACTTGGAGAACTTGGCGTAGAACTGATGTTCCCTGAGCTTGTCAAGAACCAAACGCAAGTGCTTGGCATGATCTTCCTTGTTCTTCGAGAAAACCAGAATGTCATCGAGATAGACCAAAACAAAGTCATTGGTGTAGGCGTTGAAGATGAAGTTCATCATGCGAGAAAACGTCGGAGGAGCGTTGGCAAGGCCAAAAGACATGACAGTGTATTCATATGAGCCAAAACTTGTTCTGAATGCTGTCTTGGGAATATCTTCTTCACGAATGCGAATCTGGTGATAACCCATACGGAGATCAAGCTTGGAGAATACTTGAGCACCTTTGAGTTGTTCGAACAGCTCATTGATGTTGGGAAGTGGGTATTTGTTCTTGATGGTCTTCTTATTCACTGGACGGTAATCAACACAAAGTCGACTCGATCCATCCTTCTTCTTCACAAAAAGAACACCACAACCCCACGGAGAAGTACTAGGCCGAATGAGACCCAATCTTTCTTGCTCATCGAGTTGCTTCTTCAGCTCCTTCAACTCTTCGGGGCCGAGCCTGTAGGGACGTTTGCACACAGGTTCCGAACCGGGCTCAAGTTCAATAACAAATTCAATCGGCCGGTTTGGAGGCATCCCTGGGAGTTCTTCTGGAAAAACGTCTTGATACTCACAAACAACCGGAATCTGCGAAATAGCATCCAATTCACCCTTCTCATTGAGAGAAAACAACCGGATGGTATTATCCCGAGCGGCAAAGACAATGACATCCTTAGACGAACGAGTCAGTTGAATCTGCCTGGCTGCACAATCGAGGTGAGCCTTGTGTTTAGAGAGCCAGTCCATCCCAAGAATAAGATCAATGTCAGAATTGCCAAGAACCACCGGAGAAGAGAGAAACTTGTAATCGCCCAATGTGATAGAAACATCTGGGGCAAACGCGCTTGCATTCAGAAATTTACCCGGAGAAACCACAGATAACTGACTAGGCAAATCTTGCAAAGGCAACTCATGCTTAGAAACAAATGGCCTCGAGATGAAACAATGCGATGCACCCGTGTCAAAAAGAACTTTTGCAGGAATATCGTTAACAGGAAGGTTACCCATGATCACATCTGACAAGTCCTCTGCCTGAGCTGCATTCATCAAATTGACCTTGGCGGACTTGGGGTTATGCTTGACCACAGCTGTACTTGCCGATCTGACAGGAGGAGGAGGAGGAAGACGCCTCTGGCTGAAACACTTGTTGGCATAGTGACCCTTCTGTTGGCACTTGTTGCACGTGACCTATGAAAGCGGACGGTGATACGGAGCACTCGATCTTGGAGCTTGAGATGAAGTCTTGTTCTGAAAGCCTGGGTTGGGTGGGTGGGAAGAACCACTGCCACCTTTGCTCTTCTGCTGAAACGGCTGACGGAACGGAGGAGGAAGCCAAAACTTCTGCTGCTTGGCCACTTGAGTAGAAGAAGACGGAGTGACATCTCTGACTCGCTTCCTGGAAGCATCACACCTCAACTGAGCAGCCTCTTGCTTCAGTGCCATGTTGTAGAACTCATCGTATCTCAAGGGCTCAAAGAGAACAAGAGCGAGCTGAATTTCCTCACGAAGACCACCCCTGAACTGATATATCATGCTCTTCTCATCAGGCACGTCCTGCTTGGCAAAGCGGGCAAGTTTCTGGAACAATTTGTTGTAGTCATAGACAGACAAAGAGCCTTGCTTCAGATTGCAAAATTCCTCACGCTTGCTTTCAACCATGCTCTGCGGAATGTGATGAGCGCGGAAATCTTGACGGAAATCATCCCAAGTGATCAAATGTCCACCTCTGGAATCCTTGTACTGCTGGAACCATTCTGCAGCTTGATCTTTGAGTTGGAAGGAAGCGAACTTCACAAAGTCCTCAGGCCTGACGTTGCTGCACTCGAAATGCTTACACAGATCCACAAGCCAATCGTCAGCATCGGTTGCCTCAACACAATTGCTGAAAGTCTTTGGCCCATTAGCAAGGAACTGGTTGAGTGTAGCAAAGTGACCCTGGTTGCTGCCTTGATTCCCTTGACTGCCTTGATTGCGCTCTTGGATAATTTGCATGATCAGCTGAGTGTTTGCATTGGTAGCGGCCATCACAGCTTGCCATGCCTCTTGAGGAGGTGGAGGCGGTGGCGGATCAGGATTCGGAGTCGTGCGCGTTGGAGGAGCCATCCTGAAGAGGTTGACCACCATTAGCACATTGATAGACAAATATTGAAGTTGAATCCAACAGAATGAAAATTGCAACATATAGTCTTCACATCCGAACAAAATGAACGAATGCATTTCTCTTGAAGTGGTCACATATTCCTAAATTGCGAAGCCACGAAGAATCAGGTAGAAGGGGTACAACAACGGAGGATGGAATCAACATATGACGTCGAAGCAAAACGAATGCCACAACTCAAAATAAAACCAAGGGTTGGCTTGCGGAATAGGCCGGAACAAATACATGATAGAAATTTCGTCCGAAGTTTTCGTGGTGGGACCTACACGGGCTCGATCGTACAGCACTATCATGTACAAGGCAGTGCACATGACATACGAAGCATCCCCGAGTCAGCATAGCCAAGGACTCTTTAAGACACAACGAGACCACTGTAAAATCGACCGTGAATAGGCGAACCACTAGACGTCGAACCCCAATTTCATATCATACATCTGTTGGAAAGATATCCTAAGGCTACTTGAATTCCCACCTATGAAATTCCCGAAATTTTCCCGGTTATGCAATCAGGTGTTGGGGATACAGGGGAAGCATAATATCTCACCCAAGCTAGCAAATCCTACATCCAGCTGTATCCATCCTTCAACACATAACCAAGAAACCTTCGGAAACCATCTATCTCAACCTTCGAAAAGCATCCGTTATACAAGTTATGGCGATACTCCCGAACTCCCGCCCCAGTACTGGGTGGCGTCGAGGTTATCTCACCAACGAACTGCATAAAAGAGATTTTCGATGTCGCGCACAAATCTCAAGTATACCAGAATTGCAACGATAAAATTGTGACGACAACACCTCGGAGCTCAACTCCCCGGGACACTGCCACAACCCCTAAAGACAGGAGGCACCAAGAACAATGTTCTCGTCACAAAACCATCGGAACAAAACCAATATACTCGCGTGATCCTAAAAAATTTTTTAGTGAAATTTGAGAAGAGAAGAGTCAAAACTCTACGTCAGGATGCCTTACCAGAGCGATGAGGAGACTGGGAAGTAAAAAGAATTCCTAAGCTCTCCGATATATAGTTCCTAAGGACTCAAAACATTTTTCTAGACACAACTCGGCTGCTAAGACGATCAAGCAATGGGGCTCCTAAGGTCGGGGAAGGCTCTGATTACCAACTTGTAACGCCCTCGATGCGGCTATATCTCCCACGTGTCGAGGCACGACTTAGAGGCATAACCGCATTGAAAGCAATGTCGCAAGTCAGGAAATCATCACCCATCCCATGTACCTAAATAATATAAAGGGGAGGTACATAGTTGGCTTACACTCGCCACGTCACATCAAAGTACATAAATAGCATCCATCATACAAATCACTCATGGCCCGACTACGGCGCCAAAATGGAAAAGAACCCAACATGCGACAAAGCCCTGAATCGAACCCCAACTAGGCACCACTACTGATCATCGGGAAAGGAAACATAATAACGCTGAGAGTCCTCGTCGAACTCCCACTTGAGCTCGTACTCGTCACCTGGAGCGGAATCACCTGGACCTGCATCTGGAATTGTAGTATCTGTGAGCCACAGGGACTCAGCAATCTCACACCCACGCGATCAAGACTATTTAAGCTTATAGGAAGGACAAGGCAAGTGTAGGTGGAGCTGCAGCAAGCGACTAGCATATATGGTGGCTAACTTATACGCAAAAGAGGGCGAGAAGAGAAGGCGAAGCACGAGCGAGAAGCTAAAGGAACAACCTGCGCAAGCATTACTCCAACACCGTGTCCACTTCCCGGACTCCGCCGAGAAGAGGCCGTCACGGCAACACACTCAGTTGATTCATTTTAATTGATTAAGGTTCAAGTTATCTACAACCGGACATTAATAAATTCCCATCTGCCCATAACCGCGGGCACGGCTTTCGAAAGTTCAATCCCTGCAGGGGGGTCCCAACTTAGCCCATGACAAGCTCTCACGGTCAACGAAGGAAAAGACCTCCTCCCAAGACGTTCCGATCAGACTCGGTATCTCGGTAACTCAAGACACTTCGACAGGTTAAAACAAGACCAGCAAATGTGCCGACAAATCCCGATAGGAGCTGCACATATCTCTTTCTCAGGGCACACTCAGATGAGCCAGACGTCGGGTAAGCCAGCCCAGAGTTGCCCCTGGTAGCCTCGGACATCGCTCAGTGGGACCAACACTCAGAGGAGCACTGGCCCGGGGGGGTTAAAATAAGATGACCCTTGAGTCTGCAGAACCCAAGGGAAAGAAAAGGCTAGGAGGCAAATGGTAAAACCAAGGTTGGGCATTGCTGGAAAAGCTTTAAACAAGGCGAACTATCAAGGGGTTCCCATTATAACCCAACCGCGTAAGGAACGCAAATCCGGGAACATAACACCGATATGACGGAAACTAGGGCGGCAAGAGTGGAACAAAACACTAAGCGAGAGGCCGAGCCTTCCACCCTTTACCAAGTATATATATGCATTAAGATAACATGGCAATATAATGATATCCCAACAAGTAAATAAATGTTCCAATAAGGAACGGCTCCAATCTTCACCTGCAATTAACAACGCTATAAGAAGGGCTGAGCAAAGCGGTAACATAGCCAATCAACGGTTTGCTAGGACAAGGTGGGTTAAAGGTTCAATCATGCAATTGGGAGGCTGACAAGCAAATGGTAGGCATCGTAGCAGTGGCGAAGCAAAAGAGCGAGCAAACTAGCATAGCAAAGATAGTAGTGATTTCGAGGGTATGATCATCTTGCCTGCACAGTTGTCAGAGTTGACTGGATCCTCACAAGCAAACTCAACGGGCTCCTCGGTAGCGAACTCGTCTCCCGGCTCTACCCAACAATACAAACAAGCAACAAGGATACAATCAACCACGTGCGAGACCAAGCAATATGATGAAATGATGATATGCTATGCGGGATGCGATGCGGGATGCAAAATGCAAGATATGACAGGAAATGCATGAACCTGGACTCAACTTGGAAAACCAAGTGTGCCACTGGATAGAGGTGATGAAATCGCTTGAAAACGATATAAAGATCATTGGAATCGGAGTTACGGTTTGGAAATGGCAAGCGTTTTAAGATATGACACCGGTCTGCGATTTACAGCAAGTAGGCATCTAAATGCAACGAAATGAACATGCTACAGCCACCAAACATGAAAACAAAATACATGGCAGCGATGCACACAAGATGGTTAAAAAAACACTAGCACTGAGCCATAGGCAAATTCATCCATTAAGGGGTTCAAACAAGCATGGCAAAAATGAATATGCAAAACAGATTCCAGACTTAATGAAATTAACACTAGCCTGAAATTTCAGATCACGATGCTCTCTTTGGAGCAGCAAAACAACATGATAAATGACCTGAACATGACAAGTAAGAACATGGCATGGAGCTACTCAACAAGCTTAACAAAAGACCCAAAGTGACCTGGGGTCAAAAGGGTTCACAAAATACTCTACCGAGCTCACGAACATAGCTCGAACACAATCAGTTTTCAGACTTAGTGAAAACTGAGACATGCTGGAATTATAACTCACGAAGGCATGTAAACGAGCTCGATGCACTCACTACGGTGCAAGTCATGGCAAGGCAAGCATATATCCAGAAAGAAGACACAATATGCTAGCTACACATGGCAAGAACAAAGGCATAGCATGCATGGAACACTAACGGTAGCATCGGCAAAATCGCAAACAAGTTGACGATCTGCCCAGATTAACAACGAAGCAAAAGTTGAGCTCGATTTAATCAACCTAGGGCACTCCACATATGCAAACAAAGACATGGATGGATAGAGCATAACATAAATATCAAAACTCCCTTACTGATCATCCTCAAAAGAGGCACGGATCACTAGGAAACAAGCTGGACATATAGCATCATGGACTAAAATATCCCAGACTTAGTGAAAATCACTAAGTCCCTGAAATCAGCAATCTCAGGTACCTCTCTTCGCAAGCTTGCACAAGACAACACACACATCCTAAAAATGCATGGGTGGCACCTCTGGAAAGAAGACAAAATGCTTAACAAATCATCCCAAAGGGGCACAGGCATCTCATGCACGGATTAAACATGGCAAAAATGACAAAAGTGCATGATGAACTAACGGATCTGCAACTTAACTCACGAAGCCTCCTTCTAACAGCATTTTGGGCAACAAGATGACCTCAAATGCAAATGATGCAATGGAATGAAATGGTGTACATGTCGAGGCGAAGATTTTGATATATTATATGCCCAAAACGGAGCTACGGATGCGGAGATACGGGTCCTCAAACAGGAGCATATGGAGTAAAAATCTAGGGACTTAGTGAAAAAAACTACCCCAGGATCCAGATCTAGGGTTCGGGCACGCGGCCCGAGACGGCGGCGGATCCCGCCGGGATTCCTGTAGATGACGGTGGCGGCCGGAGAGGAAGTGGCCGGAGCGGGGAGGGGGGGCCGGACGGCGAGGAGGAAGCGGCGCGGCGGGCGGTCGCCGGAGCCGGGAGCTCCTCTCCCTGGCGCGGGCGCCGGCGAGGGCTTGGGGCGGCGGGGCGAGGTGCTCCGGGCGGCGGCCGGCAATGGCGCCGCGGCGGCCGGAGCGGGCGAGCGTCGCCGGGCGCGGGGGCGGCGACTGGAGGAGGAGGCGGGCGGCGGAGCGGGCCGGGAGGGCCCCGCACGGGCCTCGCGGGCCCACGGGCGGCGGCGAACTGGGGACCGGCCCCGGGACACGTGGCGGCGGCGGATTCGTCCCGCGGAGCCGGGCGGACACGTCCGGCGCGTGATTTTTCTGTCCGGCGGCGGCGGGAGGAGTTGGATCTAGGGTTAGGGGGAGGAGAACCGTGGATTTCGGAGGGGGGTGTATATATAGGCATAGAGGGAGCTAGGAGAGTCCAAATGAGGTGCGGTTTTCGCCCACGCGATCGTGATCGAATGCTCTAGGACATGGAGCAGAGTTTGGTGGGTTTTGGGCCAAATTTGGGGGGTGTTGGGCTGCAACACACACGAGGCCTTTTCGGTCCCTCGGTTAACCGTTGGAGTATCAAACGAAGTCCAAATGATACGAAACTTGACAGGCGGTCTACCGGTAGTAAACCAAGGCCGCATGACAAGTCTCGGTCCAATCCGGAAATGTTTAATCCCCACACACGAAAGAAAGCTCGAAATGGCCACCGGAGGAGAACGAAGCGCCGGAATGCAAAACGGACAACGGGGAAAATGCTCGAATGCATGAGATGAACATGTATGCAAATGCAATGCACGAGATGACATGATAAGAGATGCACGGAAAAGAAAAACACACACGGAGACAAAGACCCGAACCCGAGAAATAAATATAACTTAACACCGGAAAGGGCAAGAGTTGGATACAAATAGGGAAAGTTACATCCGGGGTGTTACACCGGCCCAGATGGCCATTTTGGCCCAAGGCCAGCGCCCCAGCGCCCGACGCCTTCTGCCCGGTCAACCGCCCGCGCCCCCTCTCGCTCACCTCCTCTCACTGCCGCTGCCAGGCGGGCCCCGCTCGTCAGCTCGTCCCCAACCTCCTGCATCGCACGGGATAAACACCCGCGCCTTGCCGCCCGCAACCGTCGGTCGCCTCGTGCTCGGATAGAGCTTATCCGCGGCACCCGCACGCCCTCCCCTCGCCTATAAATGTCCCAGGCTCCCCTCTGTCGACCTCGCTGTCCCGCTTCTCCCCACGCCGCCCATAGCCGCCGCTGTCGCCGTTTGCATCTCGCTAGAGCCGCGCCGCTCCGTCGTCCCTTCCGTCGCCAGTAAGCCACCATGGCCTTCCCCTTCTTCGTCAAATGGCTCCCCGCGGCAAAGCGCACCCGTTTGACACATTTTCCTTCCCTAGGTTCCGTCGGAGACGCCGCACCATCGACGCCGGAGCCGCCGGAGCCCCGAAGGCCGCCGTCTTCGCCTCGCCCCGTTCGGACGCCGCCGACGCACCCCGACGCTGCCATCCGGACGCCCAAGCCGCGCCACACCTCCCCGTCTCCTTCCCCGACGCCGAGGACCACCGCAGCCGCCGCCCCCTTCGTCACCACCGCCGCGCCGCCGTCTTCATCGTCGCCGGCCATCACCACCACCCACTGTGAGCCACCACCCCACCCTCGCCCGTTCGATCTATCGTGGACGTCCCAGATTAGATTAGGTCCGTTTTTTTATTTTGTGAAGAGGTATGTGGTTAACCGCGGTTCCCTTAGACCGTGTGGTTTATTTATGCCAATCGTCGGTTTTTCTTTAATTAGCCACCGCCGTTGTTTTTTTTTTCTTATTTAGCGGTCGTTCGTCGTATAGCCTCCGCAGCGGACGCTGCTCGGTCAGCCAGGAGCTGCCACATGGCCAGGGACCTGTTTGCGGTAGTTTTTCTTCACCATTTAGTCCCTGTAAATAGCAGATTAGTCCCTGATCTTAGATTAGCCATAACTTTTAAACCGTAGATCCAAACTTGATGAAACCAGCGGCAAATTCTTCGTATTGTTTAGATCTATCCAGTAGTATAGTTTTTGCAAACTTTTGTTACACTCAAATTTGAATTTATTCAGATTTGAATTCGAATTTCAAATGGCCATATCTCCCAAACCGTAGCTCCGATTAAGTTGATTCCTTTTGCATGCTGTCACCGTAGCAAAGCCCTATCACCTGGACCTTTGTCACAATAATTTTCACACACTAGAATCTGCCCTTTAATATTTTTTAATAGTATGCATAGTATGCACTATATTTCACATCACTCTTTGAACCATAGGCCTATGATGTTTTGCACTTAGAGTATTTCTGTAGTAGCTTAGTGTGTTGTATGTTCATTTGGTTTTTCCGAGACTTTTTGCTATGCATGTTCTTTTGGTTCTATGGAATGTTTGCTTATGTTTGTTATCTTCTTTGCGATAGATTGCCCGGAGTGCGAAGCAGAATATTATCAGTCTTTAGAATTCAACTAGCGGTACCAAGGCAAGTTGCATCTTGATCATGTTTCATTACCTATGTTTTTATTATGCACTTAGTTCTTTGCGGTAGGACTGCATGGTAGGAAACTGGTGCCGCATGACTTTGCTTTTCACCCAGTAGTTCATTGAGGTAGGTCTGAACCATATAACTCTGTCACCATCGTTTTACTTTATGTTGCTATGCTAAGTAGACGTGGATTGGGGAGTGATCATTGTAAAGTTTGAGTGACAATGTAGTAAATAGGACCTAAGTTAATTAATGCACTACCTGGGCGGAAACTTGTGGGAATGGTGGCGAAGTACAGTGGGGCACGCATGGGAAATCCATGGTGGTGCACCACTAGTGGACCGTCCGCTCAAGCTCAAAGAGATCAATCGTATTCCCATGTCTAGAAGCTTACGTGTGCAGCCACAAGCCAATATGGGCTCTGGCTTAGTTGAGTAGTTGGTGTGACCCCTTCTGGGATGGCCTAGCAGATGTAGAATGATGTAGGTGTACCGGCCTATCCGTGGGTTAAGGGGGAGCATTTTTGAAAGGCTATGTCTCGATCTTCCGATCATGGAGGTGGTCGAGTCTTGTGGGTAAAAGTGCGCAACCTCTGCAGAGTTTCAACCCAATCGATTAGCCGTGTCCCCGGTTACGGACAACTTGAGCATCTAGTAGTGGAAATGCCGGGAGATCTCCTCACCTTTAATTAAATAGTTGGGTTTTAAATGAAACTTGGGAACGGATGGAGTTGGGTTTGCCAACTCATCCTATGCAAATGTGTAGTAGTAGAATAACATCTTTTCTAATAGGGAAAAACTAGCCTTATGCAAAAACTAAACTTAGAGCTTTCCACCAGCCAAATTGCATGTAAAAGTAGGTTCATTACACTATGATGTGACATTGCTAGTACATTCAATGTACTGACCCATTTGGCTGCAACTTATCACGTTGCAGATATATCCGACGAGGATTAAGGTGCGATAGGTCGATGTTCTAAACTCAACCTTGCTCGTGGAGTTGGACTCATTTACTTCTTTGCTTCCGCAGTATTTGCTTATTGGCTCTATGCCCTATTTTGTAATAAATGTATTGCTCCTGGACTATCGACGTAATAAAGAGATGTGTGTTATTTCTGTTATTTCATCGAGTACTGTGTGTGCTAGCAAGTCGATCCAGGGACTAGCACGGTAAGCACAGAGACTTCGACTCTTACCGAGTCGGGTCGCTACATCCATAATTTCAACCAAAGGCATGAATGAATAGAGCATAACCCCATGTTCACAACATCCTTACCGAAGTACCTTGAAATAAGCACAGATCTCATGGTAGCGACAAGTTTACATGGCATCAAGATAACATCAGGAAAAAGTACTTGGCAAAATCCTAAGTGCCTGAAAACAGCAACATCACGGAGCCTACTTTGCATGCTTTTTATAGTCACCACATAGAACACAAAAATACAAGACTTGCACGTCTGTAAAGATGGCATGTTGTAGTTCAAAACAGATGTAGACCTCATGCTCATAGGATGCACACACTAAATGCAACAAAAATGACAAATCACCATGTTCTGTTAAGAACCAGCAGTTAACATTTTATAGCACTCTTGCAACGATGAAAATGGCATTATAATGGACAGAAAAATGTGTGCAAATGCTACTAACATGAAGAGCTTAACCGGGCGAACATTTCGACATATCATATGCATGATTCGGAGCTACGTGCACCAAGATGTGGCATGTAGAACAAGGCATAAAAATAATGCAAGGAAAAGACTTAGACGAAATTAGACCTCCGAATTTTCCAGATCTAGGGTTCGGTGGCGCGTGGATCGAGGACGACCGGATCTTGCCGGAGAACTAGCCGGAGTGGAAGGAGACGGCCGGCATCGAGGGAGGAGCTCGCCGGAGAGGAGGGGGGCCAGAGCTAGCGCCGGCGGGGAGAGGAAAGTCAAAACTTCTATGTCAGGAGGCCTCACCAGAGCGACGAAGGGACTGAGGAGTAAAAAGAATCCTACTCTCCGATATATATATATAATCCTAAGACTCAAAACATTTTGATCTAGACTCAACAACGTCAGCGATTCGATCAAGCAGGGGCTCCTAAGTCAGGGATGGCTCTGATTACCAACTTGCGACAAAACCACCATGCGCTATGCCTCTAAGTCGTGCCCCGACACGTGGGAGATATAGCCACATTGTGGGTGTTACACTCCTCCCCTCCCGGGCGCGCCTCCAAGGGCCGGCCGGCCTCCCCCCTTTCTCCTTTATATACGGGGGCAGGGGGCACCCTAGGACACACAAGTTGAGCATTGATCCCTTAGTCGTGTGCAGTGCCCCCCTCCACCATAATCCACCTCGGTCATATCGTCGTAGTGCTTAGGCGAAACCCTGCGCCGGTAGCTTCATTATCACCGTCATCACGCCATCGTGATGACGAAGCTCTCCCTCAACACTCAGCTGGATCGAGAGTTCGTGGGACGTCACCGAGCCGAACGTGTGTAGATCACGGACGTCCCGTACTTGCGGTACTAGGATCGGTCGGATCGTGAAGACGTACAACTACATCAACCGCGTTGTCATAATGCTTCCGCTTACGGTCTACGAGGGTACATGGATGCATCACCATGATAGATCTTGCGTGTGCATAGGAAAACTTTTGAAATTACTGTGTTACCCAAAACTAGTATCAGAGCCAGGTCTATGCATAGATGTTATATGCACGAGTAGAACACAAAGGAGTTGTGGGCATGGGTATATACATATTGCTTACCGTCACTAGTTGTTCTTGATTCAGCGGTATTGTTAGATGAAGCGGCCCGGACCGACATTACATGACCGCGTTCCTAAGACTGGTTCTATCGACGTGCTTTGCACACAGGTGGTTGGCGGGTGCCTGTTTCTCCAACTTCAGTCGAATCGGATTCAATGAATAGGCTTCTTTCTGAAGATCAAAAAGCAATCACTATACCACGTTGTGGTTTTTATGTCGTAGGTAAGAACGGTTCTTGCTAAGCCCGTAGCAGCCACACAAAACTTGCAACAACAAAGTAGAGGACGTCAAACTTGTTTTTGCAGGGCATGTTGTGATGTGATATGGTCAAGATGTGATGAGATATAAATTGTTGTATACGATGATCTGTTGGGGAACGTAGCATAAATTCAAAATTTTCCTATGTGTCACCAAGATCAATCTATGGAGTCATCTAGCAACGAGGGAGGAGTGGATCTACATACCCTTGTAGATTGCGCGCGGAAGCGTTCAAGAGAACGGGGTTGATGGAGTCGTACTCGTCGTGATCCAAATCACCGATGATCCTAGCGCCGAACGGACGGCACCTCCATGTTCAACACACGTACGGAGCAGCGAAGTCTCCTCCTTCTTGATCCAGCAAGGGGGAAGGAGAGGTTGATGGAGATCCAACAGCACGACGGCGTGGTGGTAGTAGCGGGATTCCAACAGGGCTTCGCCAAGCGCTGCGGGAGGAGGGAGATGTGTCATGGGAGGGAGAGGGAGGCGCCAGGCCTTAGGTATGGTTGCCCTCCCTCCCCCCCACTATATATAGGGCCAAGGGAGAGGGGGAGGGCGCAGCCTTGCCCCTTCCTCCAAGGAAGGGTGCGGCCAAGGGGGGGGGAGGAGTCCATCCTCCCCAAGGCACCTCGGAGGTGCCTTCCCCCTTTAGGACTCTCCCCTCCTCTTGTCCCTTTGGCGCATGGGCCTCTAGGGGCTGGTGACCTTGGCCCATATAGGCCAAGGCGCACCCCCTACAGCCCATGTGGCCCCCCGGGGCAGGTGGCCCCACCCGGTGGACCCCCGGGACCCTTCCGGTGGTCCCGGTACAATACCGGTGACTCCGAAACTTGTCCCGATGGCCGAAATAGCACTTCCTATATATAATTCTTTACCTCCGGACCATTCCGGAACTCCTCGTGACGTCCGGGATCTCATCCGGGACTCCGAACAACTTTCGGGTTACCGCATACTAATATCTCTATAACCCTAGCGTCACCGAACCTTAAGTGTGTAGACCCTACGGGTTTGGGAGACATGCAGACATGACCGAGATGACTCTCCGGTCAATAACCAACAGCGGGATCTGGATACCCATGTTGGCTCCCACATGTTCCACGATGATCTCATTGGATGAACCACGATGTCAAGGACTTAATCAATCCCGTATACAATTCCCTTTGTCTAGCGGTACGATATGCCCGAGATTCGATCGTCGGTATCCCGATACCTTGTTCAATCTCGTTACCGGCAAGTCTCTTTACTCGTTCCGTAACACATCATCCCGTGATCAACTCCTTGATCACATTGTGCACATTATGATGATGTCCTACCGAGTGGGCCCAGAGATACCTCTCCGTCACACGGAGTGACAAATCCCAGTCTCGATTCGTGCCAACCCAACAGACACTTTCGGAGATACCCGTAGTGCACCTTTATAGTCACCCAGTTATGTTGTGACATTTGGCACACCCAAAGTATTCCTACAGTATCCGGGAGTTGCACAATCTCATGGTCTAAGGAAATGATACTTGACATTAGAAAAGCTTTAGCATGCGAACTACACGATCTAGTGCTATGCTTAGGATTGGGTCTTGTCCATCACATCATTCTCCTAATGATGTGATCCCGTTATCAACGACATCCAATGTCCATGGTCAGGAAACCGTAACCATCTATTGATCAACGAGCTAGTCAACTAGAGGCTTACTAGGGACATGGTGTTGTCTATGTATCCACACATGTATCTGAGTTTCCTATCAATACAATTCTAGCATGGATAATAAACGATTATCATGAACAAGGAAATATAATAATAATCAATTTATTATTGCCTCTAGGGCATATTTCCAACAGTCTCCCACTTGCACTAGAGTCAATAATCTAGTTCACATCGATATGTGATTAACACTCAAGGTCACATCCCCATGTGACTAACACCCAAAGAGTTTACTAGAGTCAATAATCTAGTTCACATTTACCATGTGATTAACACTCGATGAGTTCTGGGTTTGATCATGTTATGCTTGTGAGAGAGGTTATAGTCAACGGGTCTGAACCTTTCAGATCCGTGTGTGCTTTACAAATCTCTATGTCATCTCCTAGATGCAGCTACCACGTTCTATTTGGAGCTATTCCAAATAACTGTCCTACTATACGAATCCAGTTTACTACTCAGAATAATCTGGATTAGTGTCAAAGTTTGCATCGGCGTAACCCTTTACGACGAACTCTTTTACCACCTCCATAATCGAGAAAATTCCTTAGTCCACTAGTTACTAAGGATAACTTTGACCGTTGTCCTGTGATCCATTCTTGGATCACTCTTGTACCCCTTGACTGACTCATGGCAAGGCACATTTCAGGTCCTGTCACAGCATAGCATACTATAGAGCCTACGTCTTAAGCATAGGGGACAACCTTCGTCCTTTCTCTCTATTCTGCCGCGGTTGAGCTTTAAGTCTTAACTTCATACCTTACAACTCAGGTAAGAACTCCTTCTTTGACTGATCCATCTTGAACACCTTCAAGATCATGTCAAGGTATGTGCTCATTTGAAAGTACCATTAAGTTTTTGATCTATCCTTATAGATCTTGATGCTCAATGTTCAAATAGCTTAATCCAGGCTTTCCATTGAAAAAACACTTTCCAAATAACCCTATATGCTTTCCAGAAATTCTACGTCATTTCTGATCAACAATATGTCAACAACATATATTCATCAGAAATTCTATAGTGCTCCCACTCACTTCTTTGGAAATACAAGTTTCTCATAAACTTTGTATACACCCAAAATCTTTGATCATCTCATCAAAGCATACATTCCAACTCCGAGATGCTTACTCCAGTCCTCAGAAGGATAGCTGGAGCTTTGCATACTTATTAGCATCTTTCAGGATTGACAAAACCTTACGGTTGTATCACATACAACCTTTCCTCAAGAAAAATCATCGAGGAAACAATGTTTTGACATCCTATCTGCAAGATTTCATAAATAACGCAGTAATCGCTAATATAATTCCAACAGACTCTTAGCATCGCTACGAGTGAGAAAGTCTCACCGTAGTCAACTCCTTGAACTTGTCGGAAAACATCTTAACGATAAGTCGAGCTTTCTTAATGGTGATACTTACCATCATTGTCCGTCTTCCTTTTAAAATCCATATGTACTCAATAGCCTTACGACCATCGAGCTGTTCCGCCAAAGTCTACACTTTGTTTTCATACATGGATCCTCTCTCGGATTTTATGGCCTCGAGCCATTTATCGGAATCCGGGCCCACCATCGCTTCTCCATAGCTCGTAGGTTCATTGTTGTCCAGCAACATGACTTCCAAGATAGGATTACGTACTACTCTGAAGTAGTACGCATCCTTATCATCCCACGAGGTTTGGGAGTGACTTGATCCGAAGTCTCATGATCAATATCATAAGCTTCCACTTCAATTGGTGTAGGTGCCACAGGAACAACTCTTTGTGCCCTGCTATACACTAGTTGAAGTGACGGTTCAATAACCTTTCAAGTCTCCACCATCCTCCCACTCAATTCTTTCGAGAGAAACTTTTCCTCGAGAAAGGACCCGATTCCAGATACAATCCCTTATTGCTTTCGGATCTGAGACAGGAGGTATACCCAACTGTTTTGGGTGTCCTATGAAGATGCATTTATCCGCTTTGGGTTCGAGCTTATCAGCCTGAAACTTTTTCACATAAGCGTCGCAGCCCCAAACCTTTTTTTAAAAAAAATGACAGCTTAGGTTTCTCTAAACCATAGTTCATACGGTGTCATCTCATCGGAATTACGTGGTGCCCTATTTAAAGTGAATGTGGTTGTCTCTAATGCCTAACCCATAAACTATCGTGGCAATTCGATAAGAGACATCATGGTATGCATCATATCCAATAGGGTGCAGTTATGATGTTCAGACACACCATCACACTATGGTGTTCCAGGATGTACCAGTTGTGAAACAATTTCCACAATGTCTTAATTCTGTGCAAAACTCGTAATTCAGATATTCATCTCTATGATCATATCATAGATATTTTATCCTCTTGTCACGATGATCTTTCAACTTCACCCTGAAATTACTTGAACCTTTCAATAATTCAGACTCGTGATTCATCAAGTAAATATACTCAACATCTACTCAAATCATCTGTGAAGTAAGAACATAACGATATCCACTACACGCCTCAGCACTCATTGGACTGCACACATCAAAATGTATTACTTCCAACAAGTTGCTTTCTAGTTCCATTTTACTGAAAACGAGGCTTTCAGTCATCTTGCCCATGTGGTATGATTTGCATGTCTCAAGTGATTCAAAATCAAGTGAGTCCAAACGGTCCATTTGCATGGAGTTTCTTCATGCATATATACCAATAGACATGGTTCGCATGTCTCAAACTTTTCAAAAAATGAGTGAGTCCAAAGATCCATCAACATGGAGCTTCTTCATGCGTTTTATACCGATATGACTTAAGTGGCGGTGCCGCAAGTAGGTGGTACTATCATTACTATCCTATATCTTTTGGCATGAACATGTGTATCACTACGATCGAGATTCAATAAACCATTCATTTTAGGCGTAAGACCATTGAAGGTATTATTCAAATAAATAGAGTAACTATTATTCTCCTTAAATGAATAACCGTATCACGATAGACATAATCCAATCATGTCTATGCTCAACTCAAACACCAAATAACAATTATTTAGGTTTAACACCAATCTCGATGGTAGAGGGAGCGTGTGATGCTTGATCATATCAACATTGGAAACACTTCCAACACATATCGTCAGCTCACCTTTAGCTAGTCTCCGTTTATTCCGCAGCTTTTATTTCGAGTTACTAACACTTAGCAACCGAACCGGTATCTAATACCCTAGTGCTACTAGGAGTACTAGTAAAGTACACATCAACACATTGTATATCCAATATACTTCTATCGACCTTGCCAGCCTTCTCATCTATCAAGTATCTAGGGTAATTCTGCTCTAGTGGCTGTTCCCCTTATTACAGAAGCACTTAGTCTCGGGTTTGGGTTCAACCTTGGGTTTCTTCACTAGAGCAGCAGCTGATTTGCCGTTTCATGAAGTATCCCTTCTTGCCCTTGCCCTTCTTGAAACTAGTGGTTTCACCAACCATCAACAATTGATACTCCTTCTTGATTTCTACTTTTGTGGTGTCAAACATCGCGAATATCTCAAGGATCATCATGTATGTCCCTGATATATTATAGTTCATCACGAAGCTCTAGCAGCTTGGTGGTAAGAACTTCGGAGAAACATCACTATTTCATCTGGAAGATCAACTCCCACTCGATTCAAATGATTGTTGTACTCAGACAATCTAAGCACAAGCTTAACAATTGAGATTTTCTCCTTAGTTTGTAGGCTAAGAAAATCGTCGGAGGTCTTATACCTCTTGACGTGGGCACGAGCCTGAAATCCCACTTTCAGCCCTCAAAACATCTCATATGTTTTGCGACGTTTCAAAAACCGTCTTCGGTGCCTCAATTCTAAACCGTTTAACTGAACTATCACGTAGTTATCAAAATGTGTATGTCAGATGTTCGCAACATCCACAGACGATGTTCGAGGTTCAGCACACTGAGCGGTGCATTAAGGACATAAGCCTTCTATGAAGCAATGAGGACAATCCTCAGTTTACGGACCTAGTCCGCATAATTGCTACTATCAACTTTCAACTAAATTTCTCTAGGAACATAACTAAACAGTAGAACTAAAGCGCGAGCTACGACATAATTTGCAAAATCCTTTTTGACTATGTTCAGGATAAACAAGTTCATCTTATGAACTCCCACTCAGATAGACATCCCTCTAGTCATCTAAGTGATTACATGATCCGAGTCAACTAGGCCGTGTCCGATCATCACGTGAGACGGACTAGTCAACATCGGTGAACATCTTCATGCTGATCGTATCTACCATACGACTCATGCTCGACCTTTCGGTCTTCTGTGTTCCGAGGCCATGTCTGTACACATGCTAGGCTCGTCAAGTCAACCTAAGTGTTTGCATGTGTAAATCTGTCTTACACCCGTTGTATGTGAACGTTGGAATCAAACACCCGATCATCACGTGGTGCTTTGAAACAACGAACTGTCGCAACGGTGCACAGTTAGGGGGAACACCTTCTTGAAATTTTAATGAGGGATCATCTTATTTACTACCGTTGTTCTAAGCAAATAAGATGTATAAACATGATAAACATCACATGCAATCAAATAATAGTGACATGATATGGCCAATATCATATAGCTCCTTTGATCTCCATCTTGGGGCTCCATGATCATCTTGTCACCGACATGACACCATGATCTCCATCATCATGATCTCTATCATCGTGTCTTCATGAAGTTGTCACGTCATCTATTACTTCTACTACTACAGCTAACGGTTAGCAATAAAGTAAAGTAATTACATGACGTTTATGTTGACACGCAGGTCATAAATAAATTAAGACAACTCCTATGGCTCCTGCCGGTTGTCATACTCATCGACATGCAAGTCGTGATTCCTATTACAAGAACATGATCATCTCATACATCACATATATCATTCATCACATCCTTTGGCCATATCGCATCACATAGCATACCCTGCAAAAACAAGTTAGACGTCCTCTAATTGTTGTTTGCATGTTTTACGTGGCTGCTATGGGTTTCTAGCAAGAACGTTTCTTACCTACGCAAAACCACAACGTGATATGCCAATTGCTATTTACCCTTCATAAGGACCCTTTTCATCGAATCCGATCCGACTAAAGTGCGAGAGACAGACACCCGCTAGCCACCTTATGCAACTAGTGCATGTCAGTCGGTGGAACCAGTCTCACGTAAGAGTACGTGTAAGGTCGGTCCGGGCCGCTTCATCCCACAATGCCGCCGAATCAAGATTGGACTAGTAACGGCAAGCATATTGAACAAAATCAACGCCCACAACTACTTTATGTTCTACTCGTGCATAGAAACTACGCATAGACCTAGCTCTGATACCACTGTTGGGGAACGTAGCATAAATTCAAAATTTTCCTACGTGTCACCAAGATCAATCTATGGAGTCACCTAGCAACGAGGGAGGAGTGGATCTACATACCCTTGTAGATCGCGCGCGGAAGCGTTCAAGAGAACGGGGTTGATGGAGTCGTACTCGTCGTGATCCAAATCACCGATGATCCTAGCGCCGAACGGACGGCACCTCCGCGTTCAACACACGTACGGAGCAGCGACGTCTCCTCCTTCTTGATCCAGCAAGGGGGAAGGAGAGGTTGATGGAGATCCAACAGCACGACGGCGTGGTGGTAGTAGCGGGATTCCAACAGGGCTTCGCCAAGCGTTGCGGGAGGAGGGAGATGTGTCATGGGAGGGAGAGGGAGGCGCCAGGCCTTAGGTATGGTTGCCCTCCCTTCCCCCCACTATGTATAGGGCCAAGGGAGAGGGGGAGGGCGCAGCCTTGCCCCTTCCTCCAAGGAAGGGTGCGGCCAAGGGGGGGGGAGGAGTCCATCCTCCCCAAGGCACCTCGGAGGTGCCTTCCCCCTTTAGGACTCTCCCCTCCTCTTGTCCCTTTGGCGCATGGGCCTCTAGGGGCTGGTGCCCTTGGCCCATATAGGCCAAGGTGCACCCCCTACAGCCCATGTGGCCCCCCGGGGCAGGTGGCCCCACCCGGTGGACCCCCGGGACCCTTCCGGTGGTCCCGGTACAATACCGGTGACCCCGAAACTTGTCCCGATGGCCGAAATAGCACTTCCTATATATAATTCTTTACCTCCGGACCATTCCGGAACTCCTCGTGACGTCCGGGATCTCATCCGGGACTCCGAACAACTTTCGGGTTACCGCATACTAATATCTCTATAACCCTAGCGTCATCGAACCTTAAGTGTGTAGACCCTGCGGGTTCGGGAGACATGCAGACATGACCGAGATGACTCTCCGGTCAATAACCAACAGTGGGATCTGGATACCCATGTTGGATCCCACATGTTCCACGATGATCTCATCGGATGAACCACGATGTCAAGGACTTAATCAATCCCGTATACAATTCCCTTTGTCTAGCGGTACGATATGCCCGAGATTCGATCGTCGGTATCCCGATACCTTGTTCAATCTCGTTACCGGCAAGTCTCTTTACTCGTTCCGTAACACATCATCCCGTGATCAACTCCTTGATCACATTGTGCACATTATGATGATGTCCTACCGAGTGGGCCCAGAGATACCTCTCCGTCACACGGAGTGACAAATCCCAGTCTCGATTCGTGCCAACCCAACAGACACTTTCGGAGATACCCGTAGTGCACCTTTATAGTCACCCAGTTACGTTGTGACGTTTGGCACACCAAAAGTATTCCTACGGTATCCGGGAGTTGCACAATCTCATGGTCTAAGGAAATGATACTTGACATTAGAAAAGCTTTAGCATGCGAACTACACGATCTAGTGCTATGCTTAGGATTGGGTCTTGTCCATCACATCATTCTCCTAATGATGTGATCCCGTTATCAACGACATCCAATGTCCATGGTCAGGAAACCGTAACCATCTATTGATCAACGAGCTAGTCAACTAGAGGCTTACTAGGGACATGGTGTTGTCTATGTATCCACACATGTATCTGAGTTTCCTATCAATACAATTCTAGCATGGATAATAAACGATTATCATGAACAAGGAAATATAATAATAATCAATTTATTATTGCCTCTAGGGCATATTTCCAACATGATCATGTTTTGTTAAAGTTATCGACAACTGGCAGGAGCCTTATGGTTGTCTCTTTATTGCATAAGATGCAAGCGCCATATAATTGCTTTACTTTATCGCTATGCGATAGCAATAGTTGCAAAAGCAATAGTTGGCGAGACAACCGTGTGACGACACGTTGATATAGATCAAGATGATGGAGATCATGGTGTCATGCCGGTGACGATGGAGATCATGACGGTACTTTGGAGATGGAGATCAAAGGCACAAGATGATGATGGCCATATCATGTCACATATTTTGATTGCATGTGATGTTTATCTTTTATGCATCCTATTTTGCTTAGTACGACGGTAGCATTATGAGATGATCCCTTACTAGAATTTCAAGGTATAAGTGTTCTCCCTGAGTATGCGTCGTTGCGACAGTTCGTCGTGCCGAGACACCATGTGATGATCGGGTGTGATAAGCTCTACATTCACATACAATGGGTGCAAGCCAGTTGTGCACACGCAGAATACTCGGGTCAAACTTGACGATCCTAGCATATGCATATATGGCCTCGGAACACTGAGACCGACAGGTCGAGCGCGAATCATATAGTAGATATGATCAACATGGTGATGTTCACCATTGAAAGCTACTCCATCTCACGTGATGATCGGACATGGTTTAGTTGATATGGATCACGTGATCACTTAGATGATTAGAGGGATGTCTATCTAAGTGGGAGTTCTTAAATAATATGATTAATTGAACTTAAATTTATCATGAACTTAGTCCTGATGGTATTTGCATATCTATGTTGTAGATCAATTGCTCGCGTATAGCTTCCCCATTTTATTTATGATATGTTCCTAGAGAAAACTATGTTGAAAGATGTTAGTAGCACTGATGCAGACTAGCTCCGTGATCTGAGGATTATCCTCATTGCTGCACAGAAGAATTATGTCCTTGATGAACCGCTAGGTGACGGACCTATTGCAGGAGTAGATGCAAACGTTATGAACTTTTGGCAAGCTCGGTATGATGACTACTTGATAGTTTAGTGTGCCATGCTTTACGGCTTAGAACCGAGAATTCAAAAACGTTTTGAATGCCATAGAGCATATAAGATGTTCCAAGAGCTGAAATTGGTATTTCAGACTCATGCCTGAGTCGAGAGGTATGAGACCTTTGATAAGTACTTTGCCTCAAAGATGGAGGAGAATAGCTCAACCAGTGAGCATGTGCTCAGAATGTCTGAGTACTACAATCGCTTGAATCAAGTGGGGGTTAATCTTCCAGATAAGATAGTGATTGACAGAGTTCTCTAGTCACTATCGCCAAGTTACTGGAACTTCGTGATGAACTATAATATGTAAGGGATGACAAAAATGATTCCCGACCTCCTCGCGATGCTGAAATCAGTGAAGGTATAAATCAATAAAAGCATCAAGTGTTGATGGTTGACAATACCACTAGTTTCAAGTAAAAGAGCAAGGGAAAGAAAGGGAACTTCAAGAAGAATGGCAAGCAAGTTGCCACTCCCATGAAGAAGCCCAAACCTATACCCAAGCCTGAAACTGAGTGCTTCTACTGCAAAGGAAATGGTCACTGGAAGTGGAACTGCCCTAGATACTTGGCGGATAAGAAGGATGGCAAAGTGAACAAAGGTATATTTGATATACATGTTATTGATGTGTACTTTACTAGTGTTTATAGCAACCCCTCAGTATTTGATACCGGTTCAGTTGCTAAGAGTAGTAACTCGAAACGGGAGTTGCAAAATAAACAAAGGCTAGTTAAGGGCGAGGTGATGATGTGAGTTGGAAGTGATTCCAAGGTTGATAAGATCACCATCGCACACTCCCTTTACCTTCGGGGTTAGTGTTGAACCTAAAATAAATGTTATTTGGTGTTTGCGTTGAGCATAAATATGATTGGATCATGTTTATTGCAATGCTGTTATTCATTTAAGTCAAAGAATAAATGTTGTTTTATTTACATGAATAAAACCTATGGTCATACACTCAATATAAATGGTTTATTGAATCTTGATCGTAGTAATACACATATTCATAATATTGAAGCCAAAAGATGCAAAATTAATAATGGTAGTGCAACTTATATGTGGCACTATCGTTTAGGTCATATTGGTGTAAAGCGCATGAAGAAACTCCATGCTGGTGGACTTTTGGAATCACTTGATCCTTGCAAACCATCCCTCATGGGCAAGATGACTAAGACTCCGTTCTTCGGAATAATGGAGCGAGCAACAGACTTGTTGGAAATAATACATATTGATGTGTACAGTCCAATGAGTGTTGAGGCTCGTGGCAGGTATCATTATTTTTGGACCTTCACAGATGATTTGAGCAGATATGGGTATATCTACTTGATGAAACATAAGCCTGAAACATTTGAAAAGTTCAAAGAATTTCAGAGTGAAGTAGAAAATCATCGTAACAAGAAAATAAAGTTTCTACGATCTGATCGCGGAAACAAATATTTGAGTTACGAGTTTGGTCTTCATTTGAAACAATGTGGAATAGTTTCGCAACTCACGCCACCTGGAACACCACAATGTAATGGTGTGTTCGAATGTCATAACCGTACTTTATTAGATATGGTGCAATCTATGATGTCTCTTACCGAATTACCACTATCATTTTGGGGTTATGCATTAGAGACAGCTGCATTCACGTTAAATAGGGCACCATCTAAATCTGTTGAGACGCCACTGTATGAACTCTGGTTTAGCAAGAAACCAAAGTTGTCGTTTCTTAAAGTTTGGGGTTGCGATGCTTATGTGAAAAAGTTTCAACCTGATAAGCTCAAACCCAAATCAAAGAAGTGCGTCTTCATAGGATACCCAAAAGAAACTGTTGGGTACACCTTCTATCACAGATCCGAAGGCAAGATCTTTGTTGCTAAGAGTGGATCCTTTCTAGAGAAGGAGTTTCTCTCGAAATAAGTGAGTGGGAGGAAAGTAGAACTTGATGAGGTAATTGTACCTTCTCCCGAATTGGAAAGTAGTTCATCACAGAAATCAGTTCCAGTTATTCCTACACCAATTAGTGAGGAAGCTAATGATGATGATCATGAAACTTCAGATCAAGTTACTAACGAACCTCGCAGGTCAACCAGAGTATGGTCCGCACCAGAGTGGTACGGTAATCCTGTTCTAGAAGTCATGTTACTAGACCATGACAAACCTACGAACTATGAGGAAGCGATGATGAGCCCAGATTCCGCAAAATGGCTTGAGGCCATGAAATCTGAAATGGGATCCATGTATGAGAACAAAGTATGGACTTTGATGGACTTGCCCAATGATTGGCAATCCATAGAGAATAAATGGATCTTCAAGAGGAAGACGGACGCTGATAGTAGTGTTACTATCTACAAAGCTCGAATTGTCGAAAAACAGTTCTTGACAAGTTCAAGATGTTGACTACGATGAGATTTCCTCATTCGTAGCGATGCTTAAGTCTGTCTGAATCATGTTAGCAAATTGCCACATTTTATGAAATCTGGCAAATGGATATCAAAACTAGATTCCTTAATGGATTTATTAAAGAAGAGTTCTATATGATGCAACCAGAAGGTTTTGTCAATCCTAAAGGTGCTAACAAAATGTGCAAGCTCCAGCGATCCATCTATGGACTGGTGCAAGCATCTCAGAGTTGGAATATATGCTTTGATAAGTTGATCAAAGCATATAGTTTTATGCAGACTTGTAGTGATGCCTGTATTTACAAGAAAGTGAGTGGGCGCACTACAGCCTTTCTAATAAGTATATGTGAATGACATATTGTTGATCGGAAATGATGTAGAAATTTCTGGAAAGCATAAAGGAGTGTTTGAAAGGAGTTTTTCAAAGAAAGACCTCGGTGAAGCTGCTTACATATTGGGCATCAAGATCTATAGAGATAGATCAAGACGCTTGATAAAGACTTTTCAATGATTACATACCTTGACGATTTTTGAAGTACTTCAAAATGGAACAGTCAAAGAAGGAGTTCTTGCCTGTATTGCAAGGTGGTGTAAAGTTGAGTAAGACTCGAAACACGACCACGACAGAAAATAGAAAGAGAATGAAAGTCATTCCCTATGCCTCAGCCATAGGTTCTATAAAGTATGCTATGCTGTGTACCAAACCTATTGTGTACCTTGCCATGAGTTTGGCAAGGGGATACGGTATTGATCCAGGAGTGGATCACTTGACAGCGGTCAACATTATCGTTAGAAGACTAACGAGATATTTCTCGGTTATGGAGGTGATAAAGAGTTTGTCGTAAAGAGTTACGCTGATGCAAGCTTTTACACCGATCTGGATGACTCTAAGTCTCGATCTAGATACATATTGAAAGTGGGAGCGATTAGCTAGAGTAGCTCCATGCAGAGCATTGTAGACATAGAAAATTTGCAAAATACATACGGCTCTGAATGTGGTAGACCCGTTGACTAAACTTCTCTCACAAGCAAAACATGATCACTCTTTGGGTGATAATCACATAGCGATGTGAACTAGATTATTGACTCTAGTAAACCCTTTGGGTATTAGTCACATGGAGATGTGAACTAATCACATAAAGATGTGAACTATTGGTGTTAAATCACATGGCGATGTGAACTAGATTATTGACTCTAGTGCAAGTGGGAGACTGAAGGAAATATGCCCTAGAGGCAATAATAAAGTTGTTATTTATATTTTCTTATAGCATTATAAATGTTTATTATTCATGCTAGAATTGTATTAACCGGAAACTTAGTACATGTGTAAATGCATAGACAAAATAGAGTGTCCCTAGTATGCCTCTACTTGACTAGCTCGTTAATCAAAGATGGTTAAGTTTCCTGACCATAGACATGTGTTGTCATTTGATGAACGGGATCACATCATTAGAGAATGATGTGATGGACCAGACTCATCCGTTAGCTTAGCATAATGATCGTTTAGTTTATTGCTATTGCTTTCTTCATGACTTATACATGTTCCTATGACTATGAGATTATGCAACTCCTGAATGCCGGAGGAACACTTAGTGTGCTATCAAACGTCACAATGTAACTGGGTGATTATAAATATGCTCTATAGGTGTCTCCGATGGTGTTTGTTGAGTTGGCATAGATCGAGATTAGGATTTGTCACTCCGATTGTCGGAGAGGTATCTCTGGGCCCTCTCGGTAATGCACATCACTATAAGCCTTACAAGCAATGTGACTAATGAGTTAGTTGCGGGGTGATGCATTACGGAACGAGTAAAGAGACTTGCCGGTAATGAGATTGAACTAGGTATGATGATACCGACGATCGAATCTCGGGCAAGTAACATCCCGATGACAAAGGGAACAACGTATATTGTTGTGCGGTTTGACCGATAAAGATCTTCGTAGAATATATAGGAGCCAATATGAGCATCCAGGTTCCGCTATTGGTTATTGACTAGAGATGTGTCTCGGTCATGTCTACATAGTTCTCGAACCCATAGGGTCCGCACGCTTAACGTTCGATGACGATCAGTATTATGAGTTTATGTGTTTTGATGTACCGAAGATAGTTCGGAGTCCCGGATGGGATCACGGACATGACGAGGAGTCTCAAAATGGTCGAGACATAAAGATTGATATACCGGATTACTATATTCGGACACCGGATGAGTTCCGGGGGTCACTGGATAATTATCGGAGTGCCGGGGGGTTATCGGAACCCCCGGGGGACTAATGGGCCAACATGGGCCTTAGTGGAGAGAGAGAGGGCTGGCCAAGGCAGGGCCGCGCGCCCCTCCCCCTCTAGTCTGAATTGGACTAGGGAAGGGGGGCGCGCCCCCCTTTCCTTCTCTTCTCTCCCTCTCCTTCCTTCCCCCTTCCTTCTCCTAGTTGGACTAGGAAAGGGGGAGTCCTACTCCTACTAGGAGGAGGAGGACTCCCCTCCTTGGCGCGCCTCCAAGGGTCGGCCGACCTACCCCCTTGCTCCTTTATATACGGGGGCAGGGGCCCCCCTAGGACACACAAGTTGATCATTGATCCCTTAGCCGTGTGCGGTGCCCCCTCCACCATAATCCACCTCGGTCATATCGTCGTAGTGCTTACGCGAAGCCCTGCGCCGGTAGCTACATCATCACCAGCATCACACCGTCGTGCTGACGAAGCTCTCCCTCGACACTCAGCTGGATCGAGAGTTCATGGGATGTCACCGAGCCGAACGTGTGCAGATCACAGAGGTGCCGTACTTTCGGTTCTAGGATTGGTCGGATCATGAAGACGTACGACTACATCAACCGCGTTGTCATAACGCTTCCGCTTACGGTCTACGAGGATACCTGGACAACACTCTTCCCCTCTCGTTGCTATGCATCACCATGATAGATCTTGCGTGTGCATAGGAAAACTTTTGAAATTACTGCGTTACCCAAAATCAATGATCACTCAAATGTGGAACAAGGAAATATCACAATTGGTACCAATTCTTGTCGGTTTCTCACACCTACACAGGTAAAAGCTTATGGTGGAGCTCGGTTAGGATGGTGGCACAAAATTTGATGCAATTGTTAGTGAGCTTCAATAATGTTGGAAAAGATTCACAAATTTGCAAATGCAACAAGTAGACCAATAGTAAGATATGGTACCCGAAAAGACACACACAAATAGATAAGTGGGGTCGTGCAACCAAGGAATAAGCCAAAATGTGGAATCCACAAAAATGTTCTTGTTGCACAACACTAGAGAGACACTAGCATGATTGCACCATAGGCGGATACGGAACTTGTGCACAACCTACTAAGCAAAAATGCGACGACTTCTATCCCAAGTATGCTATATGTATAGTATTCCGGTGATATAATCCAAGATGATCTAGCATGACAATATTAATGTAGTATGATGCTATGGTTCTTGCTTATAAGCTCATTGCTTATCTTTCCTCTTTGCTTAAAAGCTTGGATGGCTCTTTCTCTTTTGAGCTCTTTTCTCATGCAAAACTTCACGAACTAAGATAGCAATTGTATATGCTTATGACACCCTTGTGACACAAGAGATGATACCAAGATATGCACCACAATGGTATGGTATGAATTCTATGGGAAGTATGCTCACTAATGTGCACAAGTAACATTGCCGGCAATACTCAAAGGCTAGTCTCGATGGGTAATATACGCAAAATTGGGCTATGGTGGTTATCAATGTAATGGCAAGAATGTAGAATGATGGGATATCACGATACCAACATGAGGTTACTGTTCTTGCGTACGGTGATGGTGTCAAAATGGTGGAGTGGTCGTTATTGATGACGAGTATGTGGTGAAGATGAGCGGCGGTGATGTTGATGTCGAACCGTTCCTAGTTAGCCGTAACACCCTAGGAAACGATGAACCACAACTCAAATTCTCAAAACCAAAGTCAAATGCTAGTAGTGGTGGTGGTGGTTGAAGAAGAAGCAACCGTCCCTAAGTAACCGAAACACCTTAGGAGACTCAAATCACAACTCAAGCAACCACAAATGCGATTGGAATCAAAATGGGTTAAGTTGCGGAAATCGGTGGTGGTATGGCGGATGATGTGGGGAACGCCCTAGGCAAAGATGCCAAAGTTCCAAATTTTTGATGGAGTCAAATGATGTTGGAAGTATTTTTGTGGGATGGGGAATGTCAATAGCTTCAAAACGAGCTAAAGAACGTCAAAATCCGAGTCCGGATGAATTAGTTATGGTCAAAACTGTCAATCAGCCGAGGCTGAAACTGGGAGGGGCGGTTGTACCGCTTGAGTAGGCGATCGTACCACTCCTGAAGCGCCCTGGAGTTCCAGTTTTGGGCTGGAAGAAGTATCAGGGGATGGGTTAGTGGTTGTATCGCCTCGGGGCCGGTTGTACCACTTTTGTTCGGAAAATTCTCATATCTGGATACGCGATGAACTTGGGGCGGAAATGGATCATTTCGGGGGAAAAATTGCGAAGATTTCGAGGATCGAAGGTGGGGAAAGTTGTGGGGAAGCTAGATCTACCTGCTACACACGAAATCCATGGATCAAATCCAACAAAACTTCATCACAACAAAATTTGGGGCTATTTTTGGTGGGGATTTTCGAAATTAGGGAAGAACACAATAAAATTAGGCTAGAAAACAAGGGGATAGGGGCTCCAATTTCGTGATCAACCTTGCTCTGATCCAAGATGATGTAGGGTACAACCCTAGTTGCCTGATCTTTCACGATTGGATGGGATCCTACGAAGAACACGAAGAACACAAGGGAAAAACACGAGGAGAGAAATCACTCAAACCAACAAGAACAATCACACATGTGCTATATCCTCGAAACACAAAGAGATACATGATCCGAATCCAACAAAGGATGGTAAATAGGGCAGCTAGTTCATCTCCAAAGGAGGTCTTGATGATCTTCCCAAAAGGGGTCTTGAATCCAAGGAGGATCTTCTCTGAAGAGGTATCAGTCCCTCGCAGTGGAGTAGATCCGGATGGATGAGTGAAGCTCTATCTCACATATGAGCTAACACAACGCTAACCCTAATACGGAGCTAGGGGACGAGTATATATAGTCCAAGGGGTAAGTTGGGGATACATGGGGTGAAACCCCTTTCACTACGCACAGGCAGGGCGGTAGTACCGGTCATGGGGGCGGTTGTACCGCTAGGAGCCCAGGTGTTGGTTCCTGAAGGTGTTTCCGGAGGGGCTTGGCGGTTGTACCGCTGTTTGGAGTGGTTCTACCAGTGTTATGGCTGTTATGGGGATAAACCGGTGCTGTACCGGCCTTGCACCGCTCGATCACAAAAGCTAGACCGGTAGTTGGGCGGTAGTCGAGCGGTTCTATCGCCCGGGTGGTAGTTGGGCAGTTGTACCGGGATTTCTGCGTTGGGCAGATTCTCTTCATGCTCTCGATGTCCATGTTGCACCGTAACTTCTCCTTGGTTGCTTCCTTGGTACCTAAGCACACAAAGCATCTCCGTTTGAGGTAGTAGACATGTCTCAAGTGGGTCAAAGGGGGAGTTCAACAAGGAGAGATTTAACCTCGTTCTCCATAGCCCTTGCATGCACTCGTGTCATCGGTCCACGTTGTGTCTTGGGAGAGGAAGATAGGTCCATGGGATGGCCGTAGGATGCTCGGCATCATTTGGGCTTCTCCCCGGGAGTGACAACTTTCTTGCCATTCTTCTTGAAATTCCCCTTCTTTCCCTTGCCCTTTTTCTTGAAACTAGTGGTCTTGTTAACCATCAACGCTTGATCCTCCTTCTTGATTTCTACCTTCGCAGCTTTAAGCATAGCGAAGAGCTCGGGAATCGTATTATCCATCCCTTGCATCTTATAGTTCATCACGAAGCCTTTGTAGCTTGGTGGCAGTGATTGAAGAACTCTGTCAATAACACTATCATTCGGAAGATTAACTCCCAGCTGAGTCAAGTGGTTATGGTACCCAGACATTCTGAGTATGTGTTCACTGACAGAACTATTCTCCTCCATCTTGTAGCCATAGAACTTCTGAAGACTTCACATCTCTCAACTCGGGCATTTGCTTGAAATATTAACTTCAACTCCTGGAACATCCCATATGGCCCATGACGTTCAAAACGTCTTTGAAGTCTCGATTCTAAGTCGTAAATCCTGGCACACTGAACTATCGAGTAGTCATCAGATCGAGCTTGCCAGACGTTTATAACATCAGCATCTGCTCCTGCATCAGGCCTTTCACCTAGCGGTGCATCAAGGACATAATTCTTCTGTGCAGCAATGAGGATAATCCTGAAGTTACAGACCCAGTCTGTGTAGTTGCTACCATCATCTTTCAACTTAGCTTTCTCTAGGTATGCATTAAAATTCAAGGGAACAGTAGCACGGGCCATTGATCTACAACATAGATATGCAAAAACTATAAGTTCATGATAAATTAAGTTCAATTAAACATATTACTTAAGAACTCCCACTTAGATAGACATCCTCGAGTCATCTAAATGATCATGTGATCCATGTCAACTAAACCATGTCCGATCATCACGTGAGATGGAGTAGTTTTCAACGGTGAACATATCTATGTTGATCATATCTACTATATGATTCACGTTCGACCTTTTCGATATCCAGTGTTCCGAGGCCATGTCTGCACATGCTAGGCTCGTCAAGTTTAACCCGAGTATTCTACACGTCCAAAACTGTCTTGCACCCGCTGTATGTGAACGTAAGGCTTATCACACCCGACCATCACATGGTGTCTCAGCACGACGAACTATCGCAACGGTGCATACTCAGGGAGAACACTTATACCTTGAAATTTATTTAGAGATCATCTTATAATGCTACCACCGTACTAAGCAAAATAAGATGCATAAAAGATAAACATCACATGCAATCAAAATATGTGACATGATATGCCCATCATCATCTTGTGCCTTTGATATCCATCTCCAAAGCACCGTCATGATCACCATCATCACCGGCTTGACACCTTGATCTCCATCGTAGCGTCGTTGTCGTCTCGCCAACTATTGCTTCTACAACTATAGCTAGCGCATAATGATAAAGTGAAGCAATTATATGGCATTTGCATTTCATACAATAAAGCGACAACCATAAGGCTCCTGCCACTTGTTGATAACTTTTACAAAACATGATCATCTCATACAATAACATATATCACATCATGTCTTGACCATATCACATCATAACATTCCCTGCAAAAACAAGTTAGACGTCCTCTACTTTGCTGTTGCAAGTTTTACGTGGCTGCTACGGGCTTCTAGTAAGAACCGTTCTTACCTACGTAGCAAAACCACAATGATGTTTCGTCAAGTTTGCTGTTTTAACCATCAACAAGGACCGGCCACAGTCAAATTCGATTCAACTAAAGTTAGAGAAACAGACACCCGCCAACCACCTTTATGCAAAACAAGTTGCATGTCTGTCGGTGGAACTAGTCCCATTACGTGGTCATGTAAGGTTGGTCTGGGCCGCTTCATCCAACAATACCGCCGAATCAAAATAAGACGTTGGTGGTAAGCAATATGACTATCATCGCCCACGACTCGTTGTGTTCTACTCGTGCATATCATCTACGCATAGACCTGGCTCGGATGTCGCTGTTAGGGAATGTAGCATGCAATTTTAAAAAATTTCCTACGATCACGCAAGATCTATCTAGGAGATGCATAGCAACGTGAGGGGGAGAGTGTGTCCACGTACCCTCATATACCGAAAGCGGAAGCGTTAGTTTAACGTGGTTGATGTAGTCGAATGTCTTCTCGATTCAACCGATCAAGTACCAAACATACGACACCTCCGAGTTCTACACACGTTCAGCTCAATGACGTCCCTCGAACTCTTGATCCAGCAAAGTGTCGAGGGAGAGTTTCGTCAGCACGACAGCGTGATAACGGTGATGGTGAAGTGATCCACACAGGGCTTTGCCTAAGCACTACGACAATATGACCGGAGGAGTAAACAGTGGAGGGGGGCGCCGCACACGACTAGGAACAATTTATGTGTGTTAGAGGCGCCCCCCGTCCCCGTATATAAAGGAGGGAGAGGGGAGGAGGCCGTCCTAGGGGTGCCCCAAGTGGGAGGAGTCCCACTTGGGCTTCTAGTCCAATTCACCTCCCTTCCTTTTATCGAAGGGGGAAAGGGGGAAGGAGAGGGAGAAGGAGAAGGAAAGGGGGGCACCGCCCCTCCCCTACTCCAATTCGAACTCCTCCCTTGGGGGGCACCACCCTTATGGATTGGCTTGCCTCCCTCTATGGCTCATGTGGCCCATATCTTCCCCTCGGGGGTTCCGGTAACCCCCTGGTACTCCGATACATACCTGGTACATCTCGAAACACTTCCGGTGTCTGAATACTATCGTTCAATATATCAATCTTTACCTCTCGACCATTTCGAGACTCCTCATCATGTCCGTTATCTCATCCGGTACTCCGAACAATCTTCGGTCACCAAAACACATAACTCATAATACGAATCGTCATCGAACGTTAAGTGTGCGGACCCTACAGGTTCGAGAACTATGTAGACATGGCCGAGACACTTCTCCGGTCAATAACCAGTAGCAGAACCTGGATGCTCATATTGGTTCCTACATATTCTACGAAGATCTTTATCGGTCAAACTGTAATGACAACATACGTCATTCCCTTTGTCATCGTTATGTTACTTGCCCGAGATTCGATAGTCGGTATCTTCATACCTAGTTCAATCTCGTTACCGGCAAGTCTCTTTACTCTTTCCATAATGAATCATCCCATAATTAATTCATTAGTCACATTGCTTGCAAGGCTTATCACGATGTGCATTACCGAGAGGGCTCAGAGATATCTCTCCGATACTCGGAGTGACAAATCCTAATATCGATCTATGCCAATCCAACAAACACCTTCGGAGATACCTGTAGAGCATCATTATAATCACCTAGTTACATTGTGACGTTTGATAGCACACAAGGTTTTCCTCCGGTATCTGAGAGTTGCATAATCTCATAGTCAAAGGAATATGTACAAGTCATGAAGAAAGCAATAGCAATAAAACTTAACGATCATTATGCTAAGCTAAGGGATGTGTCTTGTCCATCACATCATTCTCCTAATGATGTGACCCCGTTCATCAAATGACAGCACATGTTCATGGTTAGGGAACTTAACCATCTTTGATTAACGAGCTAGTCTAGTAGAGACATACTAGGGACATTGTGTTTTGTCTATGTATTCACACATGTATCAAGTTTCCGTTTAATACAATTCTAGCATGAATAATAAACATTTATCATGATATAAGGAAAGGGCATATTTCCTTCATTTTGTAATCTAAAAATAAAAAACAGCAAAGTAGCAAGTGATAAAACGAAACACAAACGGTATTGCAATGCTTGAAAACAAGGCCTAAGGTTCATACTTTCACTAGTGCAATCTCTCAACAGTGCTAACAGAATTAAATCATATAACAATCCCTCAACATGTAACAAAGAATCACTCCAAAGTTCTTATCTAGCGGAGAAGATAAGACGAAATTGTTTGTAGGGTACAAAACCACCTCAAAGTTATCCTTTCCGATCAGTCTATTGAGATATTTCTATAAGTGTCACAAACAACCCTAGAGTTCATACTAAAATAACATCATACGATACACATCAACCAACTCTAATGTCACCTAGATACTTCAATGTCACCACAAGTATCCATGAGTTGATTATTCGATATGCATCAAACAACTTCAGATTCATAATATCTTTTCCCTAATCTTTTCACTTTCTCTAATAATAAATCATAGATTGACTCTGTGGGTTCACCGTCACAATACGCTTCCGCCCAGTCGTAATACGCTTTTACGATTCGTATAGACAAAATCGTAATATAAACGAGGTGGTACTAATAGCATGTTCGTTCGTTCGTCCGACATGGTTCGCCTATCGCACATAGATGTCGGGTTCACCGTCAATAATTTTACAAAAAGAACCCTAGCTTTTAGGGGAACCAAACCCGCCGTCCATATGAAAGTCAACACAAAACGTACGACGGTACGAGCGACAGCCCAGCCGTATGACCGACGATCCATCTCATCTTCCACCTCTAGCACGCCGCACCCCTGCCACGCCGCCGGTCTAAGCCCCTACCCTACCCCAAGTCCCCCACCCTCGCGGCCTTCCACCGCCGGCGAGACTCCACGGTGCGGTCGTTGCCGGCTCCCCCCGCCTCTGCTACCACGACGCCGCCGGGAATCTTATCCCCCGCCATGCGAGTTGTCATGGAGGCGGAGCTGATTCGCCACGGGTGTGAGGGCGGAGGTAAAGACGATGGTGCACTTGGAGGCACTGGGACGGGGTAGCGAGGTGAAGAAGAAGGGGTAGAAAGCAGTTGCGGTGCGTGTGTGCCTCACCTCCATTGTTTTGTGACCAAGCCCACCTGAAATCTAGGCGGCAAATTATTCATGGTGAGATCGTCCGAACCCATCTACTTCTGGATAATTTTATTTGTGAACTTGTCTGTAGTTTATTTAGCTGGTCTTGTATTATTTTGTTTCTGAATAGTAGAGTCTTCGGCTGAGGCCATGCATGGAGAATGTGATCTCCTGATGCATCTATGAGCCATGGGTCTGATAGGTCTTCTGTTTTGCTTCTACACTTATTAACGTGTGATTAATTTTATATTCTCTTTTCTGGCAAGCAGCTCATCGGATTATAGATTATTAATTATGCATGAATCAAGTTAGTTATTTTGCCTTTTGAGATATGTTTCAGGACAAGTGGAGCTATCTTTACTAAGATGAACAGTGCCTCTCACATCCATCATTGCCTGTATTTTGGATTTTTTTGTAGCCTTGATGTTAAGTTTTTGTTTGGTAGGCATAGCACCTAATTTATAATGAAGTGCGTCCATCAAGGGAACTGTTTGATGTATATCAACCATGACAGAATCTATCTTAACACTGCCCTGTTTTCTGTGATTCTCAAAGGTTATGCAAATCTTCATGGCTATGATAGATTGTTCAAAGAACCATTTGAACCTTGGAAGGGATATGTTCTACGTATGTTTTTGCAGTCCGTGGATGAACTATTTTAAGACATGTTGTTTACATTCAGGTCATAGACATTGTTTTATAAGATAGATAACTCAAAAGATAGTTTGAACCTTGGAAGCGATCTGTTCTTATACAACTTTTAAGAAAATAAGCAAAATGCTAGAACTAGATCAGGAAGTTTTCTGTCAACTGTGCCCTGGAGATACAGTCGAAGCACGCCCGCCCCGTGTGCGTCTTTCACGACATGCTTTGGTCCCGGGTTTCTTACTATATCATAGCATGTTTGCTGGACACAAGCAGAGACGGACATGGTGCTAGCTGATAGCACTTGCTAACTTAAGAAGTTTACACTACATACCTTTTCTCTAATTAGAAGAGAATTTCTTACCAAATATTGAGCCAATTTTAGATATATGTCTCTAAAGCAATTACTCAATTTTGTAGAGTATACCTCCATAATTCTCCATCTGAGATACTAAAGTTTATTGATGATGTTTGTTTTAGGATATGCGGTACAAACCATCCTTGTGAGAAATCCAACGGATTCGATGAGGACTGAGGAAGGAGCCGGAGGAGGTGGTGGGTTGAGGAAGGAGCTGGAGCAGAGGCGGCTTTGAGGCTGCCCCTACACGCACTAAGAGGCAGGAGGAAAATATGAGGCGCCGGCGATCCGGACGTTGCAGTGTTTTCTTCGTCTCTCCTGGTAAGCCCTCGGCAGCACCTCCCATACCCGCTCCATCCGAATTCAGCAGCGTACAGTGACAACGGTTGCCGACGTCCTCCTCATCCATGACGCTCCAATTTGTTTGTTTGTTACAATCCACATCATACACGGTTCTGCACTGTGGTGTGTGCGCCAAAGTTCAAAATTGCATAAGTGCTAGGACCATCTGGAAAGAACATAAAATTTATGTTTTCACTTTTCAGTCACACAAGTCTGCTCCCCATTGTCGATAGCTTCAAACTGAATGTGGTGCAGGTGCGAGACCAGAAATTCAGAGGATGTGCAAGATGAAACATGGTGCATGAGGCTTCATGAGCATAATTGTAAGGATTACAAACTTTCTTAGGAAAACCAATACAACAGTGATAAATATAATTTCATTTATAGCTCATGTTTTGAACTGTATTTTATATGCAATTTCGATATCATGGTGGAACACAAAATTTAAATAGAAAAGAATAATACTGGCCAATGTATACTTTTCAAGTTCAGATATATATACATGCTTAACTAAAGTACGCACAGTGCATACTGTGGAATCACACGACAAATATTCATGCTTTACTAAATGCATCTGCTCCATTTTGGCATATGTGAATCTCTTTTGGGGATAGTTCTGTGTGGCCTTGGATCAATCCTGAACTGGTTGGTGTTATATACCCATTCTCTTCACATGACCCAATAGGTATTAGAGAGGAACATGTTACTTTGGTTACTTTTATCTCCATTTTACGCAATTTAGCTTGTTGCAACTGTGGTTTTATGCTGCAGTTGATAATATCCTTTTAGTTAGATGGCAATCTTCCTCTATCCTTTTCATTGTACTATGTTTTTGAAGCTCTGATGTTTATTTGAAAAATAGAAACTAGCAAAATTTTGTTTGCCGCTGCTTGGTCAGGCAAAGCCAGCTGTTCGTTACTGTGTGCGGTTCTCTTGCCATTTTATGGGGTGCAACTGGAACTGGCAGAAGACTGTAGTTGTGTCGTTGTCACATTTACTGATTTGATGTTTCTTTTCAAGATTATAGTATTTGTTTACCAATTTCTTTCTTCTATTCCTTCTAGATAATTTGCTTCAGTTCTACTCCCTCCATTCTGATTTACTCCTCGTGGTTTTAGTTTTGAACTAAAACCACGACGAGTAAATCAGAATGGAGAGAGTACATGGTGAAACATGCATATTGTTTCCCGATATATTGGGCATCAGTCCACCTCTCATGAGATCTCTGAATTTTCAACCCATATTGTGTTTGCTGAATTATTTCCTCTAGATAACTATGCTTGGATTAAAAAATGTGTGCAATTGCTTTCAAATGGAGGTTATTTCTTTACTAATTCTGTGCTATTCCACTTTCAAGCTTTTGGACCTAGAAGTGTAATACTAGCTAGGTTAGCTGCAGAAGCGGGATTTATATGGCCTGAATTTTTATTTCACAGTATAAACTGATTCAAAGTATTTCTGACTCCTTGCGTTCTGAAACATTTTGTTGTATGGTTCTGTCTTGAAAGAATTGAAGCAATTTTTCTATGGGAGATAATATGAATGTGATTCCGAAACAACATGCAGTGTCATTAAGTTTCTTATTTACCAACTTAAACATGGTCAGTAATAGCACAACTAAAGTTTCTGAACATATCATTATAGAACTGTTGGCTGGATTGTGTTTTGTATGGATTCTTCAAGGGACATTTCTAAGGAATTACAAGTTAGTTTTACATTTTTCTAGCCATGCTCATTGTCTTTGGATTGCCAATGCTCGGATCGGTTTGTGATCAAGTGGACACAACGACTACCGTTAGTGAGGGTTAAGTAAGGGGTGACCTGAGTGGGCGCCGTGTTGAGATACACGATGTTAGTTGAGATAGAGGATGTTAGCATGTGGGGAGGGGGTCTTGAGCCATGCTTATTTTTGGTCTACGTCTGTGTGATATGTTTTTTTTCCGTAGCAACACACGGACATTTTTGCTAGTCTTTTCCTAATCTTTTCCTAATTTTTTATAATAATAAAGCATGGATTAACTCCGTGGGTTTACCATCACAATACGCTTCTTCCCGTGATTTTATGCTTTCAGTTTTACAGTTTTAAATTAAAACGTATTCGAGGTGGTACGAAATTGTGTTGGGTTCTCCGTTGCGGCGTATTTTCAGAAAAGCCCCTTACGTTTTGAAGAATCAACCCGCAGTCCTTTTTTAACTGGCTAACTGAGATAATGTTTCATTGTTGCAAAAACGTCCATGTAGTTTAGTATATTCACCCCGCAGTCCTTTAAACAAACACATCACAACAGATCCTCTTCCTCTTCCCCATGCACGAGCGGGCGCACCGCCGCCGCCACCGCCTTCCTCGCGGAGTCTGCGGCCGAAGGATCGGTTGGGGCGCACCGGGTCTAGGCCGGCCTTCTGTGGGGCACAGTGCGAGCTCTCGGCTCGGGGCAGGAGGTGGCTCGATGAAGAGGAGCTGGGGCGCGGCGCTCCTCTCCTGGTGTGGCGCACGAGGGAAGGAGGAGGGGATCGACCCAAGATGGGAGCTGAGGCCGGCGGCGCCCTTCACACAAGCCTCACCGGCGGTGCCCTCTACACAAGCCTCACCGGCAGTGCCCTCTACACAAGCCTCACCGGCGGTGCGGCGGGAGAGCTCCTACCCGTCCATAGGTGCGGGGATGCAGATCCGCGTCGCCAGCCTGTACTAGGCCGAGGTTGACACGCCGGTGCAGGGGTCACCGTCCATCTTCGTCAGGTAAGCACGGACGTTCTTCTCTCTGTCGTTGTTGCGGTGCTTGGGTCGCGAGGAGGCGATGCGTGTTTGCTTTGCTGTAGGTGCTTTGGCGCTGTAGATAACACCTCTGGTTCTCCTCCATGCTCGCAGGCCTCCAGAGTACTCCAGCAACAGCCACTGGACGGCAGGTAAGCATGCATTGTATGACCTTAACTAATTGCGTACATACAAGTTTGGATGAATTCCAAGAGATGGAGCACTCTATCCAAATAGGAGAAGTGTTAGTTTAAAAGGGTACAATTTTACAATGGTTTTCATGGGGAGCAAAGTACTCTCCAGCGGCAAATTTAGGTTCTAGAATTGACATATATTTAGTTCCTTTTTTATAAAAGAGAGCTCCCTCTCCGATTTTCATTAGAAGAAATCACCGTGTCTTACATATATTCAGTTCCTGGAAGAACAAAGAAGTTGCGTGTCCTTTTAGTCTGAAAATCACATTGATCCTTGGAGCATGATGGGGACAAATCGCACATATGTCCTGTACTGCTCACACGTGACGGCAAAGGATTTTTCTGAATGCCATTGTTGTCCGGTACACAATGTTTATCAGTGAGTAGTTTGCCCCTTTCACAATGTGATGATACTGGCGTATAGGGGAAGCATCATATACCATTGGTTTTGTTGATAGATTAAACCACAAACTGGTACAATGTTTGAGATATAATGTTTTCTATCTAAATGTTGTTTCATACAGTTCATCATTGGTTTTATTTGAGAGATTAAACCCAAATTAGTTTATGCACTGAACTAGAAAGAGAGAAGTGCATATTTCAACCCTCAACTTTTGCCCTAGTCTAATTTACAACCCCGAACTTCAATACCATCTAAATTACAACCCCGAACTCTCAAAACTGGCCAGGATTCAACCCTCCCCTCTCTGTTGACCGGTTTTCACCTGGTTGACCGGTTTTGACCAGTCAACAGGTCCAGTCAGTATGCCACATCAGCAAAAAATGCAAAATTTCCAAGGAAACAACCTGTAAAATCGAAGAAAATCCAGGAAAAGAAATAAGAAATTCAATTTCCGAAAAACACAGAAAATAAAAAAACGAATTTCCAGAAAAAACCCAAAAACTCAAATTCCAGAAAAAAATCATTTTTTATTTTCCCTAGCTTTTTCGCGAACAATTTTTTCGGAATTTTGCCTTTTTATATTTTTTCCCTGATCTTATAGATTTTTATTTACTTTTTCTTGAAATTTTGAAAAAAAATTCTGACGTGGAATGCTGATTGGACCCGTTGACTAGTCAAAACTGGTCACCCGAGGTCAAAACCGGTCAACAGGGAGGGGAGGGTTGAATCCTGACCGGTTTTGAGACTTGGGGGTTGTAATTTAGACGGTATTAAAGTTCAGGGTTGTAAATTAGACTAGGGCAAGAGTTCAGGGTTGAAATATGCACTTCTCTCAACTAGAAATAACACAACTACATATTGATTTTCTGCTTAAATTTCACAATAGATATTTTGCCGGATGACCAACTGTATTAGGATGCCACATCCTTTCTTCCTCACCTAGCACACG
This sequence comes from Triticum urartu, assembly GCF_056163025.1. NCBI lineage: Eukaryota > Viridiplantae > Streptophyta > Magnoliopsida > Poales > Poaceae > Triticum > Triticum urartu. The sequence continues at coordinate 223,960,921 of NC_141877.1, read as the reverse complement.
GCATTCCTGTAAGCCTCATACTGTCGAGATGTTTGACGAGATGTGCATCAATAATTTCATGAAGTCCATGTGCTCGATTTGAGTGTGACAGGTATGTCATTGTGTGCTTCTCAGTACAGTAGATTTACCACGCAGGGTGGTGACTGGGAGGCTGGGACATGCTGGCACGGTCAAACAGCCGGTTCACTGTGATCAGGGTGCTAGAGGCTCTTGGGGTCGCAGCCCGCTCGCCTGCTGGAGGTAAGTTTTATAGCCTCTTTCTGTCAGTAGATGCTCTTGGAGTAGAGATATCATCCAGACTGTATCTTTAGTGAAACTTGTAGCTATACAGCTTGGCCCTACTATTCATGTACTATCTCACATTCTCATGCATTAGGTTTTGTAAAGTTTCAGCTCGGCCCTATGCCATGTTCATTGTTTGTGTTTCCTTACATATTATCTGCATCGTTCTCTAGAAAAACATATTATGTATGTGCTCTCCTTTCTCTATCTAAAAAAACCATTATGCTTTCCTAGGCATATCACCAGCAAAATCTGTGAGAGATGTCACAACAGCAGTTCCATTGTACTGATATCATAGGAAAGGCATATTTGCTACATACTAAAGTTGAAGAAATGTTTTCACAAAGAAGATTCATTTTTACATTGCTTGGCATGCATCTAGGTCATGTTTATCTGCATCGTTCTCTAGAAAAACATATTATGTATGTGCTCTCCTTTCTCTATCTAAAAAACCCATTATGCTTTCCTAGGCATATCACCAGCAAAATCTGTGAGAGATGTCACAACAACAGTTCCATTGTACTGATATCATAGGAAAGGCATATTTGCTACATACTAAAGTTGAAGAAATGTTTTCACAAAGAAGATTCATTTTTACATTGCTTGGCATGCATCTAGGTCATGTTGTTTATTAACACTAATGAAAGATGTACTTCTGTATGTGAATAGCTTCAATTCGAGTTCTTCCTATATTTTCAGGTAATTCATCCCATCAAATAGTTTGATATTTTTGTCATTGTTTCAAAAAATTGATAACCGCAACAATCTGATCAAGTAGTTTGATATTTTTTGTCCTTATTCCAAATTTTTTGATACAATTGGGTGCTAATATGATCATGGCCTGAGATCATTAATGAGCAAGGACATGCATAGGGATATGGGTTCTTTCTACTGATGCATAACTCCGTAATGATGAAAAGAAGAGCAACATATCTCCTTTACCAAACATTTTTTGTCCGAAACTAATCATGATATTTTCTTTCTACAGGTACAATGTTGATTATTTAGAGACCTCATCTTCATGAGACTAGCAAGGGATGGACATTCTGAAGAAGAGGAGATGAGGTGAGTTTCTGAAGTTCACCGTCCAATCCAAGTATTAAAGATGAGCATTACTATTCAAAGGGACATAATTAACCTGTTAAATTATTTTTAGAGCAAGAAACCAGTTATTATCTAACCGAATAACTATAAAGTAGCTACTTTTTCCAAAATGAGGTGTCGTCTTTAAATAGAGGAGATGGACCGGAGAGGGGGCTTGAGAAATGCTTATTAGGGTAGAGGCGTATGATTTTTTTCTCCCGTTGCAACGCACAGGCATGTTTGCTATAATAATAAAGCATCCAGTGAAGGGGCTTAGAAAAATAGAAACGATTCTATTTGATATTGATGTAGGGTAGAACCCTATAGGCCGATCTTTCATGAAAGGAACGGATCCCGATAAGAATACGAGGAACACAAAGAGGGGAAACACAAGAGAAACACTCAAACTAACAAGAACAAGTCACACATGTGCTAGATCCTCGGGTACAAAGAACGATACACGGTCCACGGACAACTAGGGACGATACAAAGGGTAGCCGGTTCATCTCCGAGAGGAGGTCTTGATGTTCTTCCCTAAAGAGGGGTCTTGAATCCGCTTGGGGGATCTTCTCCGGTGGAAGCTCGAATCTCCGAGGAGAAGGTAACCAAGTGGATGAGCAAAGCTCTCACACAAAATATGAGCTAATCTGTAATACCCCGAGAATCATGCTACAGTAATCTCTCCCTAATGGTGGCCATGTCATCTTGGTTACTATGCAAATGGCCACTTGTCCAAAATCAAAGTCAAATTCAAATTTGAATTACAAGTGAAATAATTATTTCTTCGAACGGTAAAAATAAAGTGTTCACAATATTTTATAAATTCCCCTAATCTTTGTCATGTTGAACCAAACATTATTTGACCCACCAATTGGTCCCTAGGGATTTATAAAGTGGTTCAACAACAAATAAAAATAGCCTTTCAAAATAAACAAATATTTATACTTTTCCTCTTGACCTCAGACTTTTGAGGCCTCTATAATATATTTCCTAATAGTTGTGTACGCACTTTCACATTTAACCAAATTCATCTGCTAGCTAATGTTAAAAGAAAACAGTAGAGAAAAATAAAAAAACAGAAAATGAAAATAGAAAAGTTCCTAAAACTACTAGGCCACTGGGCCATAAGTGGCCACAGTGCCTCCGACCCAGCCCACCTCTACCTCCACCTCCACCTCATCCCCTCCTCTGTACACGGAGGCAGGAGACGTGTGTGTCGCACATCCACGGTCACCATGGTCATGGATGGCCTACACGTCGATCTCTTTGGCTTATAATCGCCCCATAGCGAACCCTAGCCCGCTCTCCTCCGTTCCCCTCTCATTCCCCACTGAGCCGCCTCCTCTTTTGCTCGGGCGCAAGCTCGAAAGGTCCCGCGGTGACCGTGCCAGTACGACACTGCCTCGCGCCATTGCCGCGGCCGCTGACCTTCCCAAACACTAGGAAGACGCCCAGGAGCCTCCCCGCCGTCATCTCCTTCGACTGCGCTACCGGATCGAGCGGCGCAACTCCCGTGCGCTCGCCATCGCCGTCGTCTTCGTTGGGTACATCGCCGGCATCCGCCGTCGTTGCCTACCGCTCTGGTTCGTCCTTGGCCACCCCAACCACGTCCCCGAGTTTGCTGTGAGCTCCTCTCCCGTTATCCCTCTTTTCCTCGACTCAATTCGTGCCGTAGCCGTTGTCCACGAGCTCATCTTTGCCGCGTCCGCGTGTGCGCCCGCATGCTGATCTTGCCCCGCTCCCGTGCGCCCCTGGCCGCCCTTTCCCGCACCGGGCGCGCCCCAGGCCGCGCCCTCGCGCGCGTATGTCCGCCCGGGCCGTGCCCCTACTCCCGTAGCTGCTGCTCCTGCTGCCGCTGCTCGTGCTTGCCGCCGCTAGCTCCGGCACCACCGCCCAGCCGTGCCCCAACTGCCTCTCCCCTGCTGCGCTGGGCCATGCCCCGACCCCACGGCCACACGCCCACGCGCCGGCCTCGCTGGCCTCACCCGCCTCGCGCGCCCTGCCGCCTCCCACCTGCGCTCCTCCTTGCTGTCGTGGCCGCCGGCGCCCCGGGCCACCGTCGTTGCCTGCGGGGGCAACGAGCGCTGCTTGGTGGTCGTGGCTGGCTTGGGCCACTACCCCATGGGCCTGACCCTAATTAGTTTAGAGGATAACCCCCAATCAGTGTTAATTCCCCCTCCTAATTAATCTATGACATATGGGCCCTAGCGCCCTAAAAATAATAATAAGATTAATTAATTGGTAATTTGATTAATTAACTTAGTTAATTGCCTAATTAACTAACTAACTTGTTAGTAAATTAATTAAACTCTCAATGACAGGGGGTGGGACCCCCTGTTGACCAGTCAAGCATTGACTGGTCAACTGGGTCCCCTTGGCCCACATGTCAGCCTCTGTGTACACTTTTGTGTACACAGGGTTGGGTGCATTTAGCATTTAATATTTAATTTTGAATTAAATTAATTTTAGAAATGAATTAAAACTTTGAAAATTAATATAAAATCATCCGTAAGTCGGATGAAAATAATTTATATATGAAAGTTGCTCAGAACGACGAGAGGAACCCGGATACGCAGCCCGTTCGTCCGCCACGCATCCCTAGCATAGCGAACACGCAACTTTCCCCCTCCGGTTCATCTGTCAAAAGTGTGAAACACCGGGGATACATTCTCGGATGTTTTCCCCCTTCGCTGGTATCACCTCATACCGCGTTAGGACACCCCTAACACCGATACTTGTCATGTCATGCATCGCTATGCATCTGTTTGCTTAAATATTTATTATTTCTTCCTCTTCTCTCGCTAGACACCGAGACCGACGCCGCGGCTACTCGGTACGACTACGGTGTTGACGACCCCTCTCTCTTGCCAGAGCAACCAGGCAAGCCCCCCCTTGATCACCAGATATCACCTACTCTCCTCTATACTGCTTGCATTAGAGTAGTGTAGCATGTTACTGCTTTTCGTTAATCCTATTCTAATGCATAGCCTGTCATTGTTGCTACAAGTGTTGATACATTACCTGCAATCCTAAATGCTTAGTATAGGATTCTAGTTTATCATCAGTGGCCATACATTCTTGTCCGTCTGCCACACTATACTATCGGGCCGTGATCACTCGGGAGGTGATTACGGGTATATACTATATACTTTATACATGATACATGTGATGACTAAAGTCGGGTTGGCTCGAGGAGTACCCGCGGTTGATTCATGAATTGGGGGCTGGAAGGACATACTTTCCCGACAGCCCTCTATGTGGATCTTTGTGGCGAAGCGACAGGGCAGGTTGATACCACCTAGGAGAGAGGTGGGCCTGGCCCTGGTCGGCGTTCGCGGTTATTTTAAGATAACACGTTTAACGAGATCTTGGTATTTGATCTGAGTCTGGCCACTGGCCTATACGCACTAACCATCTACGCGGGGACAGTTATGGGCACTCAACGTCGTGGTATCAGCCGAAGCCTTCGTGACGTCAGCGACTGAGCGGCGCGCGCCGAATTGGACTGGAACGCCTGCTAGGCTAGGTCTGCTTTCGGCCGCGTTCGCAACGTGCAGGTGTGCAAAGGGCAATGGGCCCAGATCCCTACGCCATAGGATTTAGACTGGCGTGCTGACCTCTCTGTTGTGCCTAAGTAGGGCTACGACGTGTTGATCTTCCGAGGTCGGGCATGACCTAGAAAAGTGTGTCCGGCCAAATTGGATCGAGCGTGTTGGGTTATGTGGTGCACCCCTGTAGGGAAGTTAATCTATTCGAATAGCCGTGATCTTCGGTAACAGGACGACTTGGAGTTGTACCTTGACCTTATGACAACTAGAACATGATACTTAATAAAACACACACTTCTAAATGTCAGATACAACCGGTGATCGCTCTCTCACAGGGCGATGAGGGGAGGATCATCGGTTAGGATTATGCTATGCGATGCTACTTGGTGAACTTACCATCTACTCTCTTCTCCTGCTGCAAGATGGAGGTTACCAGAAGCGTAGTCTTCGAAAGGACTAGCTATCCTCCTTTTATTTCGGCATTCTGCAGTTCAGTCCATATATGATAGCCTTTTCCATTTGATACCAATGCATACATATGTAGTGTAGCTCCTTACATGCGAGTACTTTGGATGAGTACTCACGGTTGTTTTGCTCCCTCTTTACCCCCTTTCTATACCCGATTGTTGCGACTAGACGTTGGAGTCCAGGAGCAAGATGCGATCGTTGACGACGACTCCTACGCTGGAGGTGCCTACTACTACGTGCAGCTCGCCGACGACGACCAGGAGTAGTTTAGGAGGATCCCAGGCAGGAGGCCTGTGCCTCTTTCGATCTGTATCCCAGTTTGTGCTAGCCTTCTTAAGGCAAACTTGTTTAACTTATGTCTGTACTTAGATATTGTTGCTTCCATTGACTCGTCTATGATCAAGCTCTTGTATTCGAGCCCTCGAGGCCCCTGGCTTGTAATATGATGCTTGTATGACTTATTTTATTTGTAGAGTTGTGTTGTGATATCTTCCCGTGAATTCCTGATTTTGATCGTACACGTTTGCGTGTATGATTAGTGTACGATTGAATTGGGGGCGTCACAAGTTGGTATCAGAGTCGACTGCCTGTAGGAATCCCCTTTCCAACTCCTTGGCCAAAGTGGAGTCTAGTCATTGAAAAACTTTTACTAACATGGTTGTGTGGCTTACGGGCCCACGTCGTCATTGGGTGGTGTTAGAATCTTTTACTCCTTGTCTATACTCTGGGACTCTGATTTCTCTTCTATTCGGATTAAAATGAATTTGCTAACTCTGACTCTAGGTTCTCGTAACTATTTTCTTCCGGAGAGCCCTTATCACAGATGATTGCCTGCTGCACTAGAAGATTTCGAAGATACTTTACGATGTTCTTCTGAGACACTTATGCCTACCGTCTTGCAAATTCCCTACCACTGTTATTTCCTTATGGATAACTGCATACACCTGCCATTCTTACATTCAATCCCATTGATCTTGTTATTACAAGGTGCAACAAACTGCTCTCCGTTGTTTCAAGAATCCTTTGAGCTTACTGCCTTGCAGTTCCTTACCACCTGAATACCCCTACGGATAATTTCTCGCACTTATCGAGTATCCGCTCATCCCCAGTTGATTCAGGTATTTCACAAAAGTCTTCGAAATGCCATTCGATCATCCGAAAATCTCGAGCAGCCAATTCCTCTTGAAAGTCTTGCTTGCTTGCATTATGGTTAATCCCATAAGTCTCGTAGTCTTATTGGCATCCCTTGTCATTATCATTTTGAGTCTGTTGACTCAATATGTTTGCGAATACATGCAATCATCATTGATCCTTATAAATTACCTTTTCGGCTGAGCTGCCATTCTTTTAACTGGAATTGGTTCTCGACCAATCCAATTGCCGTTGATTGTACCCAAAGGCTATTCAACTTATCCATCCCTGTCGGCGTTCTGGGAACGGGGGTCCCCAGACTTGCCTGCCTGCGGCCTGCGGCGTGGCTCAAAGGGGGCCCAGCACGGCCCATCTTCATCAACACAGACCCAAGACCCTCGCGAGGGGCAAAGCCTCGCGGGGCGGACGACACGGAGCTTCCTCAGGCACGGCTTCATCAGGCTGGCTCGCGAGGAGGCGGAGAGATCAAGGCGGGGTACCTCACAAGGTGCCCGTGACGCAAACTATGACGACCAAGGGTGCCAGGCGGGCGCCAGCCCGCGCAGTGTCCTTTCCTATTTGGTGCAAAGGGAGCAAGCGCAGGCAAGAGCGTCAAGCAAAGGCACCCGTTTCGGTGCAACGAGACCAAGACCGGCCCAACGGCAGGAAGGAAGTCATTGTGGAGCCCAAGCCAGCGTCACCACCAAAGCCTTTGGGAGCCGAGGACCAACTTTAGTCAGGATAAGTGTATCAGATGTTCCCCTTCAAAATGGCCAATTGTTGGCGCCCTTCTCGCTCAATATTTGAGAAGAGGCCCAGGGCCTTTACCTATAAATAGGACTAGCCACCCACAGGATAGAGTAATTGAAATCAGAGAGAGAATCGAGAAGAGAGAGAGAAGGGTGACTGAACTCCTCCTAACAGTTCATCCCCTCAGCCAAGAACAGACCCTCGCGAGGCTGTTCTTCCTTGTATTGCTCATCATCATCAGCCCAAGAGGCAATCCACCACACCACACACTGGAGTAGGGTATTACACCACAACGGTGGCCCGAACCAGTATAAACCCTGTGTCTCTTGTGCTGTTCTCTCCATAGCTTAGATCTTAGCGAGGCGGAGGGGTGCAGGTAGGTAGAAGGCGAAATCTCCGCGCGCACCCCAGTGTTCAAACCTCAAGGGTCTGCCGGAACCCGAAATCCGACATTTGGCGCGCCAGGTAGGGTTGCGCCAGAATCCACCTTCTACCGCTTCGTGTCCCGTCGCGTCGTCATCACCATGTCCGGCGACCAGGCGGGCAACCCAGATCCTTGGGCGGCGTGGCCCGCCAGCGCAGAGCCGCTCGCCTCGGGCGACCCCATGCCCCAGGCAGCTCGCGGTCCGCAGGGCGCTGCGGGCCGCGGGTGACGTGGACAGGCTTCGATAGCTCTCACACCGCGGCAGGCGCGGTCGGCAGCAGGGCCTTCAATCACGCCGTGACCACGACACCGTACACCCGTCGGGAGCACGCGAACTCGAGGGCCGCGCTCATGGTGGCCCGAGAGCTGCTGCAGTGCAGGCTGCTGGAGGGCGGCCGCGACGTGCCGCTGGAGCGGGTGGCAGAGCTCCTGGGCTTCGCCGCCTTGGGGGCTCACCCTTTCTGCACCCAGCTCCCATCTCAAGCCCAGGGCGGCCCGCGCGGGGGCTCCGCGCGCGCCCGCGGGGTCCAAGACTACAACGCCAGCGAAGCTGTCGGCACCGGACCGGCGGTGGCGCTGCCCCCGCTCCCGGTCCGCGAAGAAGGACTCGACGCGACCCACGGCCCCAGTGGACAGCCGCGCTACCACCCCACGGTGGGCGCGTCAAGCAGAGCTGCATGGCACGCGGAGCACTACGGCGTGGCCTTCAGGATGACGGCGCCAGAAGAATACGTGCCCCACATGATGGACCAAGGGCACCCTCACGAGGGCGAACAAGGCTCGCTCCTCAGCCCAAGCTAGGGGGACGAGGCGCCAGAAGCTGAGCTCTTCCAGGAGCCCCGGGACGGTCCCACCGGCCACGCTGGAGGCAGCGATTATCGGGTATCGTTAATTCCTCAGGAGCAGGCATACGCTAATCATGGATCGCAGGAGGTGTAGGTCGCCACAGCGAGTAGCTGCCCCGCTCCCACAGTCTCCTACCCCTCGGGAGGAGGGCGCAGGGGCTGCAGGAGAGGGGCCGAGATCCGACATCACCACCGCGGCGTTCGGAGCAAGGTGTTCTCAGGAGGTAGGCCCTCTGCTGGGGAGGTGCCTCAGGGCCTGCCCCTGGCGGAGGACCCGTGGTCGTCGGGGGAACCGCTGGCGACCGCTCTACCCCATCGGCGGCGTCCTGGTTTCCGGTCGTCGTTGATGGCACTAGAGTGTGGCGCAAGGCGGGGCCCTCGTCTGACGATATGAAGCAAGGCCGGTACCTGTGAAGAAGGCCCAGTGTCTGTGAAGCTCGCCGCCCCGTGACACTCACGTAATAATGAGTGGGGCTGCACACGCCCCGGAGTCTCAGGGGTGCCGGCCTCAGGCCTTGGGGCTCCCTCCCACGCCCAGTGGCAGCACTTAGCTCCGCGCTGGTGAGAAGATGTCCAAGACTAGATTAGGTGTCGGACGCGGCCTTTTGTCTGCTTTCATTGCTTTTCCCTTTGGTTGTCACTTTCCCCCGCTGGATTTAAGTTGGATTCGAATTTGATATTTGCGTGTGTTCGGGGAAGGGGTGCTGTCGGATTTCGGGTTCCGGCAGACCTTTGAGGTTCGAACACTGGGGTGCGCGCGGAGATTTCGCCTTCTACCTACCTGCACCCCCCCGCCTCGCTAAGATCTAAGCTATGGAAAAAATAGCACAAGAGACACAGGGTTTATACTGGTTCGGGCCACCGTTGTGGTGTAATACCCTACTCCAGTGTGTGGTGTGGTGGATTGCTTCTTGGGCTGATGATGATGAGCAATATAAGGAAGAACAACCTCGCGAGGGTTTGTTCTTGACTGAGGGGATGAACTGCTAGGAGGAGTTCAGTCACCCTTCTCTCTCTCTCTTCTCGATTCTCTCTCCGATTTCCATCCTAGCTTGTTTCTCTCTTGGCTTCTAGATTCTCCCTTCTTGATTGCCCCCTTACCCTGGGGGTGGCTAGTCCTATTTATAGGCAAAGGCCCTGAGCCTCTTCCCAAATATTGAGCGGGAAGGGCGCCAACAATTGGCCATTTTGAAGGGGAACATCTGGTACACTTATCCTGACTAAAGTTGGTCCTCGTCTGCCAAAGGCTCTGGTGGTGACGCTGGCTTGGGCTCCACAATGACTTCCTTCCTGCTGTTGGACTGGTCTTGGTCTCGTTGCACCGAAACGGGTGCCTTTGCTTGATGCTCTCGCCTGCGCTTGCTCCCTTTGCACCAAAGAGGAAAGGAGGACACTGCGCGGGCTGGCGCCCGCCTGGCACCCTTGGTCGTCATGGCTTGCGTCATGGGCACCTCGTGAGGTACCCCGCCTTGATCTCTCCGCCTCCTCGTGAGCCAGCCTGATGAGGCCGTGCCTGAGGAAGCTCTGTGTCATCCGCCCCGCGAGGCTTGGCCCCTCGCGAGGGTCTTGGGTCTGTGTTGATGAAGATGGGCCGTGCTGGGCCCCCCTTTGAGCCACGCCGCAGACCGCAGGCAGGCAAGTCTGGGGACCCCCGTTCCCAGAACGTCGACAGTAGCCCCCGGGCCCAAGGCGCGCCCGGACTTGGCCGTGCAGGGAGGCGAAAGGGCAAGAGCGAAGCGCCGCGGGCCCTAACAGCCTGCGGCCTTGGGCGCCGCGTGGCGGTTGATTGGACGTGGGCGCCTCAGCAACCGCGCGAGTTGATAAGGGAGCGGCATCTGCCTAGGCTTTGCTTTTTTTGCTTTCTCCGGTTGCTGCTCAGATCCCCTTTCTTGCGCCTCTCCTTCCTTCCTCCAAAATTTCCAGATCTACTCCGATCGCGTGACCTAGGAAGCCATGGCGCCTCGTCAGTCCCCGGCTGGAGCTTGGTACTCGTCTGCCCTGGACTCGCCGAACGTGTCGGAGGCGAGCCTTGCCTGGTTGCGCCGGATGGCGGCGGCGCAGGGCATCGACGGGGCGAAGGTGTTCAAGGCCGGCTCCGCTACCCCTGAGGGCCAAGGGAGCACCTGAGGTTCCATCCGCGGCAGCGCCTCTGCCAGCGAAGGAAGGTGACCGCGACGCACGGGCTTCTCCTGCCCGGTCGTCCTCGCGAGGCCTGGCTAAGCCGGCTGGGGCGAGCTCAGCCCCCATGGCCCAAGTGACTCCCGAGGTGCCTTTGCCTGCTGCCGCCACTACAGCCGTTGGGGCGCAGCAGGCTTCGCCTCAGGATGCTGTGGTCGCGCTGCCGCCTTCTCCTTCTACTCCACCGACTGCTGTCTCTCCGACTCCTCATGCCGTTCTGGATCGTGCTGCTGCTGAGCTGGACCGGCTGCGGCAGGATCTTCTTGGCGCCGACCCTCGCTTGGTGGCCGGGCGCTTGGAGCTGGCTTCAGGATGGATTCGCTCCGACGCTTCAATTCGGGCGGCGTTGGTCCAGGCCTCGACGGCTTGCGATGAGGAGAGGCATGCCGTCCTTGAGGCGAAGGCTGCTCGTGACGCAGCCCTGGGGAAGGTGGTCGATGTCCGTGGTCGCTGCAAGGCGCTGGAGGACGAGCTGCAAGGCCTGCGGGACCAGCTCGCGAAAGAGGCCCGCCTTCTCCAAGAGTAGGAAGAAGGCGTGAAGATTCGCGAGGCGGCCGTCAAGGAGAGGGAGGTCAAGCTCAGGAGGCGCCGTAACCGCCTAGGCGCGCTGGAGCAGGAGCTGGGGGCGAGGAAGGTCGAGCTGGACGACAAGGCCCAGGTTCTTGCCGAGGACCGCGTGGCCTTCGCGGAGATGGAGGCGAAGGCTCGCTCCTCGCCGAGGACGCTTTACGACAGCGGCCTGGAGAGCCCGCTGGCTGGTGCCGAGGACGGCCCCGCCAAGCTGCTTCCCTTCCTGGTTCGCGCTCTTGAAGATGTCGCCCTTGGCCTTGGCCCCACGGCTGAGGCCGAGACGCGTGTCCTGTCTTCTGCAGCGCTGACGCGGGTCCTCACCCACATCTACCTTCGTGATCCCGGCGTCGACCTCGACAGCCTGCTGGAGCCAGTAAGCGGCGAGCGTGCCGCTGCCGCTGCCGAGGCTGATGAGGACATCAATACCATTGTTACACCCACAGCCCCTACTGTTACATATACTGGACCAATTACTAGAGCTCGTGCACGCCAATTAAATTACCAGGTACTTTCGTTTCTTGGTAATGATTCTAATGTTCATGAGATTATGATGCTGCCTAAATTGGATACATTTGTTTTGCTTTCAAATGAAGGGCCTAGCTTGGAGAAGGATGAACATTGGAGCAAGAACACGCATGAAGTTGATGGCATGCGCAAGGGGATCAAGAACGGAGTTACAAGTGATGATTTCAGGACTTTGAAGCCGCCATAAGGAGTGCATGAAGCCATGGACGAAATATACAAGATGCCACTTCATAATATTCGTCCATAGGCTATTCTAGGTGCCGCGTCACCTTATTAATGGGCCAGGCCCATGTAATTTCGAAATACTTAAGTATAGGCTATTTTTAGAGTCCGTATGTGTGGGGAAACAAGAGTTAGGGTTGGTTTCGGACCCCACCCTCAAGGGCCACGAAATTCCCCTCTCTTCCTCCATATACACAGCCCTTAGGGCGTCGTTTAGACTTTGGGTTTTGTTTAGATTAAAAGTTTGCCATAGTTGCAACTTCGCGTACTTCGTTTGTGTCCAACGACCAGACCAAGACGTCACAGAACCCCACCTTGATCAATAAAGCTTTCATCTTATATTCGCAATATCCAGATTGCAATCTCAGTTTCTTGCTTGTTCTTCGTTTGCTCGCAGGAAACAGGCCCTCGTGGTCAGGTTGATCGTGCTCCGGCGTGGTCAATAACCCCTCGGAAGTTGGTTTAGCGATTGCTAAGGCGCGACGTCTCGCACGTTCGTAGTCGGATCGTCAAGGTCGACTCCCACAGAAAACGATAGCCACCATCTCATCGAAACATCGGGACACCCTTGCCTCTATCAAGTGGTATCAGATTTCCAGGTTGCTCGGTGAGATTTTACAGTTTTTCGTAGATTAGATCGAGTCTGTTCTTCATACCTACAGTCCACGAAAAAGCCACACAAAAAAAAATTAGGGTTAGTTCATCATATCCGAACCAATCTGAGCCTTTGCATAATCTTTTTAGGGTTTTTGCTTTGTTGAATTTGCGGTTGCATCGTCGTGTCAAGTTGCTGGTTTTAGAGTCTCGTCTTTTAGAGTTTCGAGTTCTGGTCACAAGTTGTCACGCCGCCGCCGCACCATCATCATCGCCCATCTACCACTTTTGCTTATCCGCCACCGCTCTGAATCCATATCCATATACCACCACCAATCCGTATCCATATACCACCATCAATCTCTATCCATATACCACCACCGCTACCATATACCACCACCGCTGTCATATACCACCACCATATATCCACCACCAATCCGAGTTCTTCTCATATTAGGTTTGTTCTTGAGATCAATCTCAATTCCGATTCGTGTTTCCTTGCCTGCGTAGGTCTCGGAAAAAAAAGAGTGGAGACCCCCGGGCAGTTTTTAGGCCAAAATTTTCACGGGCAAAAATATTTTTTCCCTATCCTATTTTTAGTCTTTTCTGAGTCTTTTGAGCCACGTGCCATCATAGTGATTTTTTGTCGCACTTTTTCATCGTCGCTGCCCTGATTTCCGAAAAAAAAGTGAAAAAAAATTTCGTGCCCATCCTATCAGTTTGACGAGGGAAGAGTTTTGAGACACTCGCCATTATAGTAATTTTTTGCAAAAAAAAGAGGAGCGCAAAAAAAAGAGGAGCGCAAAAAAAAAGCGAAAAAAAAAGTTCCAGAGTGTGCTTTTCCCTTATTTACGTGCAGCGCCGTGATTTTGTTAGTGTTCTAGGCTCGCGTCTCTAGCACGGTCTAGCCTAGGACCAGCACAGTACCGTCGTTGAGCGTTTATTCAACTTTGCATCTCTGAATTGATTATTGCTGACCCTTTTTGCTACCATACTATAAGCCTTCCCAGCTCCACATACCTCTACGTCGTGCGTTTGACTCTCCCTGGCAATCGCTCTATCCAAGCTTTTGAGAGTTTTGACTACAACGGTTGCCGATCACCGCCTGCTGCTGGGTAAGAACTGGCAAGAATTTGAGATTTGCTTGACGGATTTGTGACACCCGCCACCACCACCTCTTGTTAGTATTCTGTAGGATCATATTCTTGTGTGTTTTCTATTGTTGCTAACCATGGCAGGATCACAAGCCGACGAGACTGACTGGGAGAACATGACGAATCAGGAGTTGCATGATAAATTTCAGCAAATGATGAATGGACAGGTGCAGGATGTGCTAAACAGATTTGAAGAGGCCATGGAGAAGATAGATGACATGGAGAAGACGTTCGAAACAAAGCTCGATAACAGGTTTAATGAATTGCTCGCGCGTCTTCCACCACCACCACCGGCTGCACCTAACGCACTTCTACAACAACAACAACGACGACTACCTACACATCGTGAAACAGCCCTCCGCCGAGCGAGCCGTCTCCCTCTTGCACCTGGCCAAACTGTTGGTGCTGCTGTTGCTACTTCTGTGGCTCCTGCTGCTGATGCGGAGGAGGATGATTTTGCTAGCGATTACGAGGATGAGGTTGATCAAAATCAGAACTACGTGCCACCACCAGCACAGCAACCATCAGGTCGTCCACATGCAAATAATGGCAATGGTAGGGCTCACCCTCAGGTACGAGATCATGACCATCTCCCTAAACTAAAATTGAATATTCCACCATTTGAGGGTAGATATATTCCTGATATATATCTTACTTGGGAGTTAGAAACTGAACAACGATTTACATGTTTACAATATCCCGAGGAGAGACGTGTTCCTGCTGCTGTTTGTGCATTCACTAGTTTTGCATGTGTTTGGTGGTCTGAGCATTGTAGATTATATCCCATTCCTGCTACTTGGGCTGCTTTGAAAACTGCTATGCGTACTCGTTGGGTTCCACCATATTATCAACGTGAATTACTTCAAAAATTGCAGCGCTTAAGACAGGGAAAAAATTCTGTAGAAGAATATTATCAGGAATTACAAACTGGCATGATTAGATGTGGTATTGTTGAGGAGAATGAAGCTATGCTTGCATGTTCTATGGGTGGATTAAATAAAGAGATTCAGGCCATTCTAGAGTATAAGGAGTATAATAATATCACTTGTTTATTCCATCTTATTTGAGAAGCTGAACGTGAAGGGCAGGATCGACAGGCATTGGCGCGAACTAACTTTTGTGGAGGTCGACCTTCATCATGGACACCGCGTGCCTCCTCTACTTCCACACGTTCTGCTACACCGGCGCCTCCGTCGGCTGCCACCTCCAACCGTGATACAATAAAGCAGGCACAATCACCACTATCTGCCAAGAACACACCTTCTGGGCCTGCAAAGAGCTCTTCTTCATCCATGGCATCAACAGGGCAAACACATGATATTATTTGTTGACGTTGCAAGGGTGGAGGTCATTATGCGAGAGAATGCCCATCTAAGCGTGTGATGATTGTTACTGAGGATGGTGGGTATGAGTCCGCTAGTGACTATGATGAGGAGACTTTGGCTCTTATTACACGTGACGAACACGGTGGAGACGATTCTGATTATGAGACGCAATACATGGCTCCTGGAGATGCTGACAGGTATGAATGTTTAGTTGCTCAACGTGTTTTGAGTGTGCAGGTTACACAAGCTGAGCAAAATCAGAGGCATAATTTGTTCCATACAAAGGGAGTTGTGAAGGAACGTTCTGTTCGCGTGATCATAGATGGAGGGAGTTGCAACAACTTGGCTAGCATCGAGATGGTGGAGAAGCTATCTCTCACCACCAGACCACATCCACATCCTTACTACATCCAATGGTTCAACAACAGCGGCAAGGTTAAGGTAACACGTACTGTTCGTGTGCATTTTAGTATCTCTACATATGCTGATTATGTTGATTGTGATGTGGTACCGATGCAAGCATGTTCCTTATTACTTGGTAGACCATGGCAATTTGATAAAAAATTCTATTCACCATGGTAGAAACAATCAGTATACTCTTGTTCATAAGGATAAAAATATTACTTTGCTTCCTATGACTCCTGATTCCATTTTGAAAGATGATATTAATAGAGTTAATAAAGCAAAACAGGAGAAAACTAAGAGTGAAAATCAGATTGTGGCAAAAGAATTTGAGCAACAAATGCAGCCTAATAATAATAAACAATCTAGTGTTGTTTCTGAAATTAAATTGAAAAGTGCATGTTTACTTGCCACCAAATCTGATATTGATGATCTAGATTTTAGCAAATCTGTTTGCTATGCTTTTGTGTGCAAAGAGGCATTATTTTCATTCGAGGACGTGCCTTCCTCTTTGCCTCCTGCTGTCACTAACATTTTGCAGGAGTTCGCCGACGTCTTTCCACAAGACGTGCCACCGGGATTACCACCTATTCGCGGGATTGAGCATCAAATTGACTTAATTCCCGGTGCATCATTACCCAACCGGGCACCATACCGTACCAATCCAGAGGAGACGAAGGAGATTATGCGTCAAGTACAAGAACTGCTCGACAAAGGTTATATACGCGAATCCCTTAGTCCTTGTGCTGTTCCTATCATTTTAGTGCCGAAAAAGGATGGTACGTCGCGTATGTGCGTTGATTGTAGAGGCATTAATAATATTACTATTCGTTATCGTCATCCTATTCCTAGGCTAGATGATATGCTTGATGAATTGAGTGGCTCTACAATATTCTCCAAAGTTGATTTGCGTAGTGGTTACCATCAAATTCGTATGAAATTGGGAGATGAATGAAAAACAGCATTTAAAACTAAGTTTGGATTATATGAGTGGTTAGTCATGCCTTTTGGGTTAACTAATGCACCTAGTACTTTCATGAGGTTAATGAACGAAGTTTTACGTGCTTTCATTGGACGATTTGTGATAGTTTACTTTGATGACATATTGATTTATAGCAAATCTTTGGAGGAACATTTGGAACATTTACGTGCTGTTTTTATTGCTCTACGTGATGCACGTTTGTTTGGTAACCTTGGAAAGTGCACCTTTTGCACCGACCGAGTATCTTTTCTTGGCTATGTTGTTACTCCACAGGGAATTGAAGTTGATAAAGCCAAGATTGAAGCTATTGAGAGTTGGCCGCAGCCCAAAACGGTCACACAAGTGAGGAGTTTCCTTGGCCTCGCTGGTTTCTATAGGCGTTTTGTGAGAGATTTCAGCACCATTGCTGCACCTCTCAACGAGCTTACAAAGAAGGATGTACCTTTTGTTTGGGGTACCGCACAGGAAGAAGCCTTCACGGTATTGAAAGATAAGTTGACACATGCTCCTTTACTCCAACTTCCTAATTTCAATAAGACTTTTGAGCTTGAATGTGATGCTAGTGGAATTGGATTAGGAGGTGTGTTATTACAAGATGGAAAACCTGTTGCATACTTTTCTGAAAAATTGAGTGGGCCTAGTCTGAACTATTCTACTTATGATAAAGAATTATATGCTCTTGTTCGGACCTTAGAAACATGGCAACATTATTTATGGCCCAAGGAATTTGTTATACATTCTGATCATGAATCTTTGAAACACATTAAAAGTCAAGCAAAACTGAACCGTCGACATGCTAAATGGGTTGAATTCATTGAGACTTTCCCTTATGTGATTAAACACAAGAAGGGTAAAGAAAATGTTATTGCTGATGCCTTGTCTCGTCGTTATACTATGCTTTCACAACTTGACTTTAAAATATTTGGTTTGGAGACCATCAAGGATCAATATGTTAATGATGCTGAATTTAAAGATGTATTGCAGAATTGTAAGGAAGGGAGAACTTGGAACAAGTTCGTTCTTAATGATGGATTTGTGTTTAATGCTAACAAGCTATGCATTCCAGCTAGCTCCGTTCGTCTTTTGTTGTTGCAGGAGGCGCATGGAGGAGGATTAATGGGACACTTTGGCGTCAAGAAGACGGAGGATATACTTGCTACACATTTCTTTTGGCCAAAGATGAGACGGGATGTTGAGCGTTTTGTTGCTCGCTGCACTACATGTCAAAGAGCTAAGTCACGACTCAATCCTCATGGTTTATATATGCCTTTGCCTGTACCTAGTGTTCCTTGGGAGGATATATCTATGGACTTTGTTTTAGGTTTACCTAGAACAAAGAAGGGGAGGGATAGCATATTTGTTGTCGTGGATAGGTTCTCGAAAATGGCACACTTTATACCATGTCATAAAAGCGATGATGCTGTTAATGTTGCTGATTTGTTCTTTCGTGAAATTATTCGCTTACATGGTGTGCCAAATACTATTGTTTCAGATCGTGATACTAAATTTCTTAGCCACTTTTGGAGATGTTTATGGGCTAAGTTGGGGACTAAGCTGCTTTTTAGTACTACTTGTCACCCCCAAACTGATGGACAAACTGAAGTAGTCAATAGAACATTGTCTACTATGCTTAGGGCTGTTTTGAAGAATAACAAGAAAATGTGGGAAGAATGCTTGCCTCATATTGAATTTGCTTATAATCGTTCATTGCATTCTACTACTAAGATGTGCCCTTTTGAAATTGTGTATGGTTTCCTACCTCGTGCACCTATTGATTTGTTGCCTCTTCCATCTTCGGAAAAGGTTAATTTTGATGCTAAAGAACGTTCTGAATTGATTTTAAAAATGCATGAGTTAACTAAGGAAAACATTGAGCGTATGAATGCTAAATATAAACTTGCTGGAGATAAGGGTAGAAAACATGTTGTGTTTGCACCTGGAGATCTTGTTTGGTTACATTTGCGTAAAGATAGATTTCCTAATCTGCGCAAATCAAAGCTAATGCCACATGCTGATGGTCCTTTTAAGGTTTTAGAGAAAATAAATGATAATGCATATAAACTTGAGCTACCTGCAGATTTTGGGGTTAGTCCCACTTTTAATATTGCAGATTTGAAGCCTTATTTGGGTGAGGAAGATGAGCTTCCGTCGAGGACGACTTCATTTCAAGAAGGGGAGGATGATGAGGACATCAATACCATTGTTACACTCACAGCCCCTACTGTTACATATACTGGACCAATTACTAGAGCTCGTGCACGCCAATTAAATTACCAGGTACTTTCGTTTCTTGGTAATGATTTTAATGTTCATGAGATTATGATGCTGCCTAAATTGGATACATTTGTTTTGCTTTCAAATGAAGGGCCTAGCTTGGAGAAGGATGAACATTGGAGCAAGAACACGCATGAAGTTGATGGCATGCGCAAGGGGATCAAGAACGGAGTTACAAGTGATGATTTCAGGACTTTGAAGCCGCCATAAGGAGTGCATGAAGCCATGGACGAAATATACAAGATGCCACTTCATAATATTCGTTCATAGGCTATTCTAGGTGCTGCGTCACCTTATTAATGGGCCAGGCCCATGTAATTTCGAAATACTTAAGTATAGGCTATTTTTAGAGTCTGTATGTGTGGGGAAACAAGAGTTAGGGTTGGTTTCGGACCCCACCCTCAAGGGCCACGAAATTCCCCTCTCTTCCTCCATATATACAGCCCTTAGGGCGTCGTTTAGACTTTGGGTTTTGTTTAGATTAAAAGTTTGCCATAGCTGCAACTTCGCGTACTTCGTTTGTGTCCAACGACCAGACCAAGACGTCACAGAACCCCACCTTGATCAATAAAGCTTTCATCTTATATTCGCAATATCCAGATTGCAATCTCAGTTTCTTGCTTGTTCTTCGTTTGCTCGCAGGAAACAGGCCCTCGTGGTCAGGTTGATCGTGCTCCGGCGTGGTCAATAACCCCTCGGAAGTTGGTTTAGCGATTGCTAAGGCGCGACGTCTCGCACGTTCGTAGTCGGATCGTCAAGGTCGACTCCCACAGAAAACGATAGCCACCATCTCATCGAAACATCGGGACACCCTTGCCTCTATCAGAGGCCTTGAAGGGTCGCGCAGAGGCTCTGCTGGGGAAGTTCCGGGCCTTCAGCACCAAGCCGAAGCAAGGCGCTGCCGACCCCGCTGCTCCATGAGGCGAACCCACTTCGCGCTGCTCCACCGCCGACAAGTGACTCCTTTGTGGCTCATGTCCTGCCTTTAATTCCTGCACATGTATCATGCCTCGGGGAGGCGTTTAAACTTGCGTTTGGCATTGAGATAACAGTGTGGACTGTAATATTTGCTTTTGAATTTCTTGAAATTTACGCTTTTCCTTCCTACTTGCTTATGTTCTACGCCGGCAGAGCCCGGCCCCGTGCATACCTCAGCCGCCGTTAGCCCCGACCGAAAACCAGCACGGGACCAAGGAGTGAGGGGCTATGTGACAAGTTAGGCTCCTGAGTCGCGATGCTCAGGAGTCCCCCTTGGCGCACGAACAACAAGTAGGGAGGTGTGATGTGGGTGGATCTACCGTTCTACGTCTGCTGA
Source organism: Triticum urartu (assembly GCF_056163025.1). NCBI lineage: Eukaryota > Viridiplantae > Streptophyta > Magnoliopsida > Poales > Poaceae > Triticum > Triticum urartu. The sequence goes on along the minus strand of NC_141877.1, from coordinate 223,940,849 downwards.
GCCCGGCCGCGCGCGTACCTCAACCGCCGTTAGCCTTTCGGAACTAAGGAGTGAGGGGCTACGTGACCAGTTAGGCTCCTGAGTCACGATGCTCAGGAGTCCCCCTTGACGCTCAAACGACCTTCGTACCTTGGCTCCGCTCGGGGAGAGACGCGCGATGAACCAGGCCCGGGGGGGCCTGGCTGGGTGGCGTGCGTCTGGGCGTGACCCAGGCGCAGCCCCCGTGCCCAGCCCCCTCGCGCGGCACTCCCGAGGGGAGGCGTTACGATGAGGCTAGACACTGAGCTCTAGGCTCCCTGAGGTTGATGCGGCCCGGGGGCCACCCTCACTTGTTTATCACCAGCGCGGAGCATAGCGCTTCCGTATGTGTACGGGCATAGCCACTCCTCGGCAATGTCGTCAGCCAGCGCGGAGCATGGTGCTTCCACTGGTACGTGGGAGGGGGCTCCCCTCTGGGAGGAGCCCCCGGGGCGTGTACAGCCCCGCCCTGACATGTGGCTGGCACGGTAGGGCCTGGCGAGGTGTATCTGGGCACCCGTGAGCCAGCGCGGGACTCACGGAGCCCTACCTCTAGGCGGGTTGCGCCTGGCACTGGGCCTTATCTTGTGATGTGTACCTGCAAATTTGGTTAGATGCCGGCACTCTACGTCCTCGGGTCCCGGCCCTCGAGCTGGTCTCAGCCGTCGCTGGTATGCCAGGTCGCGATGCCGTGGACAAGGCCAGAGGGTGAGGGCTGGAGAGCCAGTAAGAGCCCTGAGTCGCGATGCTCAGGTACCCCCCCTTTAACGTGCAAGTGGTCGGCATGGAGAAGAAGAGGTGCCGTGGACCGGCATCAAATAATCAAGCATGGTGGGTCGAACGCATAGCCGGAAATAAACGCAAAAGGGATACATGCCGCTGGGTCTGGCCCGAGCGACTTGGGGATGATGCAGCCCGAGGGGCGCCGCCAACAAAGTAAGCTAACAACATGAAATAAAAGGGATACATGTCGCAGGGACGGACCCACGCGGCCTGGGAATAATGCAGCCCTGGGGGACGCTCCCAGCTGGAAATGAAACTTGAAAGATATCACCTGATGATGTTGAGAACGAAGGAGTGTTGGTGTAGCAGACTCGATGGGCTGCGGAAGCCGATCCTCATGAGCCCACAGGCCCAGGGGCCTCGGGAGGCTCCGGAGGCGCTGGTGGCTCCTCGCAGACCATCTCCATCTCCGCCAGGGTTGCGGAACGCCTGGCCTCTTGAGCCTCCATGATGCCCCTCATGAGGTGTTGGTACGCGGCAGCTGTGTTCGGCAAGCCGTAAGGCATGCGAACGTAGCTGTGGGGTGGACCTTCGCAGCGCCCCACTCGCGAGGGCCAGAGGTGCTCCAGAGAGACGACTCGATTGAACCCTGGTATGTCGATGCAGACGCGCAGCTCACCATCCTTGCCTGGATGGGGAGCCACAGCTGGTAGGCGGCGGCCGCCTTTCATGACTCTTGACTCCTGTAGCTCCTGAATGGCCTTGCTGACGAACTCCTGAGGGTCTGGCCCTCCTTGCCTTACTCCTTCTTGAGGGAAACGTGCTTCGAAACACGCCTCCATGTGGTGTCCAAGCGCCTCTCTCGTGACCTTAGCCAAGTCGGTGGCCCTCCAGGAAAGAGCCCCCGAGCCCTGCCTGAGGAGGGCGCCGGGCGCGCTTTCCTATGCGATGGAAGGAGGTTCCCCCTGGGCAGGCGCGGGCCCTGAGGGGCCTGCCTCCTGAGGGGCCGGGCCGGACGATGTCTTCTTCTTCTTGGGGACGGTCTCGTGAAGCCTCCTGCTTCCGCGATCCGGGTCTTTCAGTGATGCGGCCTGAAAGGCTCGTTTCAGGGAACACACCACGTCCTTCTCTTCACAGGGCACCGTGATGACTCCGCCACTTCCTGGCATCTTGAGGACGTTGTAGCCGTGGTGAGTTACGGCCATGAACTTGGCCAACGCTGGGTACCCAAGGATGACGTTGTACGGCAGGCGAATGTGAGCGACGTCGAAGTCGATGAGCTCGGTGCGGTAGTTGTCGCGTGCCTCGAAGGTGACAGGGAGGCGGACCTGCCCAATCGGGACCGTGGAGCCGTCGGTGACTCCGGAGAAAGGCTTGGTTGGCTGAAGCTGGCTGTAGGGCACTTGGAGATTGTTGAATGTTTCCACGGACAGGACGTTGAGCCCTGCCCCGTCATCGATGAGGGTCCTGGTGATCACCATGTTGCTGATGATTGGGGAACATAGCATCGGGAGGACTCCGGCTGTGGCCGCACACTTGAGCTGATCTGCTGAGCTGAACGTGATGGCGCACGCCGACCACCTGAGAGGGCGCGTGGTTTCGAGTTTGGGGAGGACTGCATTCACTTCACGGGCGAACTGCTTGAAGATGCGTTGAGAGGCTGGGGCTTGAGCCCCGCCCAGGATGCAGGCGATCGCGCGCGGCTCCTGGAAGCCCCCAGCCCCCTCGTCCTGATGGCGGTCCTCGTTTCTCCTTGGCTGCGGCGGCAGCGGAGGGAGGCCTGCGTTGCCTTGTGGGCGATCCTCGCGAGGCTGATCCCTCCAGTATCCCTCACGAGGCGGGTCTTGCCAGCGATCCTCGCAAGGTTGATCGCGCCACCCTTGGCGCGGGCCGCGGTCTTCCCAGCGTCCTGCGTTCCTTCCTCCTCCTCGATCGTAGCCCCGGTCACCGCGGTCGGGACGACAGCCGATCCTTCCTTCTCGCACGGCTCGGAGCTCTTGACATTCGTTGGTGTTGTGGGTGTGGAGGTCGTGGTACACACAGTACCGACTGCCCTTGGAAGATTCGGGCTGATCTCTGCCCCGCTTGATGTCTGGTTCTGCCGCGAGCATGGCAACCCCCTTGCGCTTCACATCCTTGGCCTTGGGCTTCTTCTCTTCTGGGTCTGCGGCAGGCAGCTCGAGGAGGGAGAGACGCCCTTCCTCAGCCCTGACGCACTTGGTTGCCAAGTTGAACAGCTCCAAGGAAGTGCACAGGTCTTCATGCATCGCCAGCTCCTCCTTCATCTTGACGTCGCGCACGTCGTCCGAGAAGGCTGAGATGATGGCCTCCTCGGTCACCTTGGGAATCTTGAGCCATGCGTTGTTGAAGCGCTGGATGTATTTCTGCAGGGTCTCTCCGGGTTGTTGCTTGATGCGGCGCATGTCGCTCACGGCGGGTGGCCGATCGCGAGTACCTTGGAAGTTGGCGATGAAGCGGGTGCACATCTCGTCCCAGAAGGAGATCGTGCCTGGAGCCAGGTTCAGGAGCCAGGTGCGGGCCCGTCCTTGAGCGCCACGGAAAACCAGTTCGCCATGACCTTCTCGTCTCCGTTGGCAGCTTCGATGCCCAGCTCATAGAGCTGGAGAAACTCCGCAGGGTCGGCCGTGCCATCGTAACGAGGAGGCAGGTCTGGCTTGAACTTGCCGGGCCACGCGACGCTGCGTAGCTCGGTGGTGAAGGCACGACAGCCTGCTGTGGCCACGGGAGGCCTTGGGTGACGGAGAGCTTGGTCTTGCATCTTCCCACGTGCTGCAGCTGGGAGCAGCGTGGGGTCTTGACGTGCGGGAGCAGGAGCATGGTCGCGACGTGCTGGAGCAGGGAGCGCCCGGGCAGCTTCTTGCGGGCGAGGGACTTCTTGGCAGATCTGCTCTTGCTGTGCTGGCACCTGACGGAGCGGGTTCCGCCCAGGTGCCACGCGCCTTGGAGCCACGACGCCTTTTTGAGGAGGAGGCGGCTGGGCCGCCCCCGGAGCTTCGTCGCCCACGCGGGGCAGGGTGCGGTGCAGCGGAACGGACGGTGCAGGAAAGCCCCTTGCAGCGCGGACGAGCTCGGCGACGCGGTCGAGCCATTCTTCGTAGACGTCGTCGACGGGACGGTAGCGCATGAGCTTGTTTGCCGCGATGAGCGCAGCTCGAGCCTCCATGGGTGCGCGGAGCGCGCGGGACAAAGAACCAGCTGAGGTGAGCGAGGGAGTAGCGGTGCAGCCGTCTTGCCGCACGGACGGATGCTGAGACGACGCTTGCTGTTCGTTCCCCGCCGGGTCGGTGGCGGCGTTGACGGCAGGTGGCGGGGAACGGCGAGGACGCCCACCGACAGGAGCCGTCTGGGCGACGCGGGAAGCGAGAGCGGCCTGGCGCTCGGCGCGGGCCGGACGAGCGTCAGACATGGACGCGATGGTCGGAGGAAAACGGAGCGGTGGAAGACGAATTCCGGCGCACCCCTATCTGGCGCGCCAAATGTCGGATTTCGGGTTCCGGTAGACCCTTGAGGTTCGAACACTGGGGTGCGCGCGGAGATTTCGCCTTCTACCTACCTGCACCCCTCCGCCTCGCTAAGATCTAAGCTATGGAAAGAACAACACAAGAGACACAGGGTTTATACTGGTTCGGGCCACCGTTATGGTGTAATACCCTACTCCAGTGTGTGGTGTGGTGGATTGCCTTTTGGGCTGATGATGATGAGCAATACAAAGAAGAATAGCCTCGCGAGGGTTTGTTCTTAGCTGAGGGGATGAACTGCTGGGGTTCAGTCACCCTTCTCTCTCTCTTTTCTCGATTCTCTCTCCGATTTCCATACTAACTTGTTTCTCTCTTGGCTTCTAGATTTTCCTTTCTTGATTGCCCCCTTACCCTGTGGATTGCCTCAGGAGGTTTTTTTTACTGCAGATCCTACGGATTCAATCAGGGAACACTCGGGACACCACAGCCTCCCACAGGCTATCTCAGGGCCCGCACAGGACAAAGGTAAACTAGTCGACCAGCACATCGCTTAAGCCAACCACTTGGCGCGGGTGCATGGGCAATGTAACGTCTACTAATACGATGAACACAAGTTTTACATGAGGGGCTCTCCCTCCAAAATGCTTTCACAGCCATTAGGCCAAAACCTGAGTTCTATTCATGCAGGGTAAGGAAGCAGGAACGATGCACAATCAGTCGGATAAATCCCCCAATGCGTCCTCAGGAGCACCACCCGAACCGTTGCTGGCGTCGCTGGACTCGCCATCGCTGTCTGCGTCGCCGCCAGCGACGGCAGGGCCGTTCACCACACCGCCCTCGTCGGCAGCCACGATCATGCCGTCATTGTCTGAAGCGAAGGCCCTGACAAGAGCATCCACATTGTCTTCCACCCAGTGCGCCAGGTCGTCTCGGACGGCCTGGGGGACTGGGGCGATGGCGGCGTCGAAATCGAAGTGGGGATTCATGTTCCGGAGATGGCTGAAGACGCGAGAAAAGGCGCGCCCGAGCAGGGCACGGCTCCTCTCCTCCACCAACCTGTCAGCCTTGACCGACCGCGCCTCCAGCTGCGTCGCCACGTCGGTGAAGAACTGAAGGTTGCCGGCGTAGTTGACTGCGTGCGGCTCGCTAACAGCCGCCTCGCAGATGTTGCCCAAGCCTGTGTTGGCTCTCTCCCGGAGCATGGTGAGCATGCGGCCGTGCTCATGCTCCAGTATCCGCCGTTGACGTATCTCGTTCGCATTCTAGCGCGCGACGACCTCAGCCTCCTCCACCCGCTGGCGAAGAAGGAGCACCTCGGCCTGGGAGGTGGTTGACTCCCCTTGCGCTACCTCAAGGGCGGCCCGGAAAGCATCATCCCGCCGCGTCGCTTCCTCCAGCTTGGCCCTCAAGGCAGCAGTCCTACCTTCAACCTCGGCCCGGATCAACCCCAGCCTCTCCTCGAACTCGTGCTCGAGGTTCAAGCGCGCCATCGCCACCCGACGTCCGGCCTCCTCCAGGACACGGGCTTCCCGTGCAGCGACATCATCCTCCGCCTGCGTCACCAAGTGCTTCCTCGTCTCCAGACGCTCGTACTCGCGGGTACGTTCGGCGGCTTCCAGCGTCAGCGCCTCCTCACGCTTCTGGAGCTCTACTGGGTCGCCAGAGGCCACCTTCATCGACGCGAGGGCTGCCTCGCGCAGCTCCACTTGCTCCTCCAGTGAGTGGCACCAGGCCAGGAGCTCCCGAGCCCGCTCCTCCGCCGCCTCTCGCCGCCGGTCAGCTTCCCGGGCCTCCTCAGCGGCCCAAGATCGGGCCTCCCGAGAGGCCACCAGCGACGCCTTGGCCTCTGCGTCGTCAAGATCGCGCTGACGGCGCACAAGGGCGATGGCGCCCTTCAGCTCGCACCTCTCTGCAGCCAGGCGCAGGCCCTCGGCCTCAATGCGCGCGTCTTCATCAGCAAGCTCCTCACCAAGCAGGCTCACCGCGTCAGCCGCCCTTCAAAGGAATCCTTGGCGAAGAGCGCGACGCTCCCGGGCGCGCTCGAGCACGTCTTCCACACCATCATCTGCCCCAAGCAAGCGCCGGGGGCCACGAATCAGCACTCCCCCTCCGGGCAGGGGGCTGGGGGCTGGCACTCTCGCGACGGCCGGGCACGCCATGCCAGAAGCCCGGCCTGGAGCCAGTGCGTCCCCAGATGAAGAGCGCAGGGAGCGCCTCAGCCAATCGCAGTCCACGACCAGGCGAGAAGCCCACGGCAGGCTGGCTATGCCACGAGAAGGCCCGCGAAGGAGGATCGCGAGGTGCGCAGGGCCTCGATGCGCCTCGGGACGGTTCGCCTCTCCGATCGCTCTCACCACAAGGGCTCTGCTGCTCGGAGCGCTTGAGAACGATAGAGGGGGCGAAGCCAAGGGGGACGGCACCTCAGCCATCTCCGCGAGCTCGGCTGGAAGGGGCCTACGGAGCAAGGATCAGTAAAAGCAACAGAAGGATCGGGAGCTAGAAAAGGAGAAGGGTTACTCATCAGTGGCGAAGTACTTCGTACGCTTTAGCAGGCGATAAGGGTAATCGTCGCCCAGGGCCTCCCTTCTCTTCCGGAGGGCCTCAGACCACCTAAAAGGAAGGAATTGGTCTTTAGCTTTGAGTGATCCAATCATTGGTGAATGGGTTCAGTAAGGTAGAAGGAAAGGGCCCCTCCCGACCTGGGAAATTCACAGCAGGAAAGACTGGCGCCGATCAGCGAAAGCAGGAGCCTCTGTCGAGTAGTGAAATGATAGGATTCTGCTTTTCGGTTAAACCGAAACACAAGTCGGCGATTCAAGCCAAGAGTGCGGGCGCCTTAATCATCCAAGCCAAACACGTCTCCTCAGTCAAGGGTCTTCTCGCACAAATAAGATCAAAAACATAACAACTGAAAAGTCCACGCGGAAGCGGCCTAAGAGTTGAGCGCAGGGATCAACCTGCGACGAGGACGAAGCGTCAAGGCGATCCGCGTCAGGGGCGCCTGCCTGATGCGCACTGCCAGTCGCCTCGCCAAGAGAAGCGGGTGGAGCCTCAGGGGCCTCAGCCGCAGGCGCTGAGGGCAGCTGCCTGCCGCTCTCAGCCTCAGCGGCACGGGCCCCAAGAGCTGCTCCCTCATGAGCATCGCCCGGCGCTGTCATCCCGCCGGGAGCCCCCTCGGCCTCTGGCGCCTCATGCCTCCCTGCTCCGCCACTTGAGGAAGAGTCGCCTTGGCCGACTGGAAGGGCAGTCACCATCACTGGGTTCTCGCGAGGCCCCTGGAGGCCGGCGGGGCGCGGCCCCCACTCATCAAAGATAGGCATCTGATTCACAAAATCACCCCTGTTCTGGCAGAGGTACAACAAGGCCCCTCCCTGCTGGATGCTGCCAGGGTTGGGGTCCCCAGTCAGGATCAAGAGCGCTGTCCTCAGCACTTCGGGCGTCAGGTCCTCTTCCTGGAGCCTCATACGATCATCACGCCCGCTGAAGGCCCACATCCGGCGGGAGTGGCGTTGGAGAGGAGCAACGCGGCATAGCAGGAACTCCTTCACCACCTTGGGCGCCGTCACGACAAGCGACCTCAAGAACGCGAAGCGGTGCCAGACGAAGACGAGCCGGGGGCTCTCAAGCGTCTCCTGGCCCCAGCCCGAATTGGGGACAACAGGCGAAGTTGGCTCCGATAGCAGGGGGCTGGGCACCCCTGCATCCACATACAGCCACCGCTCGCGGAACCCAGCCGCGGGCAGAGGGAGCCTGAAGTCAATCCCTGAGGCCGCTGTCTCAGACGCGGCAATGAAGCTCACGCACGCCCAACATTGGGTAGGGTTGACAAGGCGCAGAGAGAAGAAGTGGCGCAGCAAGGCAACCAAAGGAAGGATGCCCATCATTGCCTCGCAAACAAAGGCGAAGACCGAAAGGAGGGTGATGGATTCAGGACCCAGATGCATCATGTGGATCTGATAGTGGGAAATCATGGCATTGAAGAAATCAGAAAAGGGGGGAACCAGACCCGCCCACAGGGCGTCGGCAAAATACTGGACCTATCCTGTCGATGGAGAAGTGGGACGCGGGCCAGGCCGTCGTCCTCCCGCATTCGTTCAAGATAGTGACCAGAGCCGAGCTGACCTTGCCCAAGCCCTCGGCGGGGGCCGCCAACGGCGGCGAGCAAGGCGGAGGCATGGGTTTCTTCCCTCTTCCCTTCTTTGTCGGAGCCATGGCGATGGGAAGGGGGGGGGAAGGTTCGAGATTGGGTTGAAAACAGAAGCTGGAGTTCGAGAGGAGGAAGGACAGAGGGCGCTCGAGCAACAGAAAGGGGAGCGGCTGTGTATGACTACGAGTCCGCCTAGCATGGTGCAAAATAAGGGGGCATGGGGGAACAGTGCCGCCCACGTCCAATCAACCGCCACGCGGCGCCCAAGGCCGCAGGCTGTTAGGGCCTGTGGCGCTTCGCTCTTGCCCTTTCGCCTCCCTGCACGGCTAAGTCCGGGCGCGCCTTGGGCCCGGGGGCTACTGTCGGCGTTCTGGGAACGGGGGTCCCCAGACTTGCCTGCCTGCGGCCTGCGGCGTGGCTCAAAGGGGGCCAAGCACGGCCCGTCTTCATCAACACAGACCCAAGACCCTCGCGAGGGGCCAAGCCTCGCGGGGCGGACGACACGAAGATTCCTCAGGCACGGCCTCATCAGGCTGGCTCGCGAGGAGGCGGAGAGATCAAGGCGGGTACCTCACGAGGTGTCCGTGACGCAAGCTATGACGACCAAGGGTGCCAGGCGGGCGCCAGCCCGCGCAGTGTCCTCCTTTCCTCTTTGGTGCAAAGGGAGCAAGCGCAGGCGAGAGCATCAAGCAAAGGCACCCATTTCGGTGCAACGAGACCAAGACCGGCCCAACGGCAGGAAGTCATTGTGGAGCCCAAGCCAGTGTCACCACCAGAGCCTTTGGCAGGCGAGGACCAACTTTAGTCAGGATAAGTGTACCAGATGTTCCCCTTCAAAATGGCCAATTGTTGGCGCCCTTCCCGCTCAATATTTGGGAAGAGGCCCAGGGCCTTTGCCTATAAATAGGACTAGCCACCCATAGGGTAGAGTAATCAAAATCGGAGAGAGAATCGAGAAGAGAGAGAGAGAGAGAGAGAGAGAGAGAGAAGGGTGACTGAACTCCTCCTAGCAGTTCATCCCCTTAGCCAAGAACAGACCCTCGCGAGGCTGTTTTTCCTTGTATTGCTCATCATCATCAGCCCAAGAGGCAATCCACCACACCACACACTGGAGTAGGGTATTACCCCACAACGGTGGCCCGAACCAGTATAAACCCTGTGTCCCTTGTGCTGTTCTCTCCATAGCTTAGATCTTAGCGAGGCGGAGGGATGCAGGTAGGTAGAAGGCGAAATCTCCGCGCGCACCCCAGTGTTTGAACCTCAAGGGTCTGCCGGAACCCGAAATCTGACAATCCCTAATTAGAGCATTGCTTCTAGTCCCTTGTCTTGGAATTCATAATTCCTTTGCATTTAAGCTTTGAGTTAGTCGGCTGTTTCTCTAATAAGCTGCACTTACATTCCTTCTTCCTTTGATAGAGTACCGATACTCACGTCAACTTCGTTGTAGACCACCGGACCTCTTGTTGGGTTATTATCCAACAGTGTCCTTTATATTCAAATAACCTTGTGAGTCTTTCCACAGATATATAAAGCCTTGGGTAAATTGTATCCTCTGTTTTCTCAACCATGCCTGCTTTCGAGCTGGTGGTATTTACTATTGAAGCTTGTGGTATATGTTTCCGCGATACCCTGACGGGTTGGACATATGCCTTTTCTAATCTGTGTGAACCCGGAAACTACTACGGGTCATACTCTATTGTTGTTATGTCAGATAAAACTTCAACACTACAACTTCGTCAAAGGCGAGAAGTGAATGAAAGGTTATGCATTGAAGAAGTGGGAGTCGACCTTGAACTTTGTGTTCATGCCCATGGACATGATGTAGATCTTATCATTAAAGCTTCTCTTAAATTAATTATTCCTTTGGTATAAGTTCATCTTATATCTGGGATCTGGCCTTTTGCAATCGTGGTTCCGACCATATTTTCTCTTTGATCTCATTTCTCGGACAAGTTAAAGTACTTGTATTTTGCAAGTCAATACATCAGTCCAACCTCTACCTTGATCTACCGTCGAGTATTACCCTCAGGTATCTCGAGAATATCTAAGAACTGTGTTGCATATTATGATTCTTCGTCAGCTATTATTTCTCACTGGTTCCAATTTTTCATGGGTTCTGGGTTGTCGTCAATCGAGAACATCGATAAGTGAATCGATTCCGAGCTCCAATACAATAACTCTAAGTAATTTTTGTTGCGTATGTGTTTAATAATCCTTCAAGTCATTCCTATCCTGATTGGCTATATCCTTATCGTGCTAAATTTTAACTGTGCTACCTGGTCCTTAATCCCGAAGCACAACTTTCGACGATGAGCTAATCTTACGTCGATCTTCCTCGTCATATCATTTGTCCCTGAACAACAAGCTTGATTTCGAGTTTGTGTCGTACCCATGGTTTCAATAACTTTTCGCTTCATCATTCCGTTGACTTGATGTCATCGCCGATCGGTTGCATCTTCTTGAAACCTCTCGACAAATGTGTCGTGATCCTCATTAACATCCTGAGGTATTCCAAGATATCAATTGAATTCATGATGAGAAATAACATCCTTGCCCTCGATGATTGGTGCTATCATCGACCACTTTATTGCCTTCCCTCCAACACAAACTTGTTCGTGGTCTGTGTTATACCTGGAGACCCGTGCTATCCAGCAATTATTCTTCGTTACCTTGGAGTATTACCATCTTTTATGTCAAGAATGTCATGAGAATTTCACCACCTCCCGAGAATTCTTGATATAGGTAATACTTATCACCATCACCATTCCTTCTTGGTCCTCGTGTTGTTCCTAACCGGAATACCGACAAATGAACTATGATGTGTGAATTCAAAACTTCTGGCAACCCTATTGCTTTGAACCAATGTCTGCTCGTGGATGTTCTCCTCGAGCATACAACATTATATCATTTGATTTGACAAATGTTATCTCCTTGTTCACATAAGTGTGGAAATCCAGCTTTTGGAAATCTTGAAGAATTGTCGCTGAGTTCATCAGCCACCCCCCTCATCATTCCCTTGGGTTAATGATGAACTCTTATTTCGGAACTCGCTCCCATAGTTCATTTCCTAAGAATTTTACAAGGTCATCTCGACAATTGTGTTGCACCTTTTCTTCTCAGGCATCCTGAGTCAGAGGTATCCTGACACCAATCAGATCTGAATCTCGGTCAGATATGATGGTTGGGACATATTTCCAAGAGTTATAACACTGGTCCTTATATATCGATAAGGTGATGTCATGCCCATCACACCTGGCAGGAGGACTTGTGGTTATACTTTCCTGTTTAACAAGGTTAACCATTCTTCCATGAGGAAATTGTAACACTTATTCTATGGGTTGTTCCTGATGGATCCTTTGCGTATCCAAAGTCTGACCTTTGCTTAAAGACCATGTCAACGCTATCTCGAAGCATGTATGTGGTACTCCGATTTTCAGTACGAACATTTGAAGCACAATGATAAAATTTCTTTACAAATTACCCCAAGCACCGTTGTATGGGTAATGTCATGAAAATTCTCTCCCCTACCTAAGGAGTTTTCTACATTATATCATGTCATGGATATCATGCTCTGCTTGTCCTTGGGAATGCTATACCCTTGAAATATGTGTTTAAACACATTTTCCTTTACATTGTCCTGTTTAATCTGATAATCTTATTTTCCTTTCCATTGGTTGGTTTAACGTTGCTTGTGATCTATATGATCTAAGCAGTAATATTCTCCTGCTTATGTAAACATCTCGGTGTACAATTCTGTCAGCAAGACCCTGTTACTATTGTTGATGACATTCCGGTAGCCACCGATGGATGAGAACTTTGCCTATTGGTCCGCCTCATTCAACGAGTAGGAAAATGGTTCTCTTCGTCCCTCGCCCTTGGTACCGACGTTGTTGCTGACATAATCGACAGGCTACCCTCTGACATGCCTTGCTTGCATGATCACGCAAGATGTCTCCACCCTTCCCACTTTTAACCCACATGGTGGGCCCATAACCCACAGTTCCACAGGATCGAAACCTGACTCTCCGGTACACCCCCTGTTCCCAAGGTTGTTCCTCGCGCTTGGCTTCGTATGTAATTCACGGAGCACCTGCCTAGTGATCTAATCTGGTATCAGACGCAATACTTATTCCCATTGCCCTGAAACCCTTTCACCTTCTGATTAGGCATCGAACGATTTCCTATCCGTTTGAAACTTCTCATGGTACCTTCTTACCTTGCTCTCGATATGTTCTTAAGTTTCAAATCAAGAGATACTTATGCTTCTTCCCTGAGTTAACCGTCTGATGCTCGATCTTGTTAGAATCCATCCTTATAGAGTTTTCCCTTCTTACCCTTTTGTAAGTACGGTGAAGATCCAGAAGGAGGGACGACAACTTCACCATAATGACCTAGAGCACGGGAAATGAAAACATCAACGTAGTGGGTCGACCTACTCGATAAGACCAACCAAGACCGGGAACACTCACTAGAATTTCGTAACCAGAACCTTCCCCTTTTGCCTCACCTCTTAAATCTCGGGACGAGATTTCTTGTAGTGGAGGAGATTTGTAATACCCCGAGAATCATGCTACAGTAATCTCCCCCTAATGGTGGCCATGTCATCTTGGTTACTATGCAAATGGCCACTTGTCCAGAATCAAAGTCAAATTCAAATTTGAATTACATGTGAAATAATTATTTCTTCGAACGGTAAAAATAAAGTGTTCACAATATTCTATAAATTCCCTTGATCTTTGTCATGTTGAACCAAACATTATTTGACCCACCAATTGGTCCCTAGGGATTTATAAAGTGGTTCAACAACAAATAAAAATAGCCTTTCAAAATAAACAAATATTTATACTTTTCCTCTTGACCTCAAACTTTTGAGGCCTCTTTAATATATTTCCTAATAGTTGTGTATGCACTTTCACATGTAACCAAATTCATCTGCTAGCTAATGTTAAAAGAAAACAGTAGAGAAAAATAAAAAAACAGAAAAGTTCCTAAAACTACTAGGCCACTGGGCCATAAGTGGCCACAATGCCTCCGGCCCAGCCCACCTCCACCTCCACCTCATCCCCTCCTCTGTACAGGGAGGCAGGAGACGTGCGTGTCGCACATCCACGGTCGCCATGGCCATGGATGGCCTCCACGTCGATCTCCTCGGCTTATAACCGCACCATAGCGAACCCTAGCCCGCTCTCCTCCATTCCCCTCTCATTCCCCACCGAGCCACCTCCTCTTTTGCTCGGGCGCGAGCTCGAAATGTCCCGCGGTGACCGTGTGTAACGCCCTGAGACCGTTGCGCCAGGTGTCTTCCAGTTATTCGCCGTCATTGCCATGTCATTCGGTTGCGTGTGCATATTGTCATTGTATCATGTGCATTGCATCATCATGTTTTCAAAACTTGCATTCGTCCGGGTTATCCCAGTTCTCCCCGTTGTCCTTTCTGAGCCAATACCACACTTGCACGTGCCCGCGGCATGTCCGAAATATTATTTTATAAGTGGCCGGAAAATGTTCTCGGAATGGGTTGAAAGTTGGCGTGCGGTCTTATTATAGTGTAGATAGACCGCCTGTCAAGTTTCATCGCATTCAGAGTTTGTTTGATAGCCCAACCGTTAAACTATAGCGGCATTATAGTCGGTCTAACGTCGGACGTTTTCGGTCTCCGGAAACAGTCACCGGGGCTCTTTCTCTTCTCTTCTCTCAACTCGAGACCGTCTATGCAGTCTACCTCTCACCGCCAGGCCCTACCTAACCTCTCTCGTCAGTCCGCGGACCTCCTCCCGCGCGAGTCCGAAATCTGTCCCGGACCCAACCCGGACAGTCGTTACCGCTGTGTCCGGATCATCCCCTAACATCTACAAAACATCACCGTTTTCTTATTTGGACTCCTCTAACCTTTTATTCTCGGTCGTCCATTTATGATTGGAGGGTTCCGTTAGCCCCTAAACTCTCCCTCTTTCCTTATATATATATATATACTCCCTAGTCTAAATCTAGACCAAACCCTAGAAACTAGGGATCTTGTCCCATCCTCCGCCGCCGCTAGCCCACTATCTCCTCCTCCTTGGGATCCCCTCCCGATCCAAGACCACCAACCATCGCTCTTCTGCTCCTCCTCGATCTAAGCCCGCACCCGATCCAATCCTTTTAGCCTCCACCAACCACCGATTCCATCCAACCAGCAGCCTCCACCTCCTCCCTTTGAACCATCCTCGCGCCCGCCTCCAGATCGAGCAGGAAGCCTGTTCCCGGCCTCTTCCCCATCACCTACTGTCGTCGCTCGCTGATCCGGCAGGCCACCGGAGCCAGCCAGCGCTGGATCTCTTCCTCCTGACCTCCTCTTCCCCTGCTTCTTCCTTCTCCTCCCCATCCCTGTCTTTCTCTCATGCTCGCTCTCTCCAGTTGCAGGAACGATGCCATGGTCGCCGCCTCGAGTACCTGCCACTGCCGGAGTCCCTGTCGCTGTCGTCTCCATCAGATCCTGGAAAGGACGGCGCCCCTCCAGTTCGCCGTCGTCGCACCAAGTCCCGCTGCCGCCCTGCATTTGACCTTCAGCACCGTTGTTCAGCCTCTGGCGAGCAGAGAACGAGCAACAACAGTTCGCCCGTTCATCCCCGTTGACCCGCACCACGCACCCGTCCTGGAGTTCGTCCGCCTCCCCAAGCCACCACGAACCAGATCCGGGCCGGAGACCCCTGTTCCCGGCCGTTCCCTGCCATCGGCGCTGCCTTCTTCAGGTCACTGCGCCCGCACGCCAAGTCCCACGACACGCACGCTGCAGGCCACCACCGCGCGCTCCTACCTGCCCAGATCCCGCCAGCGCCTCCCTTCGCGGCCTGCTTCTTCCTCCGACTGGGCAAGGCCCATGGTGAGGCACCAGCGCCTCCTTGTTTTTTCTTTCTTTCTCTCTGTTGGCCCAGCGTGAGCAGTTCCCCCGGCCCGGTTTTCCTCAGATCTGGCCCGTGTTGTTTTTTCCTGAGAGGACCATTTTTCTAATTTCCAGGAGTTTGCATATTTACAGAAAACTCCCTGCTGTTCACGCATTTACTCAAACCGTGCATCCAAATTAAACAAACTTAATATGAAAGTTGCTTAGAATTTTGTCTAGTTTCATAATATACCACATTCATCCATGTTTAAAATGTTTAAAATGATTTTTGGTTAAATTTGCTCCTATGCCATGTTAAAATGCTTTAATTCATAACTAAATAACCGTAGCTCCAAATTTAATAAACTTTATATGTAAATGGGGTAGGAAAATGCCTAGTTTAACATGGTGGCATCACTTTGCATGTTTAACAACTCTAAAATTGTGTTTAGGGAAGAACAGTACCAAACCTAATATATGCATATGGGGATTTACCGGAATTGTTGTCCGTTGCTTCCGGCCTCATTTAAACTTGCCTAGTTAGGTAGTTTTATTATGCTTCACCCTCTTCCCATGTTAATCAACATTTAATCTTGTTGGGTACATAAACGAGAGAGAACTAAATATTTCATGTGGTGTTTTCTTCAATATGCAACTCTGTTGCATATTGAGCTCCACTTAAGTTGTAGTGTTTTTTGTTGCATTTTGCCATGCCATGCCATGTATAATTAAACCAGACATGCATCATACTTGGTTGTGCATCATGTCATGTCCATGTGTTGTTTATTTACTATGTAGTGTGCTTCTTTCCGGTGTTGCTTCTTCGGATTGGTTCCGTTAACGTCGCGTTTGTGAGGACCCGTTCGACTACGTCCGTTTGTCTTCTTCATGGACTCGTTCTTCTTCCTTGCGGGATTTCAGGCAAGATGACCATATCCTCGAAATCACTTCTATCTTTGCTTGCTAGTTGCTCGCTCTTTTGCTATGCCTATGCTGCGATACCTACCACTTGCTTATCATGCCTCCCATATTGTTGAACCAAACCTCTAACCCACCTTGTCCTAGCAAACCGTTGTTTGGCTATGTTACCGCTTTGCTCAGCCCCTCTTATAGCGTTGTTAGTTGCAGGTGAAGAGGAAGTTTGTACCTTGTTGGTACATGGATATGTTGTTCCTTGTTGGAACATGTTTACTTGTTGGGATATCACAATATATCTTATCTAATTAATGCATCTATATACTTGGTAAAGGGTGGAAGGCTCGGCCTTATGCCTGGTGTTTTGTTCCACTCTTGCCGCCCTAGTTTCCGTCATATCGGTGTTATGTTCCCGGATTTTGTGTTCCTTACGCGGTTGGCTTATAATGGGAACCCCTTGATAGTTCGCCTTGAATAAAACTCCTCCAACAAGGCCCAACATTGGTTTTACCATTTGCCACCTAGCCTTTTTCTTTCCCTTGAGTCGGCCGGCTCAAGGGTCATCTTATTTTAACCCCCCGGGCTAGTGCTTCTCTAAGTGTTGGTCCAAACTGAGCGATGTCCGAGGATACCAGGGGCAACTCTGGGCTGGCTTACCCGACGTCTGGCTCATCCGGTGTGCCCTGAGAACGAGATATGTGCAGCTCCTATCGGGATTTGTCGGCACATCTGGGTGGCTTTGCTGGTCTTGTTTTACCATTGTCGAAATGTCTTGTAACCGGGATTCCGAGTCTGATCAGGTCTTCCCGCTAGAAGGAATATCCTTTGTTGACTGTGAGAGCTTGTGATGGGCTAAGTTGGGACACCCCTGCAGGGATTTGAACTTTCGAAAGCCGTGCCCATGGTTATGGGCAGATGAGAATTTGTTAATGTCCGGTTATAGAAAACCTTAAGTTGACCTTAATTAAAATGCACCAACCGCGTGTGTTACCGTGATGGTCTCTTCTCGGCGGAGTCCAAGAAGTGAACACGGTGTTGGAGTTATGCTTGACGTAGGTTGTTCTAGGATCAGTTCTTGATCATAGTTCATCGACCGTGCTTTTGGCTTCTCTTCCCGCTCTCTTTTGCGAATATGTTAGCCACCAAATATGCTAGTCGCTTGCTGCAGCTCCACCTCATACCTTTACCTTACCCATAAGCTTAAATAGTCTTGATCGCGAGGGTGTGAGATTGTTGAGTCCCCGTGACTCACAGATACTTCCAAAACCAGCTTGCAGGTGCCGTTGAACCATGCGGATGACGCAACCAAGCTCAAGGAGGAGCTCGATGAAGATCTTGTCCTTTGTGTTGTTTCGTTCTAGTTGATCAGTAGTGGACCCCAGTTGGGGTCGATCGGGGATCTGTGTAGCATTTGGGGTAGTCTTCTTTTATTTTGGTTCCGTAGTCGGACCTTGATCGTATCTGGATGATGTAATGTTTTTATTCATGTATTGTGTGAAGTGGCGATTGTAAGCCAACTATGTATCTCTTTCCCTTATCTATTACATGAGTTGTGTGAAGATTACTTCACTTGTGACATTGCTTTCAATGCGGTTATGCCTCTAAGTCGTGCTTCGACACATGGGAGATATAGCCGTATCGAGGGCGTTATAAGTTGGTAATCAGAGCCTTCCCCGACCTTAGGAGCCCCCTGCTTGATCGAATCGTTGACGTTATTCAGTCTAGAAATGTTTTGAGTCATTTAGGAATTATATATATCGGAGAGTTAGGACTTCTTTTTACTCCTTAGTCCCTTCGTCGCTCTGGTAAGGCATCCTGACGTAGAGTTTTGACTCTTCTCTTCTCAAATTTCACTAATTTTTTTTTAGGATCACGCGGGTATCTTGGAATCGTTCCAATCGATTTGTGACGAGAACATTGTTCTTGGTGCCTCCTGTCATTTAGGGGTTGTGGCAGTGTCCCGGGGAGTTGAGCTCCGAGGTGTTGTCGTCACAATTTTATCGTTGCAGTTCTGGAATACCTGAGATTAGTTTCGTCGACATTGAAATCCTCTTTTATGCAGTTGTTGGTGAGATAACCTCGACGCCACCCGGTACTGGTGCGGGAGTTCGGGAGTATTGCCATAACTCGTATAACGGATGCTTTTTAAAGGTTGAGGTAGATGATTTCCGAAGGTTTTTTGGTTATGTGTTGAAGGATGGATACAGCTGCATGTAGGATTTGTTAGTTTTGGGTGAGATATTATGCTTCCCCTGTATCCCCAACACTTGATTGCATAACCGGAAAATTTCAGGAGTTTATAAGTGGGAATTCAAGTAGCTCTTAGGATATCTTTCTGACAGATGTATGATATGAAATTGGGGTTCGACGTCTAGTGGTCCGCCTATCCACGGTTGGTTTTACAGTGGTCTCGCTGTGTCTTAAAGAGTCCTTGGCTATGCCGACTCGGGGACGCTTCGTATGTCATGTGCACTGCCTTGTACATGATGGTGCTGTACGATCGAGCCCGTGTAGGCCCCACCACGAAAACTTCGGACGAAATCTCTATCATATGTTTGTTCCGCCTTATTCTGCAAGCCAATCCTCGTTTTGTTTTTGAGTTGTGGTATTCGAGTTGCTCCGAAGTCAAATGCTGATTCCATACCTTTTCCTAAGCGGTGTTCTCATGTTCCTATGTGAATACTAATCCTTCTTGATTATCGAGATTGTCTTGTCAATCCTTTTAACCGGTGTGTGTTTTTTCTCTTCAAGTGGATCCGATCATTTCGACATCCGCAAGATCAATTATCAGTTCTTCGTCAACGGTGTTTGCTTCATCCGTTCCAAGTTGCCTTTTTTTTCCCGCCCATCCACCCTTTTCTTCAAGGACTCAGATTTCTCAATCAAGTATCATTTTATTCATGTGAAGTCTCTCCATTTTTTCCGTCAATATTCTTACCCGGTGGTTCTCAAGAAGATCTTCTACTAGTTCATCATTCTTCATTCTTTCCATCTCAGGCGGATCCAATTCAAGCTTTGTTGATCATATCTTTTTCTCATTTCAATACCTTCTTTTACCGGTGCACCTCTTAATCATCCACTCCTCGCTATTCATTTGTTTCGGAGTGCCAAAGATATCTCAGAAGATTCACGTTTCCATTCTCGATCCGCTCAAGATCTTTCGAGGATGTTCTCTCATTCAAGCCTTTCAATTCAACCGGTGCAATCTATCTTCCAAGCGACCTTTTCAACGGCGTTTCTTTTGGGTGGGCCCTAACCCACAGGTCTTTTTCCAGGATCTGACCTGACTTTTCTAATTTTACCGGAGTTATTCTCAAATTCATTTAAAAATTGGCATAAGAATGAATTATCATCAGTCAAATTCTTCTCCAAGATCTGTCAAAATCTTTTCATCGTTGGCTCAACCTCTTCGCTTTTGATTCTTCCGGAGTGCCTAATCGATTCTTGGTGGTGTTTCTCAATGTTACTCTCGGATCTGAAGACTGAAGGAGTGTTTTCATCTAAATCTTGTTGCCTTCTCTCGAGGATTCTCAGTTCTAGTGTGAGGCCACCCTCTCATAATTGCTTTCGATTGTGAGAATTCTTTTCTCTCATCCGGAGCATTTCAAGAGTCTTCTCAGTTTGTTATCCGGAGCCCATCATCTCAAAGTTATTCATTCTCATCTTTCAGCTCTCGTTCCCCAAATCTTACCGGTGCATCATTCAAATATTCTCTATTAAGTTCGTGATCTATTCGTCCTCTTGTATCTAAACTCTCTCATATATCTTTGTTCATTTGCTAATTATACCAGTGATTCACCCCTACTTCGTTCATTTCCAATTCTTACGGTGGTTCATTCAAGATTTCTCTTCCTTTGTTATCGTATCAATTTATTCGATGTTCCAATCCTATCGGTGGTTCGTTGAAGACCTTCCCAAGTTTATGTTATATCTCTCTTTAATCCTTTCCACGAGAATAAATACTGTGCCAAATCCGTTCTTTGTCATCAATTTAATTGGTGAAGGATACGCATAACATAATTCTTATTCTTGTTTCATCGAGTAAATTTAATTCTTGCTTTCCGGAGTGGTTCATCATATCACATTCTCGGTTCGAGATGCTTCATCTTTTCTTTTTCGGAAGTTGTTCATGATGAATAAATTCTTGTTTTCAGTTGTTCTTCTTTTTTTTCTCAGAGTTCCAAGCTCTAATTATCACGGAGATCCATCTAAATCATTACAAGGTTTCACCTTGTGTTTTCAACTTCTCTTTCTTTTCGTTATCCTTTTGTTTACCGGAGTTCTTCATGGAGGCGCTACATGTTGGTTCATAAAGGATTTAATTCCTTCTCGAAGTGTTCATCAAGATTCTTTTCAGAGGAGCTCAAGCATTCTTCATCTTGCAATCCGGAGTGCAATTCTTTCTACCATATTATTGGAGGTGGTATTATGCCATTCTTGATAATTTGGGTTTATGTTTCATGATTCACATGTTGTTAAGATTGAGGTATTTTAAATCCATCAACCTCTTCGTTGAAGTTATCTTGGGTTATATTTCACCTAAAACCTTCCCTAAGGTTTGTTGCTATCTATGGTGCTTATAAAGGACCCAAGCTCTTCTTTATCCTCTCGGTGAAATACTTTTTCGTCTTCTTGTTCATATCAATCCAACTTTTTTTCCCGTGAGTGGCAGGTTGTCACCTCATAATTTTGAGATGTTCTCCATAAGCCCACTACAAGCTTACTCTTTTTCGTTGTTGATTTTCTAACAATTCCCTTCGACCTTTCTCCTAAGGATGCCTTTTCAAGCGCTTTTGTGATAGAAGTTGGCATTTTCTTCCCCACTCTTTTATTTCAATTATCTATCTTCTATTTCTTCCTTCCGGAGGCATTGCGATACTGCTCTCTTCAACCCATCTACTTGTTTTATCAAGATCATTTTCCTTTCCTTTGCTTATCCATTTAACCGGAGTGCTGTCTAAAAATCGTTCTTACCCCTTGTGCCATTCTTTCAATAGTTCTGGAGGCAGTGTGTTGTGGATTTCATCAAGTATCCTCTCGTCTTGTCAAGTTCTAGTTTATTCCTTCCATTTTCAGTCAGAGTGATGTCCAAATTATATCATTCTTATTCCCTCTCTATTTTGTTTTGACCGGAGTGGCTTCAATGTCTATCTTGTCACTTAAGCTCGTCTTTTTCGCCGTATTTATGACTCCTTAGCCAACGGAGTGTTTTCCACTTTGTTCATCTCCGTTGTATTATTCTTTTCAATTTGTTCAACCTCTCAAGGCTCGTGGTTTCACTCGTTTGCCAAAGAAGCAACTTAGCTTTACCTCTTCTCTTTCTCTTCCGTTTGCCCTCCGGTGCCATTCTAGATCTCGGGACGAGATCCTCTCGTAGTGGTAGAGTGTTGTAACGCCCCGAGACCGTTGCGCCAGGTGTCTTCCAGTTATTCGCCGTCATTGCCATGTCATTCGGTTGCGCGTGCATCTTGTCATTGCATCATGTGCATTGCATCATCATGTTTTCAAAACTTGCATTTGTCCGGGTTATCCCAGTTCTCCCCGTTGTCCTTTCTGAGCCAATACCACACTTGCACGCGCCTGCGGCATGTCCGAAATATTATTTTATAAGTGACCGGAAAATGTTCTCGGAATGGGTTGAAAGTTGGCGTGCTGTCTTATTATAGTGTAGATAGACCGCCTGTCAAGTTTCATCGCATTCAGAGTTCGTTTGATAGCCCAACCGTTAAACTATAGCGGCATTATAGCCGGTCTAACGTCGGACGTTTTCGGTCTCCGAAAACAGTCGCCGGGGCTCTTTCTCTTCTCTTCTCTCAGCTCGAGACCGTCTATGCAGTCTACCTCTCACCGCCAGGCCCTACCTAACCTCTCTCGTCAGTCCACGGACCTCCTCCCACACGCGTCCGAAATCTGTCCCGGACCCGACCCGGACAGTCGTTACCGCTGTGTCCGAATCATCCCCTAACATCTACATAACATCATCGTTTTCTTATTTGGACTCCTCTAACCTTTTATTCTCGGTCGTCCATTTACGATCGGAGGGTTCCGTTAGCCCCTAAACTCTCCCTCTTTCCTTATATATATATACTCCCTAGTCTAAATCTAGACCAAACCCTAGAAACTAGGGATCTTGTCCCATCCTCCGCCGCCGCCAGCCCACTATCTCCTCCTCCTTGGGATCCCCTCCTGATCAAGACCACCAACCATCGCTCTTCTGCTCCTCCTCGATCCAAGCCCGCACCCGATCCAATCTTTTTAGCCTCCACCAACCACCGATTCCATCCAACCAGCAGCCTCCACCTCCTCCCTTCGAACCATCCTCGCGCCCGCCACCAGATCGAGCAGGAAGCCTGTTCCCGGCCTCTTCCCCATCACCTACCGCCGTTGCTCGCTGATCCGGCAGGCCACCGGAGCCAGCCAGCGCTGGATCTCTTCCTCCTGACCTCCTCTTCCCCTTCTTCTTCCTTGTCCTCCCCATCCATGTCTTTCTCTCATGCTCGCTCTCTCCAGTTGCAGGAACGATGCCATGGTCGCCGCCTCGAGCACCTGCCACTGCCGGAGTCCCTGTAGCTGTCGTCTCCATCAGTTCCTGGAAAGGACAGCGCCCCTCCAGTTCGCCGTCGCCGCACCAAGTCCCGCTGCCGCCCTGCATTTGACCTTCAGCGCCGTCGTTCAGCCTCTGGCGAGCAGAGAACGAGCAACAATAGTTCGCCCGTTCATCCCCGTTGACCCGCACCGCGCACCCGTCTTGGAGTTCGTCCGCCTCCCCAAGCCGCCACGAACCAGATCCGGGCCGGATACCCCTGTTCCCGGCCGTTCCCTACCATCGGCGCCGCCTTCTTCAGGTCACTGCGCCCGCACGCCAAGTCCCACGACACGCACGCTGCAGGCCACCACCGCGCGCTCCTACCTACGTTGACCGAGGCCGTGCCAGGCCCAGATCTCGCCAGCGCCTCCCTTCGCGGCCTGCTTCTTCCTCCGACTGGGCAAGGCCCATGGTGAGGCACCAGCGCCTCCTTGTTTTTTTTCTTTCTTTCTCTCTGTTGGCCCAGCGTGAGCAGTTCCCCCGGCCCAGTTTTCCTCAGATCTGGCCCGTGTTGTTTTTCCTGAGAGGACAATTTTTCTAATTTCCAGGAGTTTGCATATTTACAGAAAACCCCCTGCTGTTCATGCATTTAATAACTCTCAAACCGTGCATCCAAATTAAACAAACTTAATATGAAAGTTGCTTAGAATTTTGTCTAGTTTCATAATATGCCACATTCATCCATGTTTAAAATGTTTAAAATGATGTTTGGTTAAATTTGCTCCTATGCCATGTTAAAATGCTTTAATTCATAACTAAATAACCGTAGCTCCAAATTTAATAAACTTTATATGTAAATGGGGTAGGAAAATGCCTAGTTTAACATGGTGGCATCACTTTGCATGTTTAACAACTCTAAAATTGTGTTTAGGGCAGAACAGTACCAAACCTAGTATATGCATATGGGGATTTATCGGAATTGTTGTCCGTTGCTTCCGGCCTCATTTAAACTTGCCTAGTTAGGTAGTTTTATTATGCTTCACCCTATTTCCATGTTAATCAACATTTAATCTTGTTGGGTACATAAACGAGAGAGAACTAAATAAGTCATGTGGTGTTTTCTTCAATATGCGTTGCATATTGAGCTCCACTTAAGTTGTAGTGTTGTTTGTTGCACTTTGCCATGCCATGCCATGTATCATTAAACCGGACATGCATCATACTTGGTTGTGCATCATGCCATGTCCATGTGTTGTTTATTTACTATGTTGTGTGCTTCTTTCCGGTGTTGCTTCTTCGGGTTGGTTCCGTTAACGCCGCGTTTGTGAGGACCCGTTCGACTACGTCCGTTTGTCTTCTTCATGGACTCGTTCTTCTTCCTTGTGGGATTTCAGGCAAGATGACCATACCCTCGAAATCACTTCTATCTTTGCTTGCTAGTTGCTCGCTCTTTTGCTATGCCTATGCTGCGATACCTACCACCTGCTTATCATGCCTCCCATATTGTTGAACCAAACCTCTAACCCACCTTGTCCTAGCAAACTGTTGTTTGGCTATGTTACCGCTTTGCTCAGCCCCTCTTATAGCGTTGGTAGTTGCAGGTGAAGAGGAAGTTTGTACCTTGTTGGTACATCGATATGTTGTTCCTTGTTGGAACATGTTTACTTGTTGGGATATCACAATATATCTTATCTAATTAATGCATCTATATACTTGGTAAAGGGTGGAAGGCTCGGCCTTATCCCTGGTGTTTTGTTCCACTCTTGCCGCCCTAGTTTCCGTCATATCGGTGTTATGTTCCCGGATTTTACGTTCCTTACGTGGTTGGGTTATAGTGGGAACCCCTTGACAGTTCGCCTTGAATAAAACTCCTCCCGCAAGGCCCAACATTGGTTTTACCATTTGCCACCTAGCCTTTTTCTTTCCCTTGAGTCGGTCGGCTCAAGGGTCATCTTATTTTAACCCCCCCGGGCCAGTGCTTCTCTAAGTGTTGGTCCAAACTGAGCGATGTCCGAGGCTACCAGGGGCAACTCTGGGCTGGCTTACCCGACGCCTGGCTCATCCGGTGTGCCCTGAGAACGAGATATGTGCAGCTCCTATCGGGATTTGTCGGCACATCTGGGTGGCTTTGCTGGTCTTGTTTTACCATTGTCAAAATGTCTTGTAACCGGGATTCCGAGTTTGATCGGGTCTTCCCGCTAGAAGGAATCTCCTTCGTTGACCATGAGAGCTTGTGATGGGCTAAGTTGGGACACCCTTGCAGGGATTTGAACTTCCGAAAACCATGCCCGCGGTTATGGGCAGATGGGAATTTGTTAATGTCCGGTTGTAGAAAACCTTAAGTTGACCTTAATTAAAATGCACCAACCGCGTGTGTTACCGTGATGGTCTCTTCTTGGCGGAGTCCGGGAAGTGAACACGGTGTTGGAGTTATGCTTGACGTAGGTTGTTCTAGGATCATTTCTTGATCATAGTTCATCGACCGTGCTTTTTTCCTTCTCTTCTCACTCTCTTTTGCGAATATGTTAGCCACCAAATATGCTAGTCGCTTGCTGCAGCTCCACCTCATACCTTTACCTTACCCATAAGCTTAAATAGTCTTGATCGCGAGGGTGTGAGATTGTTGAGTCCCCGTGACTCACAGATACTTCCAAAACCAGCTTGCAGGTGCCGTTGAACCGTGTGGATGACGCAACCAAGCTCAAGGAGGAGCTCGATGAAGATCTTGTCCTTTGTGTTGTTTCGTTCTAGTTGATCAGTAGTGGAGCCCAGTTGGAGTCGATCGGGGATCTGTGTAGCATTTGGGGTAGTCTTCTTTTATTTTGGTTCCGTAGTCGGACCTTGATTGTATCTGGCTGATGTAATGTTTTTATTCACGTATTGTGTGAAGTGGCGATTGTAAGCCAACTATGTATCTCTTTCTCTTATGTATTACATGGGTTGTGTGAAGATTACCTCACTTGCGACATTGCTTTCAATGCGGTTATGCCTCTAAGTCGTGCTTCGACACGTGGGAGATATAGCCGCATTGAGGGCGTTATACCGTGCCAGTACGACACTGCCTCGCGCCATTGCCGCGGCCGCTTACCTCCCCAAGCACTAGGAAGACGCCCAGGAGCCTCCCCGCCGTCATCTCCTTCGACTACGCTACCGGATCGAGCGGCGCAACTCCCGTGCGCTCGCCATCGCCGTCGTCTTCGTTGGGTACATCGCCGCCATCCGCCGTCGTTGCCCACCGCTCTGGTTCGTCCCCGGCCACCCCAACCACGTCCCCGAGTTTGCTGTGAACTCCTGTCCCGTTATCCCTCTTTTCCTTGACTCAATTCGTGCCGTCGCCGTTGTCCACGAGCTCGTCTTCGCCGCGTCCGCATGCGCGCCCGCATGCTGCTCTTGCCCCGCTCCCGTGCGCCCCTGGTCGCCCTTTCCCGCATCGGGTGTGCCCCTGGCCGCGCCCTCTCGCGCGTATGTCCGCCCGGGCCGTGCCCCTACTCCCGTAGCTGCTGCTCCTGCTGCCGCTGCTCGCGCTTGCCGCCGCTAGCTCCGGCACCGCCGCCCAGCCGTGCCCCAACTGCCTCTCCCCTGCTGCACTGGGCCATGCCCCAACCCCACGGCCACACGCCCACGCGTCGGCCTCGCTGGCCTCACCCACCTCGCGCGCCCTGCCGCCTCCCACCTGCGCTCCTCCTTGCTGCCGTGGCCGCCGGTGCCCCGGGCCACCGTCGTTGCATGCGAGGGCAACGAGCGCTGCTTGGTGGTCGTGGCTGGCTTGGGCCATGTAACGCCCTCGATGCGGCTATATCTCCCACGTGTCGAAGCACGACTTAGAGGCATAACCGCATTGAAAGCAATGTCGCAAGTGAGGTAATCTTCACACAACCCATGTAATACATAAGGGAAAGAGATACATAGTTGGCTTACAATCGCCAGTTTCGAAAGTTCAAATCCCTGCAGGGGTGTCCCAACTTAGCCCATCACAAGCTCTCACGGTCAACGAAGGATATTCCTTCTAGCGGGAAGACCCGATCAGGCTCGGAATCCCGGTTACAAGACATTTCGGCAATGGTAAAACAAGACCAGCAAAGCCACCCAGATGTGCCGACAAATCCCGATAGGAGCTGCACATATCTCGTTCTCAGGGCACACCGGATGAGCCAGACGTCGGGTGGGCCAGCCCAGAGTTGCCCCTGGTAGCTCCAGACATCGCTCAGTTTGGACCAACACTTAGAGGAGCACTGGCCCGGGGGTTTAATAAAGATGACCCTTGGGCAAGCCTACCCAAGGAAAAGAAAAGGCTAGGTGGCAAATAGTAAAACCAATGTTGGGCCTTGCTGGAGGAGTTTTATTCAAGGCGAACTATCCAGGGGCTCCCATTATACCCAACCGCGTAAGGAACGCAAAATCCGGGAACATAACACCGATATGACGGAAACTAGGGCGGCAAGAGTGGAACAAAACACCAGGCATAAGGCCGAGCCTTCCACCCTTTACCAAGTATATAGATGCATTAATTAAATAAGAGATATTGTGATATCCCAACAAGTAAACATGTCCAACAAGGAACAACATCTCCATGTTCCAACAAGGAACAAACTTCAAACTTCACCTGCAACTAACAACGCTATAAGAGGGGCTGAGCAAAGCGGTAACATAGCCAAACAACGGTTTGCTAGGACAAGGTGGGTTAGAGGCTTGGTTCAACAATATGGGAGGCATGATAAGCAAGTGGTAGGTATCGCAGCATAGGCATAGCAATAGAGCGAGCAACTAGCAAGCAAAGATAGAAGTGATTTCGAGGGTATGGTCATCTTGCCTGAGATCCCGCAAGGAAGAAGAACGAGTCCATGAAGAAGACAAAGCGAACATAGACGAACGAATCCTCACAACACGACGTTATCGGAACCAACCCGAAGAAGCAACACCGGAAAGGAGCAAACAACATAGTAAACAACCACCACAAAATCATGGCATGATGCACAATCAAGTATGATGCATGTCCGGTTTAATGAAGCATGGCATGGCAAAGTGCACAAACAATCCTACAAATTAAGTGGAGCTCAACATGCATCTCCGTTGCATATTGACGAAACACCACGACAAGTTGTTTAGTTTGATCTTGTTAGGTACTCAACAATATTAAATGTTGATTAACATGGCAAGGGGTGAAGCAAATGTAAACTACCTATCTAGTCAAGGTTAAATGAGGCCGGAAACAACGAACAACAAATTCCGGTAAATCCCCATATGCATATTTTGGTTATGGTACTGTTCTGCCCTAAACACCATTTTAGAGTTATTAAACATGTAAAGTAAAGCCACCATGTTAAACTAGGCAAAATTCTACCCCATTTACATATAAAGTTTATTAAATTCCGAGTTACGGTTATTTAGTAATGAATTAAAGCATTTTAACATGGCATAGGAGCAAATTTAATCAAACAGCATTTTAAATAGTTTAAACATGCATGAAAGTTGCATATTATTAAACTAGATGAAATTCTAAGCAAGTTTCATATTAAGTTTGTTTTAAACCGATGCACGGTTAATTAGTTAGGATATGCATGAAGTGCAAGGGTTTTTCTACAAATCTGCAGTCTCAGGATAATATGGAAAATCGTTGGACTAAAAAAAGATACCACGGGCCAAAACTGGCAGGCCCAGAAGTGCACAGGAAAGGGGGCGCTGGAGGGGCTGCTCACTTTGGCCATGGGCCTGGCCCAGTAGAACGAGAGGCCTGGCAGGCCGCGAAGGGGCGCGCTGGGCCTGGAGGCGCGGCCCACGGCGCGTAGGAGGCAGGCCAGGCATGCAGCTGGGCCTTGGGGTTGCGGACAACGTGCGGCTGGACCGGGCGAGACCGAGTGCGGTCAACGAAGGAGCGGGACGAGGCGCTGCTGCCCTCTTCTCTGAAGAAAAGCAACAGCAGCAGGGGTTGTAGAAGACGGCGGCAGGGGTCCTGGACTTGGCAGCGGGGAGCTCCATCGTCGAAGGGAAACGGCAGGACGACGGCGGATCTCCAAGTTCCCGGGCGGCCATGGCGGCAGGGGACTTCGCGCGGGGGAGGTGGACTTGGGGCTCCGGCGGGAGGAACTTGAGGCGCAGGGAGAGGTGAACGGCGGCAGGAGGCGGCTGGATCCGGGCATGGAGGTCGTCGGCTCTCATTCCCTGACGAATCGAAGTGGAGGCAAGCCAGCGGACTTGGCGCTCCAGGCGGGTCAGCGAGGAGGTGCTGCAAAGAGGTCTCGGGCGCCATGGCAGTTCCTGTTGACGAACAGAGACAAGGGGGCGATGAAGAGAGAGGGGAAAGCACGGGGAAGGAGGAAGGGGCACAGGTGAAGGCACAGAGGAGCTCCACTCCTCTGGATCGAAGAGGGAGGAGGAGGCTCTCGATCGAGGCGGCGGGGTTCTCTGGTGGCTTCGAATCGAAGAGCTCGGGATCGAGGCTGCAGTGATTTGGGCAACGCGCAGAACGAGGGAGGTGGTCGGAGATCTGGTTGGTGGGAGGGGATCCCAAGTAAGACATGAAAGAGGTGGTTGGCTGGCGGCGGCGGGATGGGAATGGGTGTATTGGACCGGTAGGGGCTAGGGTTTAGACTGATATTTATATCAGATGAATTTAGGTTAGGGGCTAACTCGTCCCTCCGATCAAAATCGGACGATCGCGAATAAAATAGCTAGGGAGTCCAAATAACAAAACGAAGACGTTTTGTAGATGTTTGGGGATGATCCGGACAAAACGGTGACGACTGCTCGGGTCGGGTCCGGGACAACTTCCGGACGCGTGCGAGGGGTTCGGTGCATTGTGCAGAGAGGGTTTCGGGGCCTGGCGGTTGACAGCGGACTGTGCAGAAAGCTTTGGGTTGAGAGAAGAGAAGAGAGATGCAGCCCGGCAACTGTTTCCGGAGATCGAAAACGTCCGACATTAGACCGACTATAATGTCGCTATAGTTATCCGTTGGGCTATCAAACGAACTCCGAATGCGATGAAACTTGGCAGGCGGCCTACCTACAACATAACAACACCACATGCCAACTTTCAACCCATTCCGAGAACATTTTCTGGCCACTTATAAAATACTATTTCGGACATGCCGCGGGCGCGTGCAAGTGTGTCTGGGCTCAGAACGGACAACGGACGGAACTGGGGGAACCTGGACTAATGCAAGTTTCGAAAACATGATGATGCAATGCACATGATGACATGACAAGATGCAACACGCAAGCAAAAGACATGGCAACGACGGCGAATAACTGGGAGACAACTGGCACATCGGTCTCGGGGCGTTACAACACTCCACCACTACGAGAGGATCTCGTCCCGAGATCTAGAATGGCACCGGAGGGAAAACGGAAGAGAAAGAGAAGAGGTAAAACTAAGTTGCTTCTTTGACGAATGAGTGAAACCAAAGAACCTTGAGAGGTGAACCAATTTTGAGAAAGGAATACCACGGAGATGACGAAGTTGAAAACACTCCATTAGAAAAGAGAAAACAAGGATCAATACTAGAACCTTGTAGGTTGAAAGACATAAGAATAAAGGCTGCAATGAACAAGAAGCACATGTAAGCATTCTGGTTGAAAGAAGAACCACACGGAACGATAGAGATCAAATACGACAACACTCCGATTGGAAATGGAAGGAATTGAACATGATCTTGACAAGATGAGAGGATACTTGAAAAGAGGACGCGACACTCCGGTTAAAAGGATAAGCATGAAAAGAACAAGGTCCTGACGAGAACAAGAAGAAGGGTTGAAGAGAGCAACAACACAATGCCACCGGAAGAAAAGAGAGGAATGGAATGGAAAGAACGGAGGAGAAAACAATATCTTCTACCTTAAATGAGTTTGCAAAAGCATATTTAGGAGAAGGTTTGAATGGAGTTGTTGGAAAACCAACAACGAAAAGATAAGCTTGTACTGGGCTTATGGAGAACATCTCAAAACTTAAGGTGAAATTCTGCCACTAACGAAAACAAGATTAGATTGATAAGAACAAGAAGACGAGGAACTTGTTCATCGGAAGGATAAAGAAGAACTTGGGTCCTTTAAGAGTACCATAAATAGCAACAATCCTTAGGGAAGGCTTTAGGTGAAATTTTAACCCAAGATAACTCCAATGACGAGATAGATGGATTTAAAATACCTCATTCTTAACAACATGTGATTCATGAAACATGAACTCAAATTATCAAGAATGACATAATACCACCTCCAAAGATACGGTAGAAAGAATTGCACTCCGGATTGCAAGATGAAGAAACTTGAGCTCCTTTTGAAAAGAATCTTGATGAACACTTCGAGAAGGAAATAAATCCTTAATGAACCATCATGTAGAACCTTCATGAAGAACTCCGGTAACAAAAGGATAACGAGAAGAAAGAGAAGTTGAAAACACAAGGTGAATCCTTGTAATTATTTAGATGGATCTTCGCGACGATATATTTGAGAGAGCTTGGAACTCCAGAAAAGAAAGGATGAAACAATAGAAACCGAGAACTTGATGAGCCTCCGGAATAAGGAATTAATCATTTGGGTGAAACAAGAATAAGAATTATGTTCTACGTATCCTTCAACAATTTAATTGCTGACAAGCAACGGATTTGGCATACTACTTATCCTCGTAGAAAGATCAAGATAGATATAGCGCAAACTTGAGAAATTCTTCAACGATCCACTGGTAGAATTTGAAAAGCATGAATGCATAGATATGATACTCGAAGGAAGAAAACTCTTGAACGAACCACCGTAAGAATTGAAAAGAACGATTAAAACATGAAGACACACCGGGAAGAATTAGCAATTAAACGAAGATGCTTGAGAGAACTTAGACCCATGAAAACGAAAAGATTACGAGCTGATTAGAGAATCCTTGATTTAGACACCGGTATGATTTAGAGTATGAGAGCTGAAAGCTGGAATGAATAAATCTTAGATGATGGGCTCCGGATAATCAAACTGAACAGAATCTTGAATTGCTCTGGATGGGTGAAAAAATCTCACAACCAAAAACAATTATGAGAGGACGGCAGAGAAAGGGGCAATATTTAAAAGAAACTCTTCTTCGGTCTTCAAAATCTGAGAATGACGATGAGAAACACCACCAAATTGTTGAGATACTCCGGGATGAAAAATGGAAAAGTTGAGCCAATGATGAAAATAATTTAACCGATCTTGGAGAAAGGCATTTGACTGATGATAACTCATTCTTACGTCAAACTTGGAAAAGAATTTGAGAGTAACGCCGGGAAAATAAGAAGAGTCAGGAAAGATCCTGGGAAAAGACCTGTGGGTTAAGGCCCACTCAAAAGAAACACCCTTGAAATGATTTAAAAGAGAGGTTGCACCGGTTGAATTAAATGGCTTGAATGAGGTGACATCCTCGAAAGATCTTGAACGAAAGCAGAGTGGAAACACGAATCTTCTGAGACATCTTCGGCACTCCGAAACAAATGAATAGCGAGGAGTAGATGATTAAGAGGTGCACCGGTATGGGAAGGTATTGAAATGAGGAAAAGATATGATCAACAAAGCTTGACTTGAAACCACCGGAGAAAAAAATGAAGAATGATGAACTTGAGGCCCCGTTAGAATGACCATGAGAATCACCGGATAAGAACATTGAAAGGAAAAAAAGAAGAGACTTCACATGAATAAAATGGATATTTGATTAAGAAAAATCTTAGTCCTCGAAGAAAAAGGGTGGGTGGGCGGGAAAAAACAAAGGCAACTTGGAGACGGATGAAACAAACGCCGTTGAGAAGACTTGAATTGAACTTGCGGATGTTGAAATGATCGGATCCACTTGAAGAGAAACACGCCGGTTGAAAAGGATTGACATGACAATCTCGATTATCAAGAAGGATTAGTATTCACATAAGAACATGAGAACACCACTTGGGGGAGGTATGGAATCAACATTTGACTTCGAAGCAACTCGAATACCACAACTCAAAACAAAAACAAAGGATTGGTTTGCAGAATAAGCCGGAACAAACATATGATAGAGATTTCGTCCAAAGTTTTCATGGTGGGGCCTACACGGGCTCGATCGTACATCACCATCATGTACAAGGCAGTGCACATGACATACGAAGCGTCCCCGAGTCGGCATAGCCAAGGACTCTTTAAGACACAATGAGACCACTATAAAACCAACCGTGAATAGACGGACCACTAGACGTCGAACCCCAATTTCATATCATACATCTGTCGGAAAGATATCCTAAGATCTACTTGAATTCCCACTTATAAACTCCCGAAACTTTCCCAGTTATGCAATCAGGTGTTGGGGATACAGGGGAAGCATAATATCTCACCCAAAACTAGCAAATCCTACATCCAGCTGTATCCATCCTTCAACACATAACCAAGAAACCTTCGGAAATCGTCTACCTCAACCTTCGAAAAGCATCCGTTATACAAGTTATGGCAATACTCCTGAACTCCCCCCAGTACTGGGTGGCGTCGAGGTTATCTCACCAACAACTGCATAAAAGAGATTTTCGATGTCGGCGAAACTAAACTCAGGTATTCCAGAACTGCAACGATAAAATTGTGACGACAACACCTCAGAGCTCAACTCCCCGGGACACTGCCACAACCCCTAAATGACAGGAGGCACCAAGAACAATGTTCTCGTCACAAAACCATCGGAACGATTCCAAGATACCCGCGTGATCCTAAAAAAATTTAGTGAAATTTGAGAAGAGAAAAGTCAAAACTCTACGTCAGGATGCCTTACCAGAGCGATGAAGGGACTGGGGAGTAAAAAGAATTCCTAAACTCTCTGATATATAATTCCTAAATGAATCAAAACATTTTTCTAGACTCAACAACAGCTGCTAAAAACGATCAAGCAGTGGGGGCTCCTAAGGTCGGGGAAGGCTCTGATACCAACTTGTAACGCTCTCGATGCGGCTATATCTCCCACGTGTCGAAGCATGACTTAGAGGCATAACCGCATTGAAAGCAATGTCGCAAGTGAGGTAATCTTCACACAACCCATGTAATACATAAGGGAAAGAGATACATAGTTGGCTTACAACCGTCACTTCACATAATTACATGAATAAAGCATTACATCAACCAGCTACAATCAAGGCCCGACTACGGAGCCAAAATAAAAGAAGACTACCCCAAATGCTACACAGATCCCCGATCGTCCCGACTGGGCTCCACTACTGATCAACTAGAACGAAACAACACCAAGGACAAGATCTTCATCGAGCTCCTCCTTGAGTTTGGTTGCGTCACCTGCACGGTATCATCGGCACCTGCAAACTGGTTTTGGAAGTATCTGTGAGTCACGGGGACTCAACAATCTCACACCCTCACGATCAAGACTATTTAAGCTTATAGGAAGGGTAAAAGGTATGAGGTGGAGCTGCAGCAAGCGACTAGCATATACGGTGGCTAACCTATTCGCAAAAGAGAACGAGAAGAGAAGGTAAAAGCACGGTCGAACAACTATGATCAAGAAGTGATCCTAGAACAACCTACGTCAAGCATAACTCCAACACCGTGTTCACTTCCTGGACTCCGCCGAAAAGAGACCATCACGGTTACACACGCGGTTGATGCATTTTAATTAAGGTCAACTTTAGGTTTTCTACAACCGGACATTAACAAATTCCCATCTGCCCATAACCACGGGCACGGCTTTCGAAAGTTCAAATCCCTGCAGGGGTGTCCCAACTTAGCCCATCACAAGCTCTCACGGTCAACGAAGGATATTCCTTCTAGCGGGAAGACCCGATCAGGCTCGGAATCCCGGTTACAAGACATTTCGGCAATGGTAAAACAAGACCAGCAAAGCCACCCAGATGTGCCGACAAATCCCGATAGGAGCTGCACATATCTCGTTCTCAGGGCACACCGGATGAGCCAGACGTTGGGTGGGCCAGCCTAGAGTTGCCCCTGGTAGCTTCGGACATCGCTCAGTTTGGACCAACACTCAGAGGAGCACTGGCCCGGGGGTTTAATAAAGATGACCCTTGGGCAGGCCTACCCAAGGGAAAGAAAAGGCTAGGTGGCAAATGGTAAAACCAATGTTGGGCCTTGGTGGAGGAGTTTTATTCAAGGCGAACTGTCCAGGGGTTCCCATTATACCCAACCGTGTAAGGAACGCAAAATCCGGGAACATAACACCGATATGACGGAAACTAGGGCGGCAAGAGTGGAACAAAACACCAGGCATAAGGCCAAGCCTTCCACCCTTTACCAAGTATATAGATGCATTAATTAAATAAGAGATATTGTGATATCCCAACAAGTAAACAAGTTCCAACAAGGAACAACATCTCCATGTTCTAATAAGGAACAAACTTCAAACTTCACCTGCAACTAACAACGCTATAAGAGGGGCCGAGCTAAGTGGTAACATAGCCAAACAACGGTTTGCTAGGACAAGGTGGGTTAGAGGCTTGGTTCAACAATATGGGAGGCATGATAAGCAAGTGGTAGGTATCGCAGCATAGGCATAGCAATAGAGCGAGCAACTAGCAAGCAAAGATAGAAGTGATTTCAAGGGTGTGGTCATCTTGCCTGAGATCCCGCAAGGAAGAAGAACGAGTCCATGAAGAAGACAAAGCGGACGTAGACGAACGAACCCTCACAACACGACGTTATCGGAACCAACCCGAAGAAGCAAC
The DNA here is from genome assembly GCF_056163025.1 of Triticum urartu. NCBI lineage: Eukaryota > Viridiplantae > Streptophyta > Magnoliopsida > Poales > Poaceae > Triticum > Triticum urartu. Next base: position 223,905,532 of record NC_141877.1, on the reverse strand, counting down.
ACCGGAAAGGAGCAAACAACATAGTAAACAACCACCACAAAATCATGGCATGATGCACAATCAAGTATGATGCATGTCCGGTTTAATGAAGCATGGCATGGCAAAGTGCACAAACAATCCTACAAATTAAATGGAGCTCAACATGCATCTCCGTTGCATATTGACGAAACACCACGACAAGTTATTTAGTTTGATCTTGTTAGGTACTCAACAATATTAAATGTTGATTAACATGGCAAGGGGTGAAGCAAATGTAAACTACCTATCTAGTCAAGGTTAAATGAGGCCGGAAACAACGAACAACAAATTCCGGTAAATCCCCATATGCATATTTTGGTTATGGTACTGTTCTGCCCTAAACACCATTTTAGAGTTATTAAACATGTAAAGTAAAGCCACCATGTTAAACTAGGCAAAATTCTACCCCATTTACATATAAAGTTTATTAAATTCCAAGTTACGGTTATTTAGTAATGAATTAAAGCATTTTAACATGGCATAGGAGCACATTTAATCAAACAGCATTTTAAATAGTTTAAACATGCATGAAAGTTGCATATTATTAAACTAGATGAAATTCTAAGCAAGTTTCATACTAAGTTTGTTTTAAACCGATGCACGGTTAGTTAGTTAGGATATGCATGAAGTGCAAGGGTTTTTCTGCAAATCTGCAGTCTCAGGATAATATGGAAAATCGTTGGACTAAAAAAAAGATACCACGGGCCAAAACTGGCAGGCCCAGAAGTGCACAGGAAAGGGGGCGCTGGAGGGGCTGCTCACTTTGGCCATGGGCCTGGCCCAGTAGAACGAGAGGCCTGGCAGGCCGCGAAGGGGCGCGCTGGGCCTGGAGGCGCGGCTCACGGCGCGTAGGAGGCAGGCAGGGCGTGCAGCTGGGCCTTGGGGTCGCGGACAACGTGCGGCTGGACCGGGCGAGACCGAGTGTGATCAATGAAGGAGCGGGACGAGGCGCTGCTGCCCTCTTCTCTGAAGAAAAGCAACAGCAGCAGGGGTTGTAGAACACGGCGGCAGGGGTCCTGGACTTGGCAGCGGGGAGCTGCATCGTCGAAGGGAAACGGCAGGACGGCGGCGGATCTCCAAGTTCCCGGGCGGCCATGGCGGCAGGGGACTTCGCGCGGGGGAGGTGGACTTGGGGCTCCGGCGGGAGGAACTTGAGGCGCAGGGAGAGGTGAACGGCGGCAGGAGGCGGCTGGATCCGGGCATGGAGGTCGTCGGCTCTCATTCCCTACCGGATCGAAGTGGAGGCAGGCCAGCGGACTTGGCGCTCCAGGCGGGTCGGCGAGGAGGTGCTGCAAAGAGGTCTCGGGCGCCATGGCAGTTCCTGTTGACGAACAGAGACAAGGGAGCGATGAAGAGAGAGGGGAAAGCATGGGGAAGGAGGGAGGGGCGCAGGTGAAGGCACAGAGGAGCTCCACTCCTCTGGATCGAAGAGGGAGGAGGAGGCTCTCGATCGAGGCGGCGGGGTTCTCTGGTGGCTTCGAATCGAAGAGCTCGGGATCGAGGCTGCAGCGATTTGGGCGACGCGCAGAACGAGGGAGGTGGTCGGAGATCTGGTTGGTGGGAGGGGATCCCAAGTAAGACATGAAAGAGGTGGTTGGCTGGCGGCGGCGGGATGTGAATGGGTGTATTGGACCGGTAGGGGCTAGGGTTTAGACTGATATGTATATCAGATGAATTTAGGTTAGGGGCTAACTCGTCCCTCCGATCAAAATTGGACAATCGCGAATAAAATAGCTAGGGAGTCCAAATAACAAAACGGAGACGTTTTGTAGATGTTTGGGGATGATCCGGACACAACGGTGACGACTGCTCTGGTCGAGTCTGGAACAACTTCCGGACGCGCGCGAGGGGTTCGGTGCATTGTGTTGAGATGGTTTCGGGGCCTGGCGGTTGACAGCGGACTGTGCAGAAAGCTTTGGGTTGAGAGAAGAGAAGAGAGATGCAGCCCGGCAACTGTTTCCGGAGACCGAAAATGTCTGACGTTAGACCGACTATAATGTCGCTATAGTTATCCGTTGGGCTATCAAACGAACTCCGAATGCGATGAATCTTGGCAGGCGGCCTACCTACAACATAACAACACCACATGCCAACTTTCAACCCATTCCGAGAACATTTTCCGGCCACTTATAAAATACTATTTCGGACATGCCGCGGGCGTGTGCAAGTGTGTCTAGGCTCAGAACGGACAACGGACGGAACTGGGGGAACCCGGACTAATGCAAGTTTCGAAAACATGATGATGCAATGCACATGATGACATGACAAGATGCAACACGCAAGCAGAAGACATGGCAACGACGGCGAATAACTGGGAGACAACTGGCACATCGGTCTCAGGTCGTTACAGGCCACTATCCCATGGGCCCGACCCCAATTAGTTTAGGGGATAACCCCCAATCAGTGCTAATCCCCCTCCTAATTAATCTATGACATATGGGCCCCAGCGCCCTAATAATAATAATATTAATTAATTGGTAATTTGATTAATTAACTTAGTTAATTGCCTAATTAACTAACTAATTAGTTAGTAAATTAATTAAACTCTCAATGACAGGGGGGCCCCACCCCTGTTGACCAATCAAGCATTGACTGGTCAACTGGGTCCCCCTGGCCCACATGTCAGCCTCTGTGTACACTGTTGTGTACACAGGGTTGGGTACATTTAGCAATTAATATTTAATTTCGAATTAAATTAATTTCAGAAATGAAATAAAACTTTGAAAATTAATATAAAATCTTCCGTAAGTCGGACGAAAATAATTTATATATGAAAGTTGCTCAGAACGACAAGAGGAATCCGGATACGCAGCCCGTTCGTCCGCCACACATCCCTAGCATAGCAAACACGCAACTTTTCCCCTCCGGTTCATCTGTCCAAAAGTGCGAAACATCAGGGATACTTTCTCGGATGTTTTCCCCCTTCGCCGGTATCACCTCATACCGCGTTAGGGCACCCCTAGCACCGATACTTGTCATGTCATGCATCGCTATGCATATGTTTGCTTAAATATTTATTGTTTCTTCCCCCTCTTCTCTCGCTAGACACCAAGACCGACGCCGCTGCTACCCGGTACGACTACGGTGTTGACGACCCCTCTCTCTTGCCAGAGCAACCAGGCAAGCCCCCCCCCCTGATCACCAGATATCACCTACTCTCCTCTATACTGCTTGCATTAGAGTAGTGTAGCATGTTACTGCTTTCCGTTAATCCTATTCTGATGCATAGCCAGTCATTGTTGCTACAACTGTTGATACCTTACCTGCAATCCTAAATGCTTAGTATAGGATGCTAGTTTATCATCAGTGGCCATACATTCTTGTCTGTCTGCCATACTATACTATCAGGCCGTGATCACTCGGGAGGTGATCACGGGTATATACTATATACTGTATACATGATACATGTGATGACTAAAGTCGGGTTGGCTCGAGGAGTACCCGTGGTTGATTCACGAATTGGGGGCTGGAAGGACATACTTTCCCGACAGCCCTCTATGTGGATATTTGTGGCGAAGCGACAGGGCAGGTTGATACCACCTAGGAGAGAGGTGGGCCTGGCCCTGGTCGGCGTTCGCAGTTATTTCAAGATAACACGTTTAACGAGATCTTGGTATTTGATCTGAGTCTGGCCACTGGCCTATACGCACTAACCATCTACGTGGGGACAGTTATGGGCACTCGATGTCGTGGTATCACCCGAAGCCTTCGTGACGTCAGCGACTGAGCGGCGCGCGCCGGATTGGACTGGAACGCCTGCTAGGCTAGGTCTGCTTCCGGCCGCGTTCGCAACGTGCAGGTGTGCAAAGGGCGATGGGCCCAGACCCCTGCGCCATAGGATTTAGACCGGCATGCTGACCTCTCTGTTGTGCCTAGGTAGGGCTGCGGCGTGTTGATCTTCCGAGGCCGGGCATGACCCAGAAAAGTGTGTCCGGCCAAATTGGATCGAGCGTGTTGGGTTATGTGGTGCACCCCTGCAGGGAAGTTAATCTATTCGAATAGCCGTGATCTTCGGTAATAGGACGACTTGGAGTTGTACCTTGACCTTATGACAACTAGAACATGATACTTAATAAAACACACACTTGCAAGTGCCAGATACAACCGGTGATCGCTCTCTCACAAGTCGACAAGGGGAGGATCATCGGTTAGGATTATGCTATGCGATGCTACTTGGTGAACTTACCATCTACTCTCTTCTCCTGCTGCAAGATGGAGGTTACCAGAAGCGTAGTCTTCAAAAGGACTAGCTATCCTCCTCTTATTCCGGCATTCTGCAGTTCAGTCCACATATGATAGCCTTTTCCATTTGATACCAATGCATACATATGTAGTGTAGCTCTTTGCTTGCGAGTACTTTGGATGAGTACTCACGGTTGCTTTGCTCCCTCTTTTCCCCCTTTCTATACCCGATTGTTGCGACCAGACGTTGGAGTCCAGGAGCAAGACGCCATCGTTGACGACCACTCCTTCTACGCTGGAGGTGCCTACTACTACGTGCAGCCCGCCGACGACGACCAGGAGTAGTTTAGGAGGATCCCAGGCAGGAGGCCTGTGCCTCTTTCGATCTGTATCCCAGTTTGTGCTAGCCTTCTTAAGGCAAACTTGTTTAACTTATGTCTGTACTCAGATATTGTTGCTTCCACTGACTCGTCTATGATCGAGCTCTTGTATTCGAGCCCTCGAGGCCCCTGGCTTGTAATATGATGCTTGTATGACTTATTTTATTTGTAGAGTTGTGTTGTGATATCTTCCCATGAGTCCCTGATCTTGATCGTACACGTTTGCGTGTATGATTAGTGTACGATTGAATCGGGGGCGTCACATAATCCTTTGCTAACCCTAGTACGGAGCTAAGGGACAAGTAGATATAGTCCAAGGGGGTAAGTTGGGGGATACATGGGGTGAAACCCTTGTCGCTGCGCGTAGGTAGGGCGGTTGTACCGGTCATGGGGGCGGTTGTACCACTGGGAGTTCAGGTACTGGTTCCTGGAGGCGTTGCCGGATGCGCTCAGCGGTTGTACCGGTGCGCGGGGCGGTTGTACCGGTCTGGTGGCTGTTGTAGGGATAAACCGGTGTTGTACCGGCCTTGCACCGCTTGATGTCAGGAGCTTGACCGGTAGTTGACCGGTGGCCGACTGGTTGTACCGCCCAGGCGGAAGTTGGGCGGTGCATGGGCGGTTGTTCCGGGACTTCTGAGCTGGGATGATGTTCTTCATGCTCTTGATGTCCTTCTTGCATCGTGACTTCTCCTTGGTTGCTTACATGGTACCTAAGCACACAAAGCATCTTCGTTTGAGGTAGTAGCCATGTCTCAAGTGGGTAAAAGGGAAGTTCAACAAGGAGAGAGTTAACCTCGTTCTCAATGGCTCTCGCACGGGCTCTTGTCATGGGTCCAAGTGGTGTCGTGGGAGATGTAGGTAGGTCCATGGGGATGGCCTTGGGATGCTCCGCATCATCTCCCCTCCCTTGGGAAGATCCGTCCTCGGATCAAATTCTTCATCACCATGGAAGGGAGAGAGATCTTTGACGTTGAAGATGTCGCTCACGTTGTACTTGTCGCGCGGGAGGTTGATCTTGTAAGCGTTGTCGTTGTAGCGTGCAAGCACCTTGAAGGGTCCGTCCGCTCGTGGTCGAAGCTTGGACTTGCGTTCTTGTGAAAAGCGGTCCTTGCGAAGGTGTAGCCACACGAGATCACCAATGTTGAAGACCATAGGTTTCTTGTTGAAGTTGAGCTTGGTCGCAAGGCATTGAACTTGGCGCTCGATGGTGTTTCTTGTATCTTCATGCACCTTCTTGAGATGTGTCACACGCACACTTGCGTCCAAATTGATGCGCTCTTGGAGTGGTAGAGGAAGAATGTCCAATGGTGACAATGGGTTGAATCCATAAACGACCTCGAAAGGAGACTTGCCAGTTGTTGAGTGTCTTGCTCGGTTGTAGGCGAACTCGGCAATAGGTAGGCACTCCTCCCACTCCTTGATGTGCTTCTTGATGAGTACTCGAAGTAGAGCGGAGAGTGTGCGGTTCGTCACCTCCGTTTGGCCGTCGGTTTGAGGATGGTACGCCGTGGAGAAGAGTAGCTTGATTCCGAGCTTGGCGCATAGGGTCTTCCAAAAGTAACCAAGGAACTTGACGTCGCGGTCCGAGACAATTGTCTTTGGCACACCATGGAGATGCAATATTTCCCTACAAAAGAGATTAGCAACATGTGAAGCATGTTTATCTTGTGACAAGGAATAAAATGTGCCATTTTGGAGAAACGGTCCACAACGACAAATATGGAGTCTTTTCCATTTCGAGTTCTAGGCAAACCAAGTACAAAGTCCATGCTAATGTCTTCCCAAGGTTGGTATGGAATTGGTAAAGGCATATAGAGACCATGAGATTGAGCTTTGGACTTAGCTTTGCGACATGTAGAACACCGGTTGGTGAAACGATTGACGTCCCGAAACATCTTTGGCCAAAAGTAGCTCTTCGAGAGCGTGGCGAATGTCTTGTCGCGTCCGAAGTGTCCCATTAAGCCTCCTCCATGCAATTCCTGCAAAAGCAACAAACGAAGAGACGACTCGGGGATGCAAAGTTTGTTAGCTCTCATAAGATAGCCGTCCTTGATGTAATAGCGTTCCCAAGATGTATTCGACAAACACTTGGCATAAGGAGTAGCAAAAGTTGCATCATGCTCATACAAGTCTTTGATATGCTCGAAGCCAATGACATCTAACTCAAGTTGCGTGACAAGCATGCATATGCGGGAAAGAGCATCCGCTACTATGTTTTCTTTACCCTTGATGTACTTGATGACATAGGGAAAATACTCAATAAATTCACTCCATTTAGCATGACGCTTGTTCAACTTAGTTTGTCCCTTAAGATACTTGAGAGTCTCATGATCGGTATGAATGATAAACTCATGGGGACGAAGGTAATGTTCCCATTCATGCAAAACACGGACTAAAGCATATAGCTCTTTGTCATAGATGGGATAATTGAGTTGCGCTCCGGAAAGTTTCTCACTAAAGTAAGCTATGGGGCGCTTCTCTTGCGTTAACACACCTCCTATGCCATTACCACTAGCATCGCAATGAATTTCAAAAGGCTTGTCGAAGTTTGGTAAAGCAAGCACGGGAGCATGAGTAAGCAGATTCTTAAGCTCATTGAATGCGGTATCTTGGGAAAGTCCCCAAACAAAAGGCGCATTCTTCTTGCTCAAAGCATGCAAAGGCGAAGCAATGGTGCTAAAATTCTTCACAAAGCGACGATAGAATCCCGCAAGGCCAAGAAAACTACGCACTTGATGCAAGTTGGTTGGTTGCGGCCAAGTCTTAATAGCATTAATCTTGGACTCATCAACATGAACACCCTTGGAAGAAACAACAAAACCCAAGAAAACAAGCTTATCAACACCAAAAAGGCATTTCTCCATATTAGCATAGAGGCGCTCTTTTCTAAGAGTTTGCAAAATGGTGCGGACATGGGTGACATGCTCTTTGATAGATTTGCTAAACACAAGAATGTCATCGAAGTAAACCACAACAAATATACCAATGTAAGGGCGAAATACATGATTCATAAGGCGCATAAAAGTGCCCGGTGCTTTCGAAAGACCCATAGGCATAACTAACCACTCATACAGACCAAACTTGGTTTTGGAGGCGGTTTTCCATTCATCACCCTCTTGTATGCGGATTTGATAGTAACCACTTTTAAGATCAATTTTGGAAAATATAGTGGCACCGCTAAGCTCATCAAGCATATCATCTAGGCGTGGAATGGGATACCTATAACGAACGGTGATAGCATTGATAGGTCTACAATCGGAGCACATGCGAAAACTACCATCATGTTTTGGCACAAGAATGACCGGAACGGCACAAGGGCTCAAACTTTCATGCACATGTCCATGGTCTATGAGATGCTTTACTTGCCTTTGTATTTCTTTTGTTTCATCGGGGTTGACACGGTATGGGGCTTTGTTCGGAAGAGGTGCTCCGGGGATGAGGTCGATTCGGTGCTCAATGCCTCGTAGAGGAGGTAGACCCGGAGGTAGCTCATCGAGAAAAACATCTTGAAATTCCTGTAAAAGAGAAGACAACACTAGAGGAAGAGTGTGAGAAGTGTTAGTTTGTGGTGCATTGTCCTTGCACACGAGGACGTAGTGTAGGACACTAGATGGGTTCTCACACACTTCTCTCATCTCACGTTTGGTGGCAAATAGACCTAGGTTCTTGTTTTCGCTCATCGTGGAGGCACTCAATTTTGGCTTGTGGCGCTCACTCTCTTTTTGGTGGCTCGCTCTCTCACTATGATCTCCACGATGGGTGGCTTGCTTGTCGGCGATCACTTGACTTGGCAACATTGGACGGAGGACATACTCCTTGCCCTTCATCTTGAAGATGTAGTGGTTCGTTCGGCCGTTGTGTATGACTCCTCTATCGAATTGCCATGGCCGTCCAAGGAGAAGATGACAAACGGTCATTGGAACGATGTCGCACTCCAAGGTGTCTTCGTAGGCGCCGATCTTGAAGGAGACTTGTACTCGGTGCTCGACTTGGATAGTGCCGGAGTCACTAAGCCATTGCACTTTGTATGGATGTGGGTGCTTCGTCTTGGGAAATTGGAGCTTGGAGCAAAGTTCTTCACTTGCGAGATTATGACAACTCCCTCCATCGATGATGACCTTGACGGATCGTCCATTGACGCCGGCCTTAGTGTGGAATATGTGGCATCGTTGGTCTTCTTCTTGGTGATGTTGGAGAGTCAAGACTTTGGAGACAACAAGTGCGGGACTTGAGTCTTCATCATAAAAGACTTGTTCTTCTTCATTGTTCGCTTGGCGGTGCATGGCGACTTGCTCGAGGGCTTCCATTTCGCCTTCGCTCATGGAGTCATAAGTGCCATCGTCGTTGAAGACCATGGTTCGCTTGTTAGTGCACTCATAGGACTTGTGGCCTCGGCCTCCGCAAGTGAAACACTTGAAGGAACTCGTCTTGACGGTCTCATCGGTTGGGGTTGATGATGATGAAGCTCTCGGCTTGAAGTTGCTCGTAGGAGGATGGCTTGTAGTTGACGAAGCTTTCTTGGAAGTCGACTTGTCGATGTTGGAAGTAGAAGGTCTTGTAGTCGGTGTTGGCGTCGTTGAAGCTTGGTTATTGGAGAAGCCGTAGGACTTGGATGAGAACTTGGCATACTTGAACTCATCTTGCACTTGGCGTTCCGCTTTGGTAGCTTCGTGCACTAGCTCGATGAGATTTGAGTATGGTTGGAAGTCGGCGATCTTCTTGATGTGATGATTGAGTCCATTCAAGAAGCGTGCCATTGTTTGCTCATCATCTTCCGTGACATTGGCTCTTATCATTGCAATCTCCATCTCCTTGTAGTATTCTTCAACGCTCTTGGTTCCTTGCTTGAGTTGTTGGAGTTTCTTGAAGAGGTCGCGGTTGTAGTAGGTGTCGTGGTTCTAAGTCTGACAGTAATGTAGGGGGGTAGGTATGGACAGCCAAGGTCTTAGCTATGGAGCAGTTGTAAGCACACGAGGTTTACGAGTTCAGGCCCTTCTCGGAGGAAGTAATAGCCCTACGTCTCGGAGCCCGGAGGCGGTCGACTGAATTATGCGTGTATGAATTACAGGGGTGTGAACCCTTTACACTGAGGAGGGGGGTGGCTTATATAGAGTTCGCCGGGCCCCTCCGGCCCTCAGTTGTGTAGGTTTAAAATACATTAAGGTCGGGTGTTATTGGTAACGCCCCTAATAAAGTGCTATGATGACCATAAAAGCTACTTAATAACCGATCGTTAGCGTGCGGAGTGCCTTTAGGTCTCCTGGCCGTCGAGTGGTTGGATCTTGGTCGAGTGATTGCTTCTTGGTCGAGTGTCTTCGAGTCTGGTATACCTGCGGGGGCGGAAAGAGCTGATGTCGACTGGATTCTGGAACCCGTTGTCGCGCATGCTCGTCGAGTGCTCGCTGGAGGTTCTCCAGTCGAGTGCGCTCGGCCAAGTTTGCCAGGCGCGCGTCCTCCAAGGCACGAGCCTCGGGGGTTTCTCCAATGATAGGAGTGTGCAGTGCATCCATGTTCCGGTGACGAAGTTCTTCTCTCTGCAGCGACGTGAGAGGCTCGGGGAGATATTCCTCATGGGGACGCGACGGGTTGCCTCCACCTGCGCCTTCGTCGGTGCAGGGAAAACCGGGAGGACTAGGTGGTCCATCGACCATCAGAACCTCCGCCGCTGGATCACTGCTGTCGCACTCGGATGCGGTCTCTGCGGAGCCAGTCGACAGGTCGAACAGGCCGTAGAGGGATTCGTCGGGCTCGATCGCCGCGACTTGAGGGGTGGCCGACTGGCGTGCCACCGCGTGTCTCACCCACCGCTGAAGTCTTGACCGACCGGAGCGCTTGCGCCGGCGAGAAACAGGGAGGGAGGACAACACAGGAGCCGGCCGATAGTGGGTCGACGGTTTCCGCAAGAGGACGCCGCGGACGCACGCGCGAAAGTGCGTTGCCCCGCAGACAGGGAGTGTGTCCACGTTGAGCGGAGCCTCCTGAAGCCAAGCGGAGTCGTCGGCGATGAACGTGAGCGCGCCGAGACGGATCTCGCGGCCCTCCACCAAAACTCCGCCAGAAACCATGATGATTTGGATCGGAAAAGATCGCAACTCCTCCAACAAATCGCTAAAACACCTGCCCCACGGTGGGCGCCAACTGTCGTGGTTCTAAGTCTGACAGTAATGTAGGGGGGTAGGTATGGAGAGGTAAGGTCTTAGCTATGGAGCAGTTGTAAGCACACGAGGTTTACGAGTTCAGACCCTTCTCGGAGGAAGTAATAGCCCTACGTCTCGGAGCCCGGAGGCGGTCGACTGGATTATGCGTGTATGAATTATAGGGGTGCGAACCCTTTACACTAAGGAGGGGGGTGGCTTATATAGAGTTCACCGGGGCCCTCCGGCCCTCAGTTGTGCAGGGTTTAAAATACATTAAGGTCGGGCGTTACTGGTAACGCCCCTAATAAAGTGTTATGATGACCATAAAAGCTACTTAATAACCGACCGTTAGCGTGCGGAGTGCCTTTAGGTCTCTTGGTCGTCGAGTGGTTGGATCTTGGTCGAGTGATTGCTTCTTGGTCGAGTGTCTTCGAGTCTGTCGAGTGGAACACCTCCAAGTCAGTTGAAAGGTGATTTGTTCTAGAGATGTCCTTGGGTAGGGCAGTTGGGACAGGTCCATGACCCTACCCTAGGTACATAGCTTCATCATTAGCCCCTGAATGGATCGAGGTTTGAGTGGGGAAGGAGTTGAGAACTTCTCCGACTCATTTTTCATGCCACGAGCATATCTCGTTTCGGATCAATGAACCTGAGTGGTGACAGCAACTTCCTTTTCAGTCGCCTTGATCCATTCTTAGTTTCTTATCGAATGAGTTTCTTTACTTGAAAGGCTCCGAGTGACGGCGTGGAGGAGATCTTCCGTCTGACAAGTTGTTCTGCTGCCCGCAGATTTCGCGGGATTCGGATTTTGGGAAGCGCGCGGGACGGGGGAGGCCGTAGTAATCGGATGGGATAGGGCGGAGCCGCCTCGATCTTCGCGTCACCTTTTTCGCCACGTATCGCGCGCGCGATTATTACGGGATTTGACAGGACCGCTCGGGCCTACCAGTCAGCCACTCGGAAGCGACCTCATATAAGGCGTCGGACGGGGGTTTCTTGAACAGTGCGTTCCCATTCCCTCTTCTCCTCTTCAGGCTTCTTCGTCGCGCTCGCTCTCACCCCAGCGCCACCGCTCCGTACGCGCTTCGCCGGCGACGATGGGGAAGGAGAAGACGGCGGCTCTGGAGCGAGCGAAGAAGGCGACGGCAAAGGCGAAGGGGAAGGCGACCAGTCAGGGTGGGTCTTCCTCGCGAGCCGGCCTGCCGAAGGGCTGGATCCAGGGCGACTGGATCCGCTCGGTGATCTGCCAAGAAGACCTCGACGACCTAGCCGAAGGAGGGCTGATCCCCCATGGATCGGCGCGGCTTCCGGGGAAGGAGTCCGAGCCGCAACCTCGCGAGGGTGAGCGCGTTCTCCTTGCCACCCACGTCGACCGTGGATTTTCCTTGCCTCCTCACCCTTTCTTTCGGGGATTTCTGAAAATCTTTGGGGCACAACTCCACCACTTCACTCCCAACACGATCGTGTATCTCGCTGCTTTCGTGTCTTTGTGCGAGAATTTTTTGGGTTGTCGGCCTCACTGGGGTCTTTTCAAGCACATTTTCACCTGTCGTTCTCAAATGGTGAAAAAGGCCAATCCGAGTGACGAGAGAACACAAGTGATTCAGATGTGTGGGGGTCTTGGTGTTCAGATGAGAGGGAAAAGTTCCTTTCCAGCCATGATTCTTCCCGACTCGGTTCGCGGATGGCAGTCGACCTGGTTACTGCAAAGACCACTCGACGCCAGGCCAGTCGACTGGCCTTCCTCCTTTTACCATGGACCGAGTGAGGAAACCCTCCTCTTTGAAGGTGCTCCCGGAGGAGAAGGCGCAGGTTAGGGTGCTGGTCGAACGAGTGGTCCAGCTTATCCGTGACGGGGTCACCGGTATGGATCTCTTGGAGGTTTTCCTTCAGCGGTGCATCCAGCCCCTTCAAGCCCGAGACCATCCGATGTGGATGTATTCGGGTCTTGACGACTCCACTCGGATCCACCCGGAGGAGGTCGATGATGACACACTGGAGAAGTGGCTGTCGGGCATGACCAGAAACAAGGACAACCCCAGGGGAGCCAGGAGAGTTCCTCCATTCGACCAGTCCCATGTACCAGAGAAGGTCCGATTCTGAGCTTTTGATTGTAATCTGAATTCACTCGCGTAGCTGCCTATACTGCGTCGACTGACTTTGTTCTCCCTGCTTTCTTTCAGGCCCTTATCGAAATGTATTCAATGCCCAACGGAGAGCAAGAGAAGGACCCGGAAGGAGAGGTGAGCGGCGGCGACAGTGGCGAATGGGATCCTAACGGTGAAGGGGACGAAGAAAGCGACGACTCAAGTGACGAAGAAGAAGTCGAGTCGCCTCCTCGCAGGGAGAGGCGGACCAAGCTTGACCAAGAACGACCGAGCGCCCGTGAAAAGGCGATTGCTCAGGCTGGTCAGTCTTCAAAGCATCCTCGGACCTCTTCGCCAACTCCAACTAAAAAAGCATCAAAGCATCCCAAAGTTGCGGAGCCGAAGCCTCAGAAGGCGTTGCCGAAGATTAAGATTGACATCCCCGTCGCTTCTGCGTGAGTGTCTCCCTTTGTATTCACTCGATGCCCATGTTATTTGTTTTTCTTGATTTAACCGGACGAACTTTGGAACTGGCAGCGCTGCTACTTCCGGGACCTCAGGTTACAGGGACGATGATGAGGTAATGGAGGATGCGGTCACTTCCAATCTGGGTATGATTTCTGCCATTCTGTCTTTATTTGGTCGACTCAACTGCAATGTGTACCATTGGGTGAGGTGATTTTGGCGATTGAACTTTGAACAGCTCCTAACATTATTGACCTCCCCGATGATGATGATGATGATGAAGAGCCTGAGAGGCCTTTGACGAGGAAAAATAGGCAAGCTCTTGCAAGCAAGGTGCCACAGTCGACGCCGAGGGCGGAACCAGTCGTTCAGGACGCTGGTGATGCCAATCGGGGTTCTGTTACCTTCGCTGTGCCATTGTCGAGTGCCTTGCCTTCTTCGTCGACTGCTCAGGCCCCTGTCGACCCACCTTCAGTTTTTGCGACCCATCATGTCCCAGAGGACGAAGTGAATGCTGCCAAGGAAGCCATACGCCAGGTGGGCATTATGATGGAGAAGATGAAGACGGTGCGGGACGCCAGTCAGGCCGCCTACGACGCCAGCTCGGCTCTCCAAAGCAACGTTCAGGTTAGTTGGTCGCCGCTTGTTCTGTTAGGATATGCTATCTGAAGACTCTCTTTCCGAAAATCTTTGCATCTGTACACCCACTGGGTGCGCCGATTGAATTTTTGAACTAGTGGGGGCATGCTGAGTGCACCTACTGGGTGTAGTCCCCGAGACTACGGTGGACTGCTGGCAGTCGACTGTAGTCTTTGTATTTTGATTCTTTCGCTCGATGTGGTCTGGCCACGTCGAGTGTAAACCGAACTGGTAGTTTGTCTCTTCTGCTCGGTCTGGGCGAGTGGGATCAGAACCGGTGGGGGCACGCCAAGTGCACCCACTGGGTGTAGTCCCCGAGACCGCGGTCGACTGCTGGCAGTCGACTGTGGTCTGAGTTCTTCTTTCTTTCCCCCCCTTTTTTTCACTCCCTGCACTCAACTCCGGCGGTCCGGTCGAGTGGGATCATAACCGGTGGGGGCACGCAAAGTGCACCTGCTGGGTGTAGTCCCCGAGACTATGGTGGACTGCGGGCAGTCGACCGTAGTCTTAGTATTTATTGTCTTTGTCGTTTTTCGCTGTAAAATAACTTCTCCTCCCTGATTGCAGAAATCTTGTGATCTTGGAGCTCGCTTTGCTGAATTGGAGAAACAGTAGATCCAGCTGAACCTTGACCTGGAATTGGCCAAGACAGAGTTGCAAAAGGCCAAGGACGACGCCAATGGTAAGACGAGCTTGTCGACTGGTTTGTCTTAGGCTTGAGTACTCTTCTGCTCTTTCTAAATCAAGCACCATTTCTTTGCAGAAAAACTAAGAGAAGCTCTGGCGAAGAAGGATCAGGATTTGGTTGCTGCTCAAAAGGAAGTTGACGACAGAACCGCTCTAGCTGAACAGAAACTGGCTTCGGTCGGCCAGTTGGAAGAAGAGAACACCAAGATGAAATCTGCTCTGAACGAAGCCAACAAGGAGTGCACGCGCTTGAAGAAGGACAATCTCAACCTGTACGAGAAGATGGAAGGCATCGCTCGCAGGAGGGATGATCTGGAGAGCTATTTGAGGAGCCTTGCCAAGAAGTTGTTCATCAAGCTTGAAGGTACACATTTTGTTCTGACTGATGTTTTTGTCGACTCAGCGTACGAAAATTGACTTATCCCTGGACCGTGAATGCAGAGCTTTGCCAGAACTTCGAGGAGGAGACTGGGCGGATTGAGCCAGGTTTGGACCCAATCAATTCTCCAGTGAAAGATGAAACTGCCATGAATCTGCTCCGACTGGAATCCCGCATTGACGGTGTTGTGGACTACTTGGCTCGACTGAAGGTCGCCACGTCACGGATCGACCCGGCACTTTGGCCAGAGGCCACGCTCCAGAATGATCTTGAGTCCCTGATGACTCGACTTAACGAGATCCCTGATCAAGTGCAGGAGTGGAAGAAGTCTTCTGCTCGATGCGGTGCTGATGTGGCTCTGTCTTTGGTTCGTGTCCACTGCAAGGAGGTGCGACAAGATAAGCTGGCAGCAATCAAGGTCGCCAACACCCAGAAGCATGACTTCCAGTCTTTTATGGAGACTTTCATCACTGCAGCCACTCGGATCACCAACGGCGTCAACCTGGACGAGTTCGTCGAGCCTGCCAGTCCTCCTCCTGTGGAGTGAACAAACTTTTATGTCCCACCTTAAATTTGCCTCGGAATGCAGAGTGGTTTTTGTAACCGTTAAACTCTTTCGGGCTGAATGCCCGAGCACTTCGATCTGTGGTCAAGAACCTTTAGGATTTATCTGAACTTGGTTTATCGTTGAATATCTTCATGAATCCTCCGTCGAGTGGAACTCGTTCTTCACTCGAGACAACTTTTGTATTTGTGGCGCAGCTCCGAAGGAGAAGGTAGCAGTCGACCTGCACCTCGTCGTCCTTGCGGGTCGGCGATGGAGCGCGCGTTGTATTTGTGGCGAAGCTCCCAAGGAGAAGGTGGCAGTCGACCTGCACCTCGTCATCCTGCAGAGTGGGATGGAGCGCACGTTGTCTTTGTGGCGAAGCTCCCAAGGAGAAGGTGGCAGTCGACCTGCACCTCGTCGTCCTTGAGGATTGAGATTTGTTTCGTACTTAGGCGACTACTGGACTGCAGCTAAGCCCCCGAGTGGGAGGCTGGCTCACCACTCGGTAGGATTTTCAAATACATAGGCGAGTACTGGACTGTAGCTAAGCCCCCGAGTGGGAGGGTCGCTCACCACTCGGTAGGATTTTCAAATATTTGGCGAGTACTGGACTGCAGCTAAGCCCCCGAGTGGGAGGGTCGCTCACCACTCGGTAGGATTTTCAAATACTTAGGCGAGTACTGGACTGCAGCTAAGCCCCCAAGTGGGAGGCTGGCTCACCACTCGGTAGGATTTTCAAATACTTAGGCGAGTACTGGACTGCAGCTAAGCCCCCGAGTGGGAGGCTGGCTCACCACTCGGTAGGCTTTTCGAATACTTAGGCGAGTACTGGACTGCAGCTAAGCCCCCGAGTGGGAGGCTAGCTCACCAGTCGGTAGGATTTTCAAATACTTAGGCGAGTACTGGGCTGCGGCTAAGCCCCCGAGTGGGAGGGTCGCTCACCACTCGATAGGATTTTCAAATACTTAGGCGAGTACTGGACTGCAGCTAAGCCCCCGAGTGGGAGGGTCGCTCACCACTCGGTAGGATTTTCAAATACTTAGGCGAGTACTAGACTGCAGCTAAGCCCCCGAGTGGGAGGCTGGCTCACCACTTGGTAGGATTTTCAAATACTTAGGCGAGTACTGGGCTGCGGCTAAGCCCCCGATTGGGAGGGTCGCTCACCACTCGATAGGATTTTCAAATACTTAGGCGAGTACTGGACTGCAGCTAAGCCCCCAAGTGGGAGGCTGGCTCACCACTCGGTAGGATTTTCAAATACTTAGGCGAGTACTGGACTGCAGCTAAGCCCCCGAGTGGGAGGCTGGCTCACCACTCGGTAGGATTTTCGAATACTTAGGCGAGTACTGGGCTGCGGCTAAGCCCCCGAGTGGGAGGGTCGCTCACCACTCGATAGGATTTTCAAATACTTAGGCGAGTACTGGACTGCAGCTAAGCCCCCGAGTGGGAGGGTCGCTCACCACTCGGTAGGATTTTCAAATACTTAGGCGAGTACTGGACTGCGGCTAAGCCCCCGAGTGGGAGGGTCGCTCACCACTCGATAGGATTTTCAAATACTTAGGCGAGTACTGGACTGCCGCTAAGCCCCCAAGTGGGAGGCTGGCTCACCACTCGGTAGGATTTTCAAATACTTAGGCGAGTACTGGACTGCAGCTAAGCCCCCGAGTGGGAGGCTGGCTCACCATTTGGTAGGATTTTCAAATACTTAGGCGAGTACTGGACTGCAGCTAAGCCCCCGAGTGGGAGGCTGGCTCACCACTCGGTAGGATTTTCAAATACTTAGGCGAGTACTGGGCTGCGGCTAAGCCCCCGAGTGGGAGGGTCGCTCACCACTCGATAGGATTTTCAAATACTTAGGCGAGTACTGGACTGCAGCTAAGCCCCCAAGTGGGAGGCTGGCTCACCACTCGGTAGGATTTTCAAATACTTAGGCGAGTACTGGACTGCAGCTAAGCCCCCGAGTGGGAGGCTGGCTCACCACTCGGTAGGATTTTCGAATACTTAGGCGAGTACTGGACTGCAGCTAAGCCCCGAAGTGGGAGGGTCGCTCACCACTCGGTAGGATTTTCAAATACTTAGGCGAGTACTGGACTGCAGCTAAGCCCCCGAGTGGGAGGGTCGCTCACCACTCGGTTGGATTTTCAAATACTTAGGGGAGTACTGGACTGCAGCTAAGCCCCCGAGTGGGAGGCTGGCTCACCACTCGGTAGGATTTTCAAATACTTAGGCGAGTACTGGACTGCAGCTAAGCCCCCGAGTGGGAGGCTGGCTCACCACTCGGTAGGATTTTCGAATACTTAGGCGAGTACTGGACTGCAGCTAAGCCCCCGAGTGGGAGGGTCGCTCACCACTCGGTAGGATTTTCAAATACTTAGGCGAGTACTGGACTGCAGCTAAGCCCCCGAGTGGGAGGCTGGCTCACCACTCAGTAGGATTTTCGAATACTTAGGCGAGTACTGGACTGCAGCTAAGCCCCCGAGTGGGAGGCTGGCTCACCACTCGGTAGGATTTTCGAATACTTAGGCGAGTACTGGGCTGCGGCTAAGCCCCCGAGTGGGAGGGTCGCTCACCACTCTATAGGATTTTCAAATACTTAGGCGAGTACTGGACTGCAGCTATGCCCCCGAGTGGGAGGCTGGCTCACCACTCGGTAGGATTTTCAAATACTTAGGCGAGTACTGGACTGCAGCTAAGCCCCCGAGTGGGAGGCTGGCTCACCACTCGGTAGGATTTTCAAATACTTAGGAGAGTACTGGGCTGCGGCTAAGCCCCCGAGTGGGAGGGTCGCTCACCACTCAATAGGATTTTCAAATACTTAGGCGAGTACTGGACTGCAGCTAAGCCCCCGAGTGGGAGGCTGGCTCACCACTCAGTAGGATTTTCGAATACTTAGGCGAGTACTGGACTGCAGCTAAGCCCCCGAGTGGGAGGCTGGCTCACCACTCGGTAGGATTTTCGAATACTTAGGCGAGTACTGGGCTGCGGCTAAGCCCCCGAGTGGGAGGGTCGCTCACCACTCTATAGGATTTTCAAATACTTAGGCGAGTACTGGACTGCAGCTATGCCCCCGAGTGGGAGGCTGGCTCACCACTCGGTAGGATTTTCAAATACTTAGGCGAGTACTGGACTGCATCTAAGCCCCCGAGTGGGAGGCTGGCTCACCACTCGGTAGGATTTTCAAATACTTAGGCGAGTACTGGGCTGCGGCTAAGCCCCCGAGTGGGAGGGTCGCTCACCACTCAATAGGATTTTCAAATACTTAGGCGAGTACTGGACTGCAGCTAAGCCCCCAAGTGGGAGGCTGGCTCACCACTCGGTAGGATTTTCAAATACTTAGGCGAGTACTGGACTGCAGCTAAGCCCCCGAGTGGGAGGCTGGCTCACCACTCGGTAGGATTTTCGAATACTTAGGCGAGTACTGGACTGCAGCTAAGCCCCCAAGTGGGAGGGTCGCTCACCACTCGGTAGGATTGCCAAATACTTAGGCGAGTACTGGACTGCAGCTAAGCCCCCAAGTGGGAGGCTGGCTCACCACTCGGTAGGATTTTCAAATACTTAGGCGAGTACTGGACTGCAGCTAAGCCCCCGAGTGGGAGGCTGGCTCACCACTCGGTAGGATTTTCAAATACTTAGGCGAGTACTGGGCTGCGGCTAAGCCCCCGAGTGGGAGGGTCGCTCACCACTCGATAGGATTTTCAAATACTTAGGCGAGTACTGGACTGCAGCTAAGCCCCCGAGTGGGAGGCTGGCTCACCACTCGGTAGGATTTTCAAATACTTAGGCGAGTACTGGACTGCAGCTAAGCCCCTGAGTGGGAGGCTGGCTCACCACTCGGTAGGATTTTCAAATACTTAGGCGAGTACTGGGCTGCGGCTAAGCCCCCGAGTGGGAGGGTCGCTCACCACTCGATAGGATTTTCAAATACTTAGGCGAGTACTGGACTGCAGCTAAGCCCCCAAGTGGGAGGCTGGCTCACCACTCGGTAGGATTTTCAAATACTTAGGTGAGTACTGGACTGCAGCTAAGCCCCCGAGTGGGAGGCTGGCTCACCACTCGGTAGGATTTTCAAATACTTAGGCGAGTACTGGACTGCAGCTAAGCCCCCGAGTGGGAGGCTGGCTCACCACTCGGTAGGATTTTCGAATACTTAGGCGAGTACTTGACTGCAGCTAAGCCCCCGGGTGGGAGGGTCGCTCACCACTCGGTAGGATTTTCAAATACTTAGGAGAGTACTGGACTGCAGCTAAGCCCCCGAGTGGGAGGCTGGCTCACCACTCGGTAGGATTTTCGAATACTTAGGCGAGTACTGGACTGCAGCTAAGCCCCCGAGTGGGAGGCTGGCTCACCACTCGGTAGGAATTTCAAATACTTAGGCGCGTACTGGACTGCAGCTAAGCCCCCGAGTGGGAGGGTCGCTCACCACTCGGTAGGATTTTCAAATACTTAGGCGAGTACTGGACTGCGGCTAAGCCCCCGAGTGGGAGGGTCGCTCACCACTCGATAGGATTTTCAAATACTTAGGCGAGTACTGGACTGCAGCTAAGCTCCCGAGTGGGAGGCTGGCTCACCACTCGGTAGGATTTTCAAATACTTAGGCGAGTACTGGGCTGCGGCTAAGCCCCCGAGTGGGAGGGTCGCTCACCACTCAATAGGATTTTCAAATACTTAGGCGAGTACTGGACTGCAGCTAAGCCCCCAAGTGGGAGGCTGGCTCACCACTCGGTAGGATTTTCAAATACTTAGGCGAGTACTGGACTGCAGCTAAGCCCCCGAGTGGGAGGCTGGCTCACCACTCGGTAGGATTTTCGAATACTTAGGCGAGTACTGGACTGCAGCTAAGCCCCCAAGTGGGAGGGTCGCTCACCACTCGGTAGGATTTTCAAATACTTAGGCGAGTACTGGACTGCAGCTAAGCCCCCGAGTGGGAGGGTCGCTCACCACTTGGTAGGATTTTCAAATACTTAGGTGAGTACTGGACTGCAGCTAAGCCCCCGAGTGGGAGGCTGGCTCACCACTCGGTAGGATTTTCAAATACTTAGGCGAGTACTGGCCTGCAGCTAAGCCCCCGAGTGGGAGGCTGGCTCACCACTCGGTAGGATTTTCGAATACTTAGGCGAGTACTGGACTGCAGCTAAGCCCCCGAGTGGGAGGGTCGCTCACCACTCGGTAGGATTTTCAAATACTTAGGCGAGTACTGGACTGCAGCTAAGCCCCCGAGTGGGAGGCTGGCTCACCACTCGGTAGGATTTTCGAATACTTAGGCGAGTACTGGACTGGAGCTAAGCCCCCGAGTGGGAGGGTCGCTCACCACTCGGTAGGATTTTCAAATACTTAGGCGAGTACTGGACTGCAGCTAAGCCCCCGAGTGGGAGGGTCGCTCACCACTCGGTGGGATTTTCAAATACTTAGGCGAGTACTAGACTGCAGCTAAGCCCCCGAGTGGGAGGCTGGCTCACCACTCGGTAGGATTTTCAAATACTTAGGCGAGTACTGCACTGCGGCTAAGCCCCCGAGTGGGAGGGTCGCTCACCACTCGATAGGATTTTCAAATACTTAGGCGAGTACTGGACTGCAGCTAAGCCCCCAAGTGGGAGGCTGGCTCACCACTCGGTAGGATTTTCAAATACTTAGGCGAGTACTGGACTGCAGCTAAGCCCCCGAGTGGGAGGCTGGCTCACCACTTGGTAGGATTTTCAAATACTTAGGCGAGTACTGGACTGCAGCTAAGCCCCCGAGTGGGAGGCTGGCTCACCACTCGGTAGGATTTTCAAATACTTAGGCGAGTACTGGGCTGCGGCTAAGCCCCCGAGTGGGAGGGTCGCTCACCACTCGATAGGATTTTCAAATACTTAGGCGAGTACTGGACTGCAGCTAAGCCCCCAAGTGGGAGGCTGGCTCACCACTCGGTAGGATTTTCAAATACTTAGGCGAGTACTGGACTGCAGCTAAGCCCCCGAGTGGGAGGCTGGCTCACCACTCGGTAGGATTTTCAAATACTTAGGCGAGTACTGGGCTGCGGCTAAGCCCCCGAGTGGGAGGGTCGCTCACCACTCGATAGGATTTTCAAATACTTAGGCGAGTACTGGACTGCAGCTAAGCCCCCAAGTGGGAGGCTGGCTCACCACTCGGTAGGATTTTCAAATACTTAGGCGAGTACTGGACTGCAGCTAAGCCCCCGAGTGGGAGGGTGGCTCACCACTCGGTAGGATTTTCGAATACTTAGGCGAATACTGGACTGCAGCTAAGCCCCCAAGTGGGAGGGTCGCTCACCACTCGGTAGGATTTTCAAATACTTAGGCGAGTACTGGACTGCAGCTAAGCCCCCGAGTGGGAGGGTCGCTCACCACTCGGTAGGATTTTCAAATACTTAGGCGAGTACTAGACTGCAGCTAAGCCCCCGAGTGGGAGGCTGGCTCACCACTCGGTAGGATTTTCAAATACTTAGGCGAGTACTGGACTGCAGCTAAGCCCCCGAGTGGGATGCTGGCTCACCACTCGGTAGGATTTTCGAATACTTAGGCGAGTACTTGACTGCAGCTAAGCCCCCGGGTGGGAGGGTCGCTCACCACTCGGTAGGATTTTCAAATACTTAGGAGAGTACTGGACTGCAGCTAAGCCCCCGAGTGGGAGGCTGGCTCACCACTCGGTAGGATTTTCGAATACTTAGGCGAGTACTGGACTGCAGCTAAGCCCCCGAGTGGGAGGCTGGCTCACCACTCGGTAGGAATTTCAAATACTTAGGCGAGTACTGGACTGCAGCTAAGCCCCCGAGTGGGAGGGTCGCTCACCACTCGGTAGGATTTTCAAATACTTAGGCGAGTACTGGACTGCGGCTAAGCCCCCGAGTGGGAGGGTCGCTCACCACTCGATAGGATTTTCAAATACTTAGGCGAGTACTGGACTGCCGCTAAGCCCCCAAGTGGGAGGCTGGCTCACCACTCGGTAGGATTTTCAAATACTTAGGCGAGTACTGGGCTGCGACTAAGCCCCCGAGTGGGAGGGTCGCTCACCACTCGATAGGATTTTCAAATACTTAGGCGAGTACTGGACTGCAGCTAAGCCCCCGAGTGGGAGGCTGGCTCACCACTCGGTAGGATTTTCAAATACTTAGGCGAGTACTGGACTGCAGCTAAGCCCCCGAGTGGGAGGCTGGCTCACCACTCGGTAGGATTTTCGAATACTTAGGCGAGTACTGGACTGCAGCTAAGCCCCCAAGTGGGAGGGTCGCTCACCACTCGGTAGGATTTTCAAATACTTAGGCGAGTACTGGACTGCAGCTAAGCCCCCGAGTGGGAGGGTCGCTCACCACTCGGTACGATTTTCAAATACTTAGGTGAGTACTGGACTGCAGCTAAGCCCCCGAGTGGGAGGCTGGCTCACCACTCGGTAGGATTTTCAAATACTTAGGCGAGTACTGGACTGCAGCTAAGCCCCCGAGTGGGAGGTTGGCTCACCACTCGGTAGGATTTTCGAATACTTAGGCGAGTACTGGACTGCAGCTAAGCCCCCAAGTGGGAGGCTGGCTCACCACTCGGTAGGATTTTCAAATACTTAGGCGAGTACTGGACTGCAGCTAAGCCCCCGAGTGGGAGGCTGGCTCACCACTCGGTAGGATTTTCAAATACTTAGGCGAGTACTGGGCTGCGGCTAAGCCCCCGAGTGGGAGGGTCGCTCACCACTCGATAGGATTTTCAAATACTTAGGCGAGTACTGGACTGCAGCTAAGCCCCCAAGTGGGAGGCTGGCTCACCACTCGGTAGGATTTTCAAATACTTAGGCGAGTACTGGACTGCAGCTAAGCCCCCGAGTGGGAGGGTGGCTCACCACTCGGTAGGATTTTCGAATACTTAGGCGAATACTGGACTGCAGCTAAGCCCCCAAGTGGGAGGGTCGCTCACCACTCGGTAGGATTTTCAAATACTTAGGCGAGTACTGGACTGCAGCTAAGCCCCCGAGTGGGAGGGTCGCTCACCACTCGGTAGGATTTTCAAATACTTAGGCGAGTACTAGACTGCAGCTAAGCCCCCGAGTGGGAGGCTGGCTCACCACTCGGTAGGATTTTCAAATACTTAGGCGAGTACTGGACTGCAGCTAAGCCCCCGAGTGGGATGCTGGCTCACCACTCGGTAGGATTTTCGAATACTTAGGCGAGTACTTGACTGCAGCTAAGCCCCCGGGTGGGAGGGTCGCTCACCACTCGGTAGGATTTTCAAATACTTAGGAGAGTACTGGACTGCAGCTAAGCCCCCGAGTGGGAGGCTGGCTCACCACTCGGTAGGATTTTCGAATACTTAGGCGAGTACTGGACTGCAGCTAAGCCCCCGAGTGGGAGGCTGGCTCACCACTCGGTAGGAATTTCAAATACTTAGGCGAGTACTGGACTGCAGCTAAGCCCCCGAGTGGGAGGGTCGCTCACCACTCGGTAGGATTTTCAAATACTTAGGCGAGTACTGGACTGCGGCTAAGCCCCCGAGTGGGAGGGTCGCTCACCACTCGATAGGATTTTCAAATACTTAGGCGAGTACTGGACTGCCGCTAAGCCCCCAAGTGGGAGGCTGGCTCACCACTCGGTAGGATTTTCAAATACTTAGGCGAGTACTGGGCTGCGACTAAGCCCCCGAGTGGGAGGGTCGCTCACCACTCGATAGGATTTTCAAATACTTAGGCGAGTACTGGACTGCAGCTAAGCCCCCGAGTGGGAGGCTGGCTCACCACTCGGTAGGATTTTCAAATACTTAGGCGAGTACTGGACTGCAGCTAAGCCCCCGAGTGGGAGGCTGGCTCACCACTCGGTAGGATTTTCGAATACTTAGGCGAGTACTGGACTGCAGCTAAGCCCCCAAGTGGGAGGGTCGCTCACCACTCGGTAGGATTTTCAAATACTTAGGCGAGTACTGGACTGCAGCTAAGCCCCCGAGTGGGAGGGTCGCTCACCACTCGGTACGATTTTCAACTACTTAGGTGAGTACTGGACTGCAGCTAAGCCCCCGAGTGGGAGGCTGGCTCACCACTCGGTAGGATTTTCAAATACTTAGGCGAGTACTGGACTGCAGCTAAGCCCCCGAGTGGGAGGTTGGCTCACCACTCGGTAGGATTTTCGAATACTTAGGCGAGTACTTGACTGCAGCTAAGCCCCCGGGTGGGAGAGTCGCTCACCACTCGGTAGGATTTTCAAATACTTAGGAGAGTACTAGACTGCAGCTAAGCCCCCGAGTGGGAGGCTGGCTCACCACTCGGTAGGATTTTCAAATACTTAGGCGAGTACTGGACTGCAGCTAAGCCCCCGAGTGGGAGGCTGGCTCACCACTCGGTAGGAATTTCAAATACTTAGGCGAGTACTGGACTGCAGCTAAGCCCCCGAGTGGGAGGGTCACTCACCACTCGGTAGGATTTTCAAATACTTAGGCGAGTACTGGACTGCGGCTAAGCCCCCGAGTGGGAGGGTCGCTCACCACTCGATAGGATTTTCAAATACTTAGGCGAGTACTGGACTGCCGCTAAGCCCCCAAGTGGGAGGCTGGCTCACCACTCGGTAGGATTTTCAAATACTTAGGCGAGTACTGGACTGCAGCTAAGCCCCCGAGTGGGAGGCTGGCTCACCACTCGGTAGGATTTTCGAATACTTAGGCGAGTACTGGACTGCAGCTAAGCCCCCAAGTGGGAGGGTCGCTCACCACTCGGTAGGATTTTCAAATACTTAGGCGAGTACTGGACTGCGGCTAAGCCCCCGAGTGGGAGGGTCGCTCACCACTCGATAGGATTTTCAAATACTTAGGCGAGTACTGGACTGCAGCTAAGCTCCCGAGTGGGAGGCTGGCTCACCACTCGGTAGGATTTTCAAATACTTAGGCGAGTACTGGGCTGCGGCTAAGCCCCCGAGTGGGAGGGTCGCTCACCACTCAATAGGATTTTCAAATACTTAGGCGAGTACTGGACTGCAGCTAAGCCCCCAAGTGGGAGGCTGGCTCACCACTCGGTAGGATTTTCAAATACTTAGGCGAGTACTGGACTGCAGCTAAGCCCCCGAGTGGGAGGCTGGCTCACCACTCGGTAGGATTTTCGAATACTTAGGCGAGTACTGGACTGCAGCTAAGCCCCCAAGTGGGAGGGTCGCTCACCACTCGGTAGGATTTTCAAATACTTAGGCGAGTACTGGACTGCAGCTAAGCCCCCGAGTGGGAGGGTCGCTCACCACTTGGTAGGATTTTCAAATAATTAGGTGAGTACTGGACTGCAGCTAAGCCCCCGAGTGGGAGGCTGGCTCACCACTCGGTAGGATTTTCAAATACTTAGGCGAGTACTGGCCTGCAGCTAAGCCCCCGAGTGGGAGGCTGGCTCACCACTCGGTAGGATTTTCGAATACTTAGGCGAGTACTGGACTGCAGCTAAGCCCCCGAGTGGGAGGGTCGCTCACCACTCGGTAGGATTTTCAAATACTTAGGCGAGTACTGGACTGCAGCTAAGCCCCCGAGTGGGAGGCTGGCTCACCACTCGGTAGGATTTTCGAATACTTAGGCGAGTACTGGACTGGAGCTAAGCCCCCGAGTGGGAGGGTCGCTCACCACTCGGTAGGATTTTCAAATACTTAGGCGAGTACTGGACTGCAGCTAAGCCCCCGAGTGGGAGGGTCGCTCACCACTCGGTGGGATTTTCAAATACTTAGGCGAGTACTAGACTGCAGCTAAGCCCCCGAGTGGGAGGCTGGCTCACCACTCGGTAGGATTTTCAAATACTTAGGCGAGTACTGCACTGCGGCTAAGCCCCCGAGTGGGAGGGTCGCTCACCACTCGATAGGATTTTCAAATACTTAGGCGAGTACTGGACTGCAGCTAAGCCCCCAAGTGGGAGGCTGGCTCACCACTCGGTAGGATTTTCAAATACTTAGGCGAGTACTGGACTGCAGCTAAGCCCCCGAGTGGGAGGCTGGCTCACCACTTGGTAGGATTTTCAAATACTTAGGCGAGTACTGGACTGCAGCTAAGCCCCCGAGTGGGAGGCTGGCTCACCACTCGGTAGGATTTTCAAATACTTAGGCGAGTACTGGGCTGCGGCTAAGCCCCCGAGTGGGAGGGTCGCTCACCACTCGATAGGATTTTCAAATACTTAGGCGAGTACTGGACTGCAGCTAAGCCCCCAAGTGGGAGGCTGGCTCACCACTCGGTAGGATTTTCAAATACTTAGGCGAGTACTGGACTGCAGCTAAGCCCCCGAGTGGGAGGCTGGCTCACCACTCGGTAGGATTTTCAAATACTTAGGCGAATACTGGGCTGCGGCTAAGCCCCCGAGTGGGAGGGTCGCTCACCACTCGATAGGATTTTCAAATACTTAGGCGAGTACTGGACTGCAGCTAAGCCCCCAAGTGGGAGGCTGGCTCACCACTCGGTAGGATTTTCAAATACTTAGGCGAGTACTGGACTGCAGCTAAGCCCCCGAGTGGGAGGGTGGCTCACCACTCGGTAGGATTTTCGAATACTTAGGCGAATACTGGACTGCAGCTAAGCCCCCAAGTGGGAGGGTCGCTCACCACTCGGTAGGATTTTCAAATACTTAGGCGAGTACTGGACTGCAGCTAAGCCCCCGAGTGGGAGGGTCGCTCACCACTCGGTAGGATTTTCAAATACTTAGGCGAGTACTAGACTGCAGCTAAGCCCCCGAGTGGGAGGCTGGCTCACCACTCGGTAGGATTTTCAAATACTTAGGCGAGTACTGGACTGCAGCTAAGCCCCCGAGTGGGATGCTGGCTCACCACTCGGTAGGATTTTCGAATACTTAGGCGAGTACTTGACTGCAGCTAAGCCCCCGGGTGGGAGGGTCGCTCACCACTCGGTAGGATTTTCAAATACTTAGGAGAGTACTGGACTGCAGCTAAGCCCCCGAGTGGGAGGCTGGCTCACCACTCGGTAGGATTTTCGAATACTTAGGCGAGTACTGGACTGCAGCTAAGCCCCCGAGTGGGAGGCTGGCTCACCACTCGGTAGGAATTTCAAATACTTAGGCGAGTACTGGACTGCAGCTAAGCCCCCGAGTGGGAGGGTCGCTCACCACTCGGTAGGATTTTCAAATACTTAGGCGAGTACTGGACTGCGGCTAAGCCCCCGAGTGGGAGGGTCGCTCACCACTCGATAGGATTTTCAAATACTTAGGCGAGTACTGGACTGCCGCTAAGCCCCCAAGTGGGAGGCTGGCTCACCACTCGGTAGGATTTTCAAATACTTAGGCGAGTACTGGGCTGCGACTAAGCCCCCGAGTGGGAGGGTCGCTCACCACTCGATAGGATTTTCAAATACTTAGGCGAGTACTGGACTGCAGCTAAGCCCCCGAGTGGGAGGCTGGCTCACCACTCGGTAGGATTTTCAAATACTTAGGCGAGTACTGGACTGCAGCTAAGCCCCCGAGTGGGAGGCTGGCTCACCACTCGGTAGGATTTTCGAATACTTAGGCGAGTACTGGACTGCAGCTAAGCCCCCAAGTGGGAGGGTCGCTCACCACTCGGTAGGTTTTTCAAATACTTAGGCGAGTACTGGACTGCAGCTAAGCCCCCGAGTGGGAGGGTCGCTCACCACTCGGTACGATTTTCAAATACTTAGGTGAGTACTGGACTGCAGCTAAGCCCCCGAGTGGGAGGCTGGCTCACCACTCGGTAGGATTTTCAAATACTTAGGCGAGTACTGGACTGCAGCTAAGCCCCCGAGTGGGAGGTTGGCTCACCACTCGGTAGGATTTTCGAATACTTAGGCGAGTACTTGACTGCAGCTAAGCCCCCGGGTGGGAGAGTCGCTCACCACTCGGTAGGATTTTCAAATACTTAGGAGAGTACTAGACTGCAGCTAAGCCCCCGAGTGGGAGGCTGGCTCACCACTCGGTAGGATTTTCGAATACTTAGGCGAGTACTGGACTGCAGCTAAGCCCCCGAGTGGGAGGCTGGCTCACCACTCGGTAGGAATTTCAAATACTTAGGCGAGTACTGGACTGCAGCTAAGCCCCCGAGTGGGAGGGTCACTCACCACTCGGTAGGATTTTCAAATACTTAGGCGAGTACTGGACTGCGGCTAAGCCCCCGAGTGGGAGGGTCGCTCACCACTCGATAGGATTTTCAAATACTTAGGCGAGTACTGGACTGCCGCTAAGCCCCCAAGTGGGAGGCTGGCTCACCACTCGGTAGGATTTTCAAATACTTAGGCGAGTACTGGACTGCAGCTAAGCCCCCGAGTGGGAGGCTGGCTCACCACTCGGTAGGATTTTCGAATACTTAGGCGAGTACTGGACTGCAGCTAAGCCCCCAAGTGGGAGGGTCGCTCACCACTCGGTAGGATTTTCAAATACTTAGGCGAGTACTGGACTGCAGCTAAGCCCCCGAGTGGGAGGGTCGCTCACCACTCGGTAGGATTTTCAAATACTTAGGTGAGTACTGGACTGCAGCTAAGCCCCCGAGTGGGAGGCTGGCTCACCACTCGGTAGGATTTTCAAATACTTAGGCGAGTACTGGCCTGCAGCTAAGCCCCCGAGTGGGAGGCTGGCTCACCACTCGGTAGGATTTTCGAATACTTAGGCGAGTACTGGACTGCAGCTAAGCCCCCGAGTGGGAGGGTCGCTCACCACTCGGTAGGATTTTCAAATACTTAGGCGAGTACTGGACTGCAGCTAAGCCCCCGAGTGGGAGGCTGGCTCACCACTCGGTAGGAATTTCAAATACTTAGGCGAGTACTGGACTGCAGCTAAGCCCCCGAGTGGGAGGCTGGCTCACCACTCGGTAGGATTTTCAAATACTTAGGCGAGTACTGGGCTGCGGCTAAGCCCCCGAGTGGGAGGGTCGCTCACCACTTAATAGGATTTTCAAATACTTAGGCGAGTACTGGACTGCAGCTAAGCCCCCAAGTGGGAGGCTGGCTCACCACTCGGTAGGATTTTCAAATACTTAGGCGAGTACTGGACTGCAGCTAAGCCCCCGAGTGGGAGGCTGGCTCACCACTCGGTAGGATTTTCGAATACTTAGGCGAGTACTGGACTGCAGCTAAGCCCCCAAGTGGGAGGGTCGCTCACCACTGGGTAGGATTTTCAAATACTTAGGCGAGTACTGGACTGCAGCTAAGCCCCCGAGTGGGAGGGTCGCTCACCACTCGGTAGGATTTTCAAATACTTAGGTGAGTACTGGACTGCAGCTAAGCCCCCGAGTGGGAGGCTGGCTCACCACTCGGTAGGATTTTCGAATACTTAGGCGAGTACTGGACTGCAGCTAAGCCCCCGAGTGGGAGGCTGGCTCACCACTCGGTAGGATTTTCGAATACTTAGGCGAGTACTGGACTGCAGCTAAGCCCCCAAGTGGGAGGGTCGCTCACCACTCGGTAGGATTTTAAATACTTAGGCGAGTACTGGACTGCAGCTAAGCCCCCAAGTGGGAGGGTCGCTCACCACTCGGTAGGATTTTTAAATACTTAGGCGAGTACTGGACTGCAGCTAAGCCCCCGAGTGGGAGGCTGGCTCACCACTCGGTAGGATTTTCAAATACTTAGGCGAGTTCTGGACTGCAGCTAAGCCCCCGAGTGGGAGGGTCGCTCACCACTCGGTAGGATTTTCAAATACTTAGGCGAGTACTGGACTGCAGCTAAGCCCCCGAGTGGGAGGGTCGCTCACCACTCGGTAGGATTTTCAAATACTTAGGCGAGTACTGGACTGCAGCTAAGCCCCCGAGTGGGAGGCTGGCTCACCACTCGGTAGGATTTTCAAATACTTAGGCGAGTACTGGACTGCAGCTAAGCCACGAGTGGGAGGGTCGCTCACCACTCGGTAGGATTTTCAAATACTTAGGCGAGTACTGGATTGCAGCTAAGCCCCCGAGTGGGAGGGTCGCTCACCACTCGGTGGGATTTTCAAATACTTAGGCAAGTACTGGACTGCAGCTAAGCCCCCGAGTACTGGACTGCAGCTAAGCCCCCGAGTGGAAGGCTGGCTCACCACTCGGTAGGAAATTATTTTTACCAACTTAGGCGAAATGGATTCGCAACTAAGCCACCCGCTGGGGGATTTCCCACGCAAACAAAAACAATAACAATCACTGGGAAAATTATAACGCTCTTGTCTTTGATAAATAAACTACAGAAGTTTTTCTTATTACATCTCATCCGAGTGAGAATTCAAGTGTAAAAGGGGCGGAGCAGCTCCGCATTCTAGGCTCGTGGCTCATCAATCTGGCGATCGACATTATAAAGGTGGTACGCTCCATTGTGGAGGACTCTGGTGACTATGAAGGGACCTTCCCAAGTAGGAGCGAGTTTATGTGGTTTATGTTGATCCACTCGGAGGACCAAGTCTCCTTCTTGGAAGGCTCGACTCTTCACATTTCTGGCATGGAATCGACGCAAGTCTTGCTGATAGATGGTCGATCAGATCATGTCCATTTCTCTTTCTTCTTCCAGGAGGTCGACTGCGTCCTGCCGGGCTTGTTCTGCTTCATCTTCAGAGTAGAGCTCGACTCGGGGTGCGTTGTGAAGCAGGTCACTCGGCAAAACTGCTTCGGCCCCATAGACCAGAAAGAATGGGGTTCTTCCGGTCGCTCGGTTCGGGGTTGTCCTCAATCCCCAAAGAACTGATGGAAGCTCATCGACCCATGCACCTGCTGCGTGCTTGAGATCGCGCATCAATCGAGGTTTCAGTCCTTTGAGAATTAAGCCGTTTGCTCTTTCCGCTTGTCCATTCGACTGGGGGTGAGCGACCGAAGCGTAGTCGACTCGTGTGCCCTGAGAGGCGCAAAAGGCCTTGAATTTGTCGAAATCGAAGTTTGACCCATTGTCAGTGATGATGCTGTGCGGAACTCCATATGTGAATATCAACTCTCTCTGATGAAACTGATAGCAGTGCAAGCATCAAGATTCTTGATAGGCTTAGCTTCAATCCATTTGGTGAACTTGTCGACTGCTACTAGCACATGAGTGAAGCCGCTCCTGCCCGTTCTCAGTGGTCCAACCATGTCTAGCCCCCAAACAGCGAAGGGCCAGACGAGTGGAATGGTTTTCAGGGCTGACGCGGGCTTGTGCGACATATTGGAGTAATACTGACATCCTTCACATTTGTCGATTATCTCTTTCGCCATTTCATTCGCTCTTGGCCAGTAGAATCCCGCTCAGTATGCTTTAGCCACAATGGTCCGAGAGGACGCATGATGACCACAGGTCCCCGAGTGGATATCATCAAGGATCATCTGACCTTTTTCTGGTGTTATACACTTCTGACTGACTCCAGCCGCGCTTTCTCTTTACAACCGTCCCTTTACGACTGTAAAGGCTTTGGATCGACGGACGATCTGTCGAGCCTCTTCTTCGTCCTCTGGGAGTTCTTTCCTTAGGATGTACGCGATGTACGGTATTGTCCAGTCGGGAGTGATGACCAAGACTTCCATGATCAGGTCGACCACAGATGGAACTTCAACTTCAGTCGGATCCGTGGCACTTTTTGGCTGCGGGGCCTCTTCAGTGAAGGGATCCTCCTGAACTGATGGTGTGTGGATGTGTTCCAAAAACACATTGCTGGGAATGGCTTCTCTTTTGGAGCCTATTTTTGCCAAATCATCAGCTGCTTGATTTTTCAGTCGGGGTATGTGATGAAGTTCTAACCCCTCGAATTTCTTCTCCAGCTTTCTCACTGCATTGCAATAACCAGTCATGGCTGGACTTCTGACGTCCCACTCCTTCATCACCTGATTAACCACCAAATCTGAGTCGCCATAGACCATGAGGCGACGGACGCCGAGTGAAATGGCCATGCGCAACCCATATAAAAGTGCTTCATATTCTGCCTCGTTATTGGAGGAATCAAAGTGGATTTGAAGGGCATATCTGAGCTTATCTCCTCGGGGGGAGACCAATACTACCCCGGCACCGGAACCATTCAACATTTTGGAACCGTCAAAGAACATGGTCCAATGCTCCGAGTGAACCTGAGTCGGCAGTTGCTGTTCAATCCACTCGGCGACGAAATCTGCTATTGCCTGGGACTTGATAGCTTTCTTTGCCTCAAACTTGATATCTAGAGGAAGGAGTTCAATCGCCCATTTTGCCACTCGACCAGTTGCATCTCTGTTGTGTAGGATCTCTGACAATGGAGCGTCGCTGACGACTGTAATGGAATGATCAGAGAAGTAGTGAGCAACCTTCTTTGTGGTCATATAAATCCCATATACAAGCTTCTGATAATGAGGATATCTTTGCTTTGACGGGGTCAAAACTTTAGAAATATAATATACTGGGTGCTGAACTTTGAAGGCTTTTCCTTCTTCTTCCCGCTCGACCGTAAGTACCATACTGACGACTTGTCCCGTGGCTGCGATGTAAAGCAGCAAAGGCTCTTTGCTGATTGGGGCAGCAAGCATCGACTGGGTGGAGAGCAGAGCTTTGAGCTCTGCAAACGCTGCATCAGCTTCAGGAGTCCACTCGAACTTGTCTGACTTCTTCATCAAGTAGTAAAGAGGCAATGCCTTTTCACCGAGACGAGAGATGAATCGACTTAAAGCGGCCAAGCAACCAGTAAGCTTCTGGACGTCGTGCACTCGCACAGGACTTTTCATTCGGAGTATAGTACCAACTTTTTCCGGATTGGCGTCGATTCCCCGTTTGGAAACGAGGAAACCGAGTAACTTTCCACCAGGAACTCTGAATGTGCACTTTGATGGATTAAGCTTGATATCATACCTCCTGAGGTTGGCAAAGGTTTCAACAAGGTCAGTCAGCAGGTCGGAACCCTTCCGTGACTTGACCACAATATCGTCCATGTATGCTTCCACATTTCGACTGATTTGAGTGAGAAAACACTTCTGAATCATCCTCATGAATGTGGCTCTAGCATTATTGAGGCCGAATGGCATGGTAACATAATAGAAGCACCCGACCGGAGTGATGAAAACTGTTTTGATCTCGTCGGGCCCATACAGACGGATCTGATGGTACCCGGAATAGGCGTCTAAAAAAGACAGTCGCTCACATCCCGCAGTCGAGTCGACTATCTGGTCGATGCGGGGGAGAGGAAAATGATCTTTCGGGCAGGCCTGATTGATATGTTTAAAGTCAATGCACATGCGAAGTGACTTGTCCTTCTTGGGGACCATGACAACGTTGGCGAGCCACTCAGAGTGGTAGATCTCTCGGATGAACTCCGCTGCTAAGAGCCGAGCCACCTCCTCACCAATAGCCTTTCTCTTCTGGACGGCGGACCGTCGAAGATGTTCTTTAATAGGTTTTACTTTTGAGTCGACTCGTAGGCGGTGCTCAGCCAGTCCCCTGGGAACACCCGGCATGTCAGAAGGCTTCCATGCGAAATGTCCCAGTTCTCACGGAGGAACTGGATGAGCGCTTCTTCCTATTTGGAGTCGAGTGTTGTTGAGATATGAGTCGGAGCAGCACTGGGATCGGTCGGGTGGATGTGAGCCGGCTTCGTTTCGCCAGACGACTGAAAAGCTGATTCTGTAGCGGGCTTCTTGGCTCGCAATAAATCACTCGGGTCTGCAGTCTTCTGGTATTCCTGCAGCTCCACCACTGCCATCTGAGCATCAGCGATCTTTGAACCTTTCTGAAAACACTCTTCTGCTTTCTTCCGATTGCCCATAACAGTGATCACACCTTTGGGACCAGGCATCTTCAATTTGAGATACACATAACATGGTCAGGCCATGAAGCGTGCATAAGCTGGCCTGCCCAAAATAGCGTGATAAGCACTCTGGAAATCTACAACTTCGAACGTCAACTTTTTTTGCGGTAATTCTTGGAATCACCAAAAACCACATCAAGAGCAATCTGGCCGAGTGACTCAGCCTTCTTCCTAGGAATGACCCCATGGAAGCTCATGTTGCTGGTACTGAGTCTGGACATCGGAATGCCCATCCCTTTCAACGTCTCAGCATACAGTATGTTCAAACCACTGCCACCATTCATCAAGACTTTGGTCAGTCGAGTGCCTTCAACAACTGGGTCGACCACCAAAGCTTGCCTCCCAGGGGTGGCAATGTGCGTTGGGTGATCGGACTGGTCGAATGTGATGGCAGTCTGAGACCACTTCAGATAACTGGGTGTTGCCGGAGCAACCATATTCACCTCACGGTTGATAACTTTCAGTAGACTTTTGCTTTCAACATCAGCAAAAATCATTAGGGTGGAATTGACCTGGGGGTATCCATCTTCACTGTCTTCCTTGTCCTCAACTTTGTCCGACTCCTTTTCCTTATCTTTGGGCTGCTTGCCCTGGAACTGCTGGATCAAGAGCCGACACTGTCGAGTGGTATGTTTCGGGTAAATGAACTTACCCTCTTCATCTTTCTTGGTGTGGATGTGACATGGCAAATCCAACACATCATTTCCGTCTTGGTCTTTAACTTTCTTGGGGTTCCAAGGTCCTTTGGGTTTCCCCTTAAACTTTCCCTGAGTTACAGTCAAGGCTTCCCCAGGAGCAGCTGGCTCGGGTTTCCGCTTCTGTTTACGATTGGAATTTCCTCCGTTTTCTTGAGCGACTGACTTCAGCTTGCCACTCGTGAGTCGATCCTCATCTTCACCATTAGCGTACTTGGTGGCAATCTCCATCATCCGATTCAGAGACATATCTCCGGTTCGACCGAATTTCAGATTCAGTTCTCTGTACTTGACGCCTTCTTTGAAGGCACAGACTGCTTGGTGGTCAGGCACATTCTCTACCATGTGATGTAACGTGATCCATCTCTGGATGTAATCCCTCAAAGTTTTATTTGGCTTCTGCATGCAAGACCACAGTTCTGTCAGCCCTACCGGTCGCTTGCATGTTCCTTCAAATGTGGTGACAAACACTCGGGCGAGATCTTCCCAAGTGTAAATGCTTCTGGGTGCTAACTGATTCAGCCACGCTCTGGCTGAGCCCTCCAACATGAGAGGCAGGTGCTTCATGGCCACCTCATCATTGCCACCGCCAATCTGGACGGCCACTCGGTAGTCTTCAAGACAAGTATCGGGCTTGGACTCACCAGTGAACTTACTGACCCCAGTCGCCAACCTGAAGTTGGGAGGAATCACAGCGGCCCTGATGGATCTACTAAAGCACTCTGGCCCCGAAACATGTACTCTGCTGCTGGTAGGTGCATCTCTGTCGTGACCTTCTCGGTGAGCTCTGTTCCTGTCGACCAAACCTTGAACAAGAATGGATCTCGCATCAAAGCCTGG
This sequence comes from Triticum urartu, assembly GCF_056163025.1. Lineage (NCBI taxonomy): Eukaryota > Viridiplantae > Streptophyta > Magnoliopsida > Poales > Poaceae > Triticum > Triticum urartu. The sequence goes on along the minus strand of NC_141877.1, from coordinate 223,869,843 downwards.
TTCCCTAGGGTCGACTGGAATCCTTCGCCCAACACTAGGAGGGCGCCTGTCATCCTGCTGTCGAGGCACATATGACCCGCTCCTCGGGGGAGGGGTGGGCACTCGACATCGATCGTCATGATCGAATTGGTGATCATACTACTCACGGTTCCCGTACTGATTATGCCGGTCCCCACGTCCCTCACGCCTCCGGGGCGATCTTGGGCTATGAGCCAACTGGACTGTGTCTGCAGCAACGGATCTGCTATGAATCCTGTTCGGCGACTGAGAAACAGCGGAATTCTGGTCTCCTGCTGCCCGAAGTAACGCTCTGATCTGCAGCAAGCCTCTGCCAGCCTCCGACTAGGAAGGTTGAATCGACTCTGCTATACGGGCTGCAGCTGCTAAATTCTGAATCAGAGTTCGATATACCTGTGGGGGCGGAAAGAGCTGATGCCGACTGGATTCTGGAACCCGTTGTCGCGCATGCTCGTCGAGTGCTCGCTGGAGGTTCTCCAGTCGAGTGCGCTCGGCCAAGTTTGCCAGGCGCACGTCCTCCAAGGCACGAGCCTCGGGGGTTTCTCCAACGGTAGGAGTGTGCAGTGCATCCATGTTCCGGCGACGAAGTTCTTCTCTCTGCAGCGACGTGGGAGGCTCGGGGAGATATTCCTCATGGGGACGCGACGGGTCGCCTCCACCTGTGCCTCCGTCGGAGCGGGGAAAACCGGGAGGACTAGGCGGTCCATCGACCATCAGAACCTCCGCCGCCGGATCACTGCTGTCGCACTCGGATGCGGTCTCTGCGGAGCCAGTCGACAGGTCGAACAGGCCGTAGAGGTATTCGTCGGGCTCGATCGCCGCGACTTGAGGGGTGGCCGACTGGCGTGCCACCGCGTGTCTCACCCACCGCTGAAGTCTTGACCGACCGGAGCGCTTGCGCCGGCGGACAACACAGGAGCCGACCGATAGTGGGTCGACGGTTTCCGCAAGAGGACTCCGCGGACGCACGCGCGAAAGTGCGTTGCCCCGTGGACAGGGAGTGTGTCCACGTTGAGCGGAGCCTCCTGAAGCCAAGCGGAGTCGTCGGTGATGAACGTGAGCGCGCCGAGACGGATCTCGCGGCCCTCCACCAAAACTCCGCCAGAAACCATGATGATTTGGATCAGAAAAGATCGCAACTCCTCCAACAAATCGCTAAAACACCTGCCCCACGGTGGGCGCCAACTGTCGTGGTTCTAAGTCTGACAGTAATGTAGGGGGGTAGGTATGGAGAGGTAAGGTCTTAGCTATGGAGCAGTTGTAAGCACACGAGGTTTACGAGTTCAGACCCTTCTCGGAGGAAGTAATAGCCCTACGTCTCGGAGCCCGGAGGCGGTCGACTGGATTATGCGTGTATGAATTATAGGGGTGCGAACCCTTTACACTAAGGAGGGGGGTGGCTTATATAGAGTTCACCGGGCCCCTCCGGCCCTCAGTTGTGCAGGGTTTAAAATACATTAAGGTCGGGCGTTACTGGTAACGCCCCTAATAAAGTGTTATGATGACCATAAAAGCTACTTAATAACCGACCGTTAGCGTGCGGAGTGCCTTTAGGTCTCCTGGCCGTCGAGTGGTTGGATCTTGGTCGAGTGATTGCTTCTTGGTCGAGTGTCTTCGAGTCTGTCGAGTGGAACACCTCCAAGTCGATTGAAAGGTGATTTGTTCTAGAGATGTCCTTGGGTAGGGCAGTTGGGACAAGTCCATGACCCTACCCTAGGTACATAGCTTCATCAGTAGGTAGGTACGAAGCATGCTCTCATGACATCCTTCATTTGCGCCCAAGTAGTGATGGGTGGTTCACCTCGTGCCTCTCGGCGCTCGATAACTTTTTCCCACCAAATGAGCACATAGTCTTGGAACTCGAGGGATGCCATCGCGATCTTCTTCTCTTCTTCATAATTGTGCAAACGGAAGATCTTGTCAACTTTCAATGCCCATGAAAGGTATTCTTCGGGATTGTTGCTTTCGTTGAACTTGGGCATGGTGAACTTGAGCTTGCCATAACGTTGCTCTTCATTGTGCTGGGGTCGGGGATGATGACGCCCATGTTGTAGATGATTGTTCAACTCATGGTGCTCTTGGCGCGAAGGGTTGTTATCCTCGTGTTGATCTTGTCGTGGAGGATTTCCATTGTCTTCATGATGTTGATTGACTTGTTGTTCTTGGCGAGCTTGCGGAGGAGCTTGTCGAGCTCGAGGAGGAACTTGCCGATGCACGCGAGCTTGAAATCTTTGTTCTTGAATTTCTTCGTGAAATGCTTCCTCTTGTTCACGGGCTTGTCGGCTTCGGTCGGCAACGGCTCGACTCGAATCGCGTAGAGCTTGTTGCGCCGCAAGTGCTTGAGCGTCACGGAGTTGTTGTTCTTGACGTTGTGCCTCGGCATCTTGAGCATTTTGGTGTAGACGCGCGCGTTCTTCCTCTTCATGTTGACATTGTCGTTGCCGTTCTCGTGCTAGCGCAAAGGCTTCTTGGGTTTGACATCGTCGATGCTCTTGCGAATCGGTGTCGCGTAGAGGATTGAGGTTTGCGTGATGTTCGTTGCGCGCGGCACGTCGAAGAGTGTTTGAAGACGGTGTACTTGAGCCGGAGAGGGTGAAGTCGGAGTGGCGTCTTGAACGGCTCCGTCTTGAAGTGGAAGACGAGCGGTTGAGCAACAAAGCACGAATTTCATCCATCCTTGCGTCATTCTCTTGCTTGTGATCGTCGAGCTTGTGGTCGAAGTAGTCCCTTGTACGTTGCTCGGAGAGTCGCAAGTTGGCGGCAAGGTTGTCGATGCGCTCACTCATAGCTTGTTGCTCTTGATGCAAAGCACGTTGTGCACCAAAGAGGTGACTCTTGGTGACGAAGGAGTTCATGTCGTCGTCTTGCTCCATGAAGAGTGGGTTGGTAGAAGTACTTGGCCTATCCATTATTCCAAGACAAATGTGAGTGGTAGAGAGAGAAGAACGAGTACCAAATGTACCTTGACCGAAGTTGAAAGTGGATCGAGGATCACTTCAATGTAGGACAAGGAAATAGCACAATTGGTATGAGTTCTTGTCGGTTTCTCACACCTACACAAGTAAAAGCTTTTGGTGGAACTTGGTTAGGATGGTGGCACAAAATTTGATGCAATTGTAAGTGAGCTTCAATAATGTTGGAAAAGATTCGCAAGATGCAATGTAACAAGTAGACCAAGCATATAAGGTACACAGAAACACACGCGCAAAAAAGATAAGTGGGGTTGTGCAACCAAGGGTGAGCCAAAATGTGGAATCCACAAAAATGCTCTTGTTGCACAACACTAGAGAGACGCTAGCATGATTGCACGATAGGCGGATACAAGAACGTGTGCACAACCTACTTAGCAAAAATGCAACGACTTCTATCCCAAATATTTTGTATGCAAGGTGTTGCTATGATATGATCCAAGATGATCGAGTATGACAATCTTAATGTTGTATGATGCTATGATTCTTGCTTAAAAGCTCTTTGCTTATCTTTCCTCTATGCTTAAAAGCGTGTTTGGCTCTTTGATGAATGAGCTCTTTTCTCATACAATGCTTGACGAACCAAGATAGCAAGTGAGTATGCGATGACAATTTGGTGACACAAGAGATGATACCAATATAGGCAATAATGATGTGTGTATGCTATGGGAAGTATGATCACTAATGTGCACAAGTCTCGTTGCCGGCAATACTCAATGGCTAGTCTCGATGGGTAAGCAACGCAAATGAGTAAGGCTATGATGGCTATCAATGTAATGGCAAGAGTGATATGTCCAATAACAAGATGAGGTTACTGGTCTTGCTTCCGGTATGGTGTCAAAATGGTGGCACGAATACCACGATGTAGTCGAGGTGGTCATTGTTGATGACGCGTCTGTGGTGAAGATGAGCGGCGGTGGTGTCGATGTCGAACTGTACCTAAATAGCCGAAACATAAAAGGATACGGTACTGCAACTCAAATTCTCAAACCTCGAAGTGGCAACATGTGTCGGAGTGTGAAACGGGCACAAAGGGGGTAGTATGCGGAAGTGGTGATGGTGTATAAGTGGTGGGCAAAGATGCCAGTCGGTTTCAACTGAAACTGGGTGGGGCGGTAGTACCGCTTGTGAAGGCGGTAGTACCGGTTGGTGCTTTAGCGGTAGTTCCGCTCGTGGGGGCGGTAGTACCGCTGGGGTTGGGAAGATCGCAAGATCTGGATCGGGGATGGGTTTTTGGGACGGAAAAGGATGATTTCGTTGTCAAAATTCGAGCGATTTCAAGGATGGAAGATGGAGAGAAATGGGGAGATGCTAGATCCACTTGAAACCAAGCAAATCCATGGATCAGATCCAACAAAACATCAACACACCAACAAATCACAAAAAAAAAATTGGGGCTATTTTTGGTGGGAATTTTTGAATTAGGACGAAAAACAACAAAATAAGGCTAGAAACACAACGGGGAGGCTCCGAAATCATGATCAACCTGGCTCTTGATAAAAAGATGATGTAGGGTAGAACCCTATAGGCCGATCTTTCACGAAAGGAACGGATCCCGATAAGAACACGAGGAACACAAAGAGGGGAAACACAAGGGGAAACACAAGAGGAACACTCAAACTAACAAGAACAAGTCACACATGTGCAAGATCCTCGGGTACAAAGAATGATACACCGTCCACGGACAACTAGGTACGATACAAAGGGTAGCCGGTTCTTCTCCGAGAGGAGGTCTTGATGTTCTTCCCTAAAGAGGGGTCTTGAATCCTCTTGGGGGATCTTCTCCGGTGGAGGCTCGAATCTCCGAGGAGAAGGTAACCAAGTGGATGAGCAAAGCTCTCACACAAAATATGAGCTAATCCTTTGCTAACCCTAGTACGGAGCTAAGGGATAAGTAGATATAGTCAGAGGGGGGTAAGTTGGGGGATACATGGGGTGAAACCCTTGTCGCTGCGCGTAGGCAGGGCGGTTGTACCGGTCATGGGGGCGGTTGTACCGCTGGGAGTTCAGGTACTGGTTCCTGGAGGCGTTCCCGGATGCGCTCAACGGTTGTACCGGTGCGCGGGGCGGTTGTACCGGTCTGGTGGCTGTTGCAAGGATAAACTGGTGTTGTAACGGGCTTACACCGCTTGATGTCAGGAGCTTGACTGGTAGTTGACCGGTGGCCGACCGGTTGTACCGCCCAGGCGGAAGTTGGGCGGTGCATGGGCGGTTGTTCCGGGACTTCTGAGCTGGGATGATGTTCTTCATGCTCTTGATGTCCTTCTTGCATCGTGACTTCTCCTTGGTTGCTTACATGGTACCTAAGCACACAAAGCATCTCCGTTTGAGGTAGTAGCCATGTCTCAAGTGGGTAAAAGGGAAGTTCAACAAGGAGAGAGTTAACCTCGTTCTCAATGGCTCTCGCACGGGCTCTTGTCATGGGTCCAAGTGGTGTCGTGGGAGATGTAGGTAGGTCCATGGGGATGGCCTTGGGATGCTCCGCATCAAATATACAATGTAATTCAGAAATTAATGGCTGGAGGATCCTAAACTAACATATGGCATTTAGTTTCAATTTCTCTTTACTTGATTGTGTTACTTATGCACAATCACCATACTTGACATAGGTCCCTGCACTTCCGTTGACGAGTATTTTGTCAGCATCTCGATGTGGATGTAGAACTTCTAGCTGATCTTCGTCATGTTTTACATTGTTTCTCGATACTTTTTACTCCAATGTGGAGGTCAGATTCTAGCTGATATATCTTCATGATTTACCTTGTTTACCAATGTCCCAATGTGGACGTAAAGATTATAGCTGATATATCTTCATGTTTTACCATGTTTACCAATGTCCCAAAATTTTGTTTCGTCTTTGCTTTGAATTAGTTTTCTCTTACTTTGACTTAGTAGGACATTTATATGAAATACTAAATTGTGGTGTCGCATCCTCTAAGGACCACTGAATCACGTTGTGGTGCGGGCGCCTTGATCTCGCATGCGGCTGTCTAAAGCCCTAGGGGCCAACCTCGCTCGAGCGTCGCCGACCAGCTCTCTTTTGCACAGGAGAAAATGGTTAGATATATGTGCCTCCTCCGTCTCTTATTCCCTGAAACGTAATTTGATGACTCATTGATGTCACACTCGCTTAGGATTAAACTGCACGGGTTAGATTGGCATTTTGCCATGTGTTTAATTACTACATGCACTGCACACTAATCCATGTATATATTGGCTCCCCTATATATACCTCTGTTGGTCAAAAGTTTTGACTTTTGAGTTTTATCAGACATGAGTTGCAGCAATTTTCAGTTACTTTTCTATGCCTGCCATTCATCTCTGAACCGTTGTGATGGAGATTGTAATACTATGTTTAGAATATGTCAGTCCATATGCGAGATCTTCTTTTCAACTTGGTAACCATGATTATAAGTTACACATCTATACTTTACAATCATATGAGATATGTGTAATTAATGTGTCTGCATTAGAACTTTCATTGGGAAATTGCATAATAAGATCTTATAAAACCATCTTGTCATACACATTTTTCTGAATGGCAGATGCAAGTGCCAGGTAGCTAGCTTTGCACTAGGTTGATGTGAATATTTACTCTTGTTTTGCACTGGTACTGAAACTTGGCAGTTCATAAGGATTGGCAGCACGGACTGGAGAATCGTCCGAACCATCGTGGACACACCAGGGGCAGGGGCTGCATGCTGCCAAGGCCGAGGCGACTGCCAAGAAGACTGGGCTCGATGTAGTGACCAAGGAGGCACAACGTATGCTCTTCTAATTAGTATGATGATTTGCATATGTAACAGTGCTACTCTCAATGGATTTGCTAACAATCTTCATATTTTCGCATTTGCTAACAGTAGCTTATATATATGGTATATGTGTCTTGGAATATTGGTAGTGGCTTAGTGGTTCTTCCTGTTAAGTTGTGCATATGAGGTACAACTCTTTCTCCACATGGGCCTTACAGGTCATAATACCTTTACAAGTACCGTGCTAATAAAAAGTTTCTTGATTATGTTTATTATTATTTCCATTGCACTATACTTTATTTAATTCCATTGCTCTCCATTATTTTGGTATCAAGTTCTACAAATCCATGTTCTGGTACAATATTTGTTTCTTCGAATGCTGTCTTTTTTGCTAATAAATCTATGGTCCAATCTGGATTCAAAATCTAAGAAATTTATGGCCTTGTGTAAATAGTTGCAGTTATACTATGATGGATTGTGTCTACTTTTTTATGGAAAACAGAGAAGCCAATTATTCTGTTTGGAAGACGGGTATCCTAAATTCTAATCCAGTCATTAGTTGATACAACAATGTCCTCCGCGAAACTGTGATCCGGACGAGCCTAGCTTAGCTTGGGACCACTGGAGATTGTGTGTTGCAAGGGAGACAGACTCCAACGGATATTGTGTCATGCTCACCGACAGCAACATGGATAGTGAGGTCATTGCCCTACATGATTGCCCTGTTTCCAATCTGTTGGGTAGTCCTATTTGGTTGATTGTATCTATAGTATGTTGGAAGCAGATGTAACCTCATTGATTTTCACATTAGAGGCCTCTTCAATATATCTGATCTTTCTGTACGAGGAGCCTACAGTTTGTAATGTTCTATTTCTTTTGTGAAACCCCCACAAGCTGTATATGAACCATATGCATTAGACATTCCCACATGTATTTTTTTTGAAAGGAATGCTAAAATTCTTATGTTCAACTATAATTTAAAATATCCAGTCCTTTCAGCACGGTCAAGTTTATACTTGTTGGTGGACACGTGTGTTGTACGTGTGTGTGGTCGGCAACGATGGTGGCACTGATGGTGACGGCAAGGAGGCCGGATTCCGGAGCCTAGATGTGAGGGTCGGATTCTGGATTTCGTGCCTAGGCGGGGATGCTGGAGGTGGAGGAGAGGTCGAGAGGGCCGACGGCGGAGGGGAGGGGAGGGAGAGGTCGAGGGATCCGACCGGAGGGGAGGGGAGTGATATGAGATAGTGGGAGAGCTGGAGAGCCGGAGAGCGCAGGCCGCCGGAGCCGAACCTGCAATCGCTTGCCGCCCTTGCCTTCAGCAGTTTCAGCTAGGTTAGCAAATGGGGATTCATTTGGAATCGAAGGAGGGAGTGGCACGAAGACAAGGTGCTCGGCTGGCGGCTGCTCGTGCGCCTAACCAAACACCCATTCGGTTTGGTGTGTGGCCACTGTTGCCTGCCGCGGGTGCAGTTTAGGTTGGACTTAGTATCGTGGGCCAAATGTCAATGGGCCAAGCCCAAAAAATAGTGCAAAATAAATTACAAATGAAATATAGTATTTCAAAAAAAAATCATCACCATAAAAATGATACCATTTAAAAAATATTTTTGAAATTTTAAAAAACACTTTCTCAAAGCAAAAAATCTGTGTTTTTCTAAATAAAAAAAGTTTATTGATAAAAAATTGCATTTTTCAAATAAAATGAAAGTGCGGAGCCGAAACAGGCAATTACGAACATTGTTAGGGTACGTCCAAATTTTATCGTACAAAAAGAATACTCAGTGTAACCTTATTAATGAGGTTTGCAAAAATTGGATTAAAAAATATTGCATAATGGCACATAGAGTAGGTTATATTTTATTTTTCGTCCGATACAACACACGGGCATTTGTACTAGTAATAATAAAGCACAGATTGACTCGCGGGCTCACCGTCGCATCCATTCATAAAAACGTCCCTCAATAACCAAGTTCCCGGATTGGTTCGACTATCTGATTAAGCCGAAGTAAGCAAGTTTCGGATTTGAGTTTTCTTTTCTGACTGGAATTTAAGTAGGATTCCACATCCACTCGGTATTCTCTTTTTAAAAATTTACCCGCAATACAAGAATTTTGACTGTCCACGCGTGTCCGTATCAAACAAGAGACCGATCCAAGTATCTGGAGTCCCGACCTGATCCAAGTCGGCTCTTCTAGCCATCCACGTGCCTTTAAATATTGTAGAAACCGATTGCCTTGCATCAAATCGATCCAAACTTCCGATCGAAATCGAGTGTTCCAAGCTATCAGGCATGGAAGAGAATCATGGTCGCGAACAACTTGGACGGAAGCAAAGTCAACGGATCATGCTGGTCAGCTCCTACGGCGAGCGCTTCAAGATCACGCAATAGGTGGCAGCGCTGTCGCATCCACCACATGATCGAGGACAGGTGCGTCAAGAACTGTGTCACGCTCCGCCGCCGCAACATGCACCAAGGTCATCCAGTGCTGCAACATGCACCCCACCGCCGGAGGTACCAGCTCCACGTCCGGCTAGCAGGACCTCAAGAGCTAACAAGCTGTCCCACGATCCTGAATTCACATATATTACATCAGGCCCTCGAGCGGCAAGACCTCGCGACGGCTCGACGGGTTAACTGATTTCCGCTGCCATGGCACTTCCATGAGCCATCGCCCACAAGTGGCTGCTACTTGCCACCCCGTCCCTAAACTTGGCACTCAGCGATCCCACGAGCTCGCGATTGACGGCGTCGCTGACCGGCGGTGACGCCTGCTGTTCGTCCGTAGCTAACCTGCAGATTGGATGCACATAAGCTAATCTGTCCCTAGGAAATAAGGAACAAATTATTTGTCAAGGTATCATCACAGCTAACATGTCCTGTTCCGGTAATGCCTGATGCATTGGCTTTCTACGAGTACATTGGTAGCTCCGTGTCTCTGATTATTTCTCTCCCTGTGATGGAATTAATCACCATATGTCTGATGCCCATGTAATGTAATGGAAATTTCTCACCATTGTGTATATAGACATGTATCATAATTTACTGCCAATTGTACGTAGCCCACTTCTGTTATGTTTCTCTCCTTGAATATGTTCTCTAGCTAATTATTAGAGTAGGCATCTAGCTAATTATACATTATTTTTTGCATTGTGTGTTGATAAAAACGTGATTTCACTTTCGATTGGATGCACCTAAAAGCTAAGCTATTTGTTGGTTGCAACTGTGCTGCCTTGAATTAATTGCTTCTTTTTATACATATTTTCTCTCTCTGTATTCCTGACCAGCTATCTATGCAAATTTATATAGAGAAGAAAATTATTTACCTCTATTTTATAACTCTTAACTCCTAAGCAGAAGATGTCTATGGCAATTTTGGGATTCAGCTCAAGGTCAACATTTCTTGGTACATGTCACTACTGCGTGCTAAGGATTGGTTAAATTTTGACAACTTAATCCGCTAAATTTAGTGGGAAAGTTGGCTGGGAATAAATTTGAAAGGAGAAATCATCTGATAAAGTTCTAGACTTCTTTCATCAGGACAAAAGGAAAAAAATCTGCTATATTCTAATAGTATGATCTGCATACAACCTTGGTATCCAGGTCAAGTGTGAGCCGTGATATAACGCTGTCAATTTGGAAAAATAGCAGAGTCTTAAGAAGCATGCTCTCTTAATTAGAATTGTTTTTACTAGAAAACTGATCCTAGGATGTTAAAGACTTGTGTCATATCATTCTTCTTGAACCATGTGTTGCTCATGGTGTTTATCTGATGCGAGGTACTTATACTGTCTCTCTGGACTGCTACTTAGCTTGGTTTCCCCAAGTGAAAGCAAGTTTTCATGCAGTCTAGTCCTTTTGACATGAAAGAGTAGTGTTACAAATCCTTCATGCTGCTATTGAATACTCCTACTGCCACACGTGTTTATCAGCTGCATGTTTCTATTTGTAAAATTCCATGTTGAAAAGGAGTTCTATTGCAAGTATGCCTTGCTTATTTTGTGAGATTTTAATTTATATAAGCACAACCCAAAAAAGATATAAAGTAGAAGAGAGAAGATAGTATGACACACATTTTCAGAAGGTAGAGCAGGCTCAGCCAATATTAATGTATCTGGACATCGGTTTGAAAGTTTTGGACACACTAAAAAGCCTAACAAAGGATACACATGAGGTCTTTTCGAACATTAATAATTTGAACTTAGTGATTGTATTTATGGATAGGCATTGCTATTGCACTCGATGCCATACAACCAGAGCCCCCACTACGCCAACGGGAATTTACTATTGAATAGTCCCACCTTCCTCCCGGACAACAAATTCCACCGATTTATATACTTTTGCAGATTGGTTGTCAACAAGCCAAGCAACGGGAGCTAGATGCGATTGGACGGAATGGCGGAGATTGCGCCAAGCAGAGCAGGGGTAGAAAACGAGAGGGAGGAGGACCGTCCCCCGGTGAGGACAGGTGCGGAGGCGAGGGGAGGAGGAGGGTCGACCGGATCGGGCGAACAAACAGAGAGAAAAGCGGAGCGGAGTGCCTGGCGGCGCTAGCAGGAGGAAGGAGGAGTCGACCGATACGGATATGGGGTCACGTCGCTCGCTTGCAAGGTTAGGTTACTACATACGGCCGGGAATGGGCCTGGCTAGGATGACTTGGCCCAACTATGCCGGTATGCTGCTTCTGTGCTGGGAATTGGACGATTTGGCCCAAGTGCGCATTGCCATTCAAAACGAAATAAAAAAGCTATCGCGCTTACGTAAAAAAAATGTGTTACTTCTTTTTTCTTAAGATGATTTGGGCAAAATATGTTAGGAGTTTGGCATGCTGACATTTTCACAAATTCGTCGGTGGGAATAGTAGTCTATGCCTAGGATATTTTCACGAATTCGTCGGTGAAACACTGGAAGTCTTGGTGTAGCTGGTGTTGGACCTCATGATCAACGAGGTGTCACGCATCAAAATCTACATTCATCCCCTAACGATTTATCAACCACTCTCTCCATCCTCTACTCCCGACCCTTATTGAGGTGAAGGTCTTTGAGGAGTGCGGTGAAGTCGCACTAATGATGTTGGTGTTGGTGCGTGTATATTGGGTGGCCTAGCCGGTGGCAGGCAGGAGGCAGTAACAACACGCTTAATAACGAATCATGTCATGACAGGTGGGTGGTTTTTGTGACACCCCTATACGATATCAAAAGAAGTTACTTTGTATGCCTCTATGATCAAGAATTTTTCTCTCTAGTTGCAATGCACGGGCCTATTTTGCTATCTTTTCCCTATCTCTCCCTAATCTCTCCTTAATAATAAAGCACGGATTGACTCCGTGGGTTCACCGTCACAATACTGATGTGGACATGGCCTTTATGGATACAACCGAAAATATTATCCTCATATAAAATAATCAGGTGATTTCTATTAATAATTATTATATAAATTATTATTTTGTTACTCCGAATAGGAATACGACACTTTCTTTTATTATATGCAGGATTACAGAAGACATGCGACCTTGCGTGAAGATGCGAGGACTAACTGAGCGATGTTCGAGGGAGTCAAACAACACCAATAGACATGCATATGTTCTCAAGTTTCAACATCCATGAGATGCTTATGTCAACCAACGGCAGTATCATAAGTCGTTGCATGCATGGCTTCTACCACAACAACCAGCCATCCATCATGCATACTACGTGCACCTTGACAAAGGCACGAGGGCGACACAAGTTGGTTTTTACTTCATGGAGCAAGAGAAGCAACGTGATGGGCCTAAGGATTTTTTTTATTGATATGCTAGTAGTACAACTATGGGCTGACCCATATGTTTGGCCTCTATACGGCCGTGTATCCAAAGTAGCCACGGCGTTCGCGAGATCAACAGATAAGGTGGCGGCCGTACTAATTAATAGCTATTCTAGATTAGGGTTTAGACTCGGGTTTTATTGTATTGTTTAGCCATCGCTACAATTTCGCATCTACGAGACGTGTAGGACTACCGCCTTGTCAGATCCACAATGGAACCCCAACTTTTCATCTAGTTCGTGTGCTCAGTTTATTATCCGCAATTTCAGTTGTAATTCACCTTTGTTCTTGCCGGTTCTTCGGTTGCTTGCAGGAACTCGAACCTCGTTGTTCAGGTTGATCGTGCCTACGGCAAGGTCAATAACCATCGGAGATTGGTTTAGCGATTGTCGAGGCGTATCGTCGGGTACGATATAGCCGGATCGTCAAGGTCAAAATCCACCAAATCGATAATTATCCCCACTCTCATCGAAAGATCGGGCCACCGTCACATCAATTGGTATCAGTTTTTAGGTTCATCGGTGAGAGATTTACAGTTTTATTAGATTAGTTGTTTTCTGTCCCATAAACCCACGAAAAAACCAAAAAAAATTAGATTAGTTCATTCATTACACCTACCTTTTTAGCCTTTAGCAATTTTTGCATCGCGTATTTGCGTAGTTGAATTTTTGGTTGCATACATCCTAGAATTAGTGCTGGTTTAGATTAGTTCGAAAGAAAATTGTCTACTAGATTGCACTTGTTTTTGTCCACCATATTTTCTGCCGCAAATTCATCGGTAATCTAGAGGAAGAAAAAAAAACAAGTTTGCATCGTTTTGCACACGTACAGGCGCTGCTCCACAACAGTACTTCGGACCAGGTCAACTTGCGCCTGCGTACGTGCATCCATACACACATCGTGTTTCGCGAGCTGCCAGACATCCCAGCACACACAGTCTGGTCCTTAGCGTGGCTTCACACCAAGCAAGACGCAAACCATCAGACATCCAGCCGTGTCAGTCTGTCTCCACGCGCGACACGCCCACCGATTTCCATTAGGCTGTGCCTGTGTATTAGTACTAGTCCACGCTAATCTCCAGACTCAAGTGCTTGTAGCTAGCTCTCGTTGCACCTTGTCCAGTAGCCTTGCATCTTTTTTATCTCTTGTGACTTAAATTGTGTCTGTGATTTCTGCTAGCAATTGGCCTGTCAAAAAAAGGAAAAAAAAGAAAAAAAAGAAAAAAAAAGGAAAAAGAAGAAAAAAATAGAAAAAAGAAAGAAAAGAAACGTTGCAAAATTCAGGCCGGCTAGTATCTGCTTTGGGCTGTTTGCCATTGAGGATTTTCCTTTTGTTGCTACGCACTTGACACTTCACCATTTATCATTTGTTTTCAGACGTGTACCTCACTTATATTTAGCTATTTAGAGCTCTCAAATTTGCATCGGTTTCCATTCACTTGTTTCAGTATCTGGGCTTACATTGTTTTATCTCTTACTAGTCGACTGCCAGTACTAGTTAGGAGTTTGAGCAATTATTCAACTTGCACTACTTTTTGCTAAATTGTGCCACTGATATTGTGAGTTGAGGAAACCTTAACCAAGCTCCACTTCCTATATTGTACCTTGTTCGGTCGACTTGGCAATCGCTACATCCAACGTTTGATAACTTTTGACGGCGCCAAAGGCCGACAACCACTGCAGCACGGTAAGAACTGGTAAGAGCTTGCTAATTACTAGAGTGTTGAGAGATTTTTTCCCACCACCTCCGAGTAGTACCATAGGAACATTACACTTGTGATTTTGTTTTTGTATGGTACTAACCGTGGCAGATTCTAGAGCGGTCAACGGTTGGGTTGCGTCTATTGTGGGAGATGCATTGCCACATTTTGATACAAATCACTCTTACCCACCACAAAAGGTACAACGACTGTCACATGCTCTACATCATGGTAGAAACACACATCATCAGGTTACTTCTTTGCCAAATTTCGAGGGTAAATATGACCCTGATTCATATATTGATTGGGAAATTGAGGTAGAAGAAATATTTGGTAGCCATGATTTTTCTGAGCATAAGAAACTAAATGATGTCACTAAAAGCTTTTTCGGTTTTGCTTCAGTTTGGTGGAGGAATTATTGCAGGGAAAATATTTGTAATAAACCTACTACTTGAAAAGCTTTAAAACTCGTTATGCGAAACCGATTTGTTCCTTCATACCATGCTAGTGATTTGCTTAGAAAATTGCAACGTTTAGCACAAGGCAATGACACCGTTGAAGACTATTATCATAATTTATGTATTGCTTTGTTTCGTTGTGGCATCGAAGAATGTGAAGAAGCTACCATGCATAGATTCTTAATGGGATTAAACCATGATGTTTATGATATCGTCTGTGTACATGGCCTTTATGGATACAACCGAAAATATTATCCTCATATAAAATAATCAGGTGATTTCTGTTAATAACTATTATGTAAATTATTATTTTGTTACTCCGAATAGGAATACGACACTTTCTTTTATTATATACAGGATTACAGAAGACATGCACAAACCTTGCGTGAAGATGCGAGGACTAACTGAGCGATGTTCGAGGGAGTCAAACAACACCAATAGACATGCATATGTTCTCAAGTTTCAACATCCATGAGATGCTTATGTCAACCAACGGCAGTATCATAAGTCGTTGCATGCATGGCTTCTACCACAACAACCAGCCATCCATCATGCATACTACGTGCACCTTGACAAAGGCACGAGGGCGACACAAGTTGGTTTTTACTTCATGGAGCAAGAGAAGCAACGTGATGGGCCTAAGGATTTTTTTTATTGATATGCTAGTAGTACAACTATGGGCTGACCCATATGTTTGGCCTATATACAGCCGTGTATCCAAAGTAGCCACGGCGTTCGCGAGATCAACAGATAAGGTGGCGGCCGTACTAATAAATAGCTATTCTAGATTAGGGTTTAGACTCGGGTTTTATTGTATTGTTTAGCCATCGCTACAATTTCGCATCTACGAGACGTGTAGGACTACCGCCTTGTCAGATCCACAGTGGAACCCCAACTTTTCATCTAGTTCGTGTGCTCAGTTTATTATCCGCAATTTCAGTTGTAATTCACCTTTGTTCTTGCCGGTTCTTCGGTTGCTTGCAGGAACTCGAACCTTGTTGTTCAGGTTGATCGTGCCTACGGCAAGGTCAATAACCATCGGAGATTGGTTTAGCGATTGTCGAGGCGTATCGTCGGGTACGATATAGCCGGATCGTCAAGGTCAAAATCCACCAAATCGATAATTATCCCCACTCTCATCGAAAGATCGGGCCGCCGTCACATCAAATACGCTTCTGTAACACCCCGGATGTAACTTACCCAATATGTACTCCAACTCTTGTCATTTTCGGCGTTAAGTTATTTTATTTTCTCGGGTTCGGGTCTTTGTCTCCGTGTGTTGTTATCGTTGTCATGCATCTCATATCATGTCATCATGTGCATTGCATTTGCATACGTGTTCATCTCATGCATCCGAGCATTTTCCCCGTTGTCCGTTTTGCATTCCGGCGCTTCGTTCTCCTCCGGTGGTCATTTCTACCTTTCTTTCATGTGTGGGGATTAAACATTTCCGGATTGGACCGAGACTTGCCAAGCGGCCTTGGTTTACTACCGGTAGACCGCCTGTCAAGTTTCGTACCATTTGGACTTCGTTTGATACTCCAACGGTTAACCGAGGGACCGAGAAGGCCTCGTGTGTGTTGCAGCCTAACACCCCTCCATTTTGGCCCAAACCCCACCAAAACCCTCTCCATCCTCTAGAGCGTTCGATCATGATCGCGTGGCCGAAAACCGCACCTCATTTGGACTCTCCTAGCTCCCTCTATGCCTATATATAGACCCCTCATTTCAAATCCCGGATCCCCTCTTCGAAACCCTAAAAAAAAGACCCCCTCGCCGCCGGACTTGCCTGAATCGCGCCGGACACGTCCGCCCGATCCGCAGCCGCCAACCACGCAGTGCCACGTGTCGCCGCCGCCTTCCTCCACCGCCGGCCCGGCGAGCCCGCGGGAGGCCCTCCCCGGCCCGCGGCTCCCCGCGCGCCCCGCGCCCGGCGACCGCCGCCCCGGCTGCCGGCGAGCGCCGCCCCGACCACCGGCGCAAGGGCGCCCGACCCCGGCTCCGCCGCCTCCCAAGTCCGGCGCCGCGCCACCTGCCGCCGTCCGGCGACCTCCTCGGCGTCCGCGCCACTCCGGCGACTACCCCCCTCCGGCGTCGTCCTCCTCCCCGGCGAAGCTCCGGTGTACTGTTCCGGCGACCTCGATTCCCGTGCCCCAGATCTGGATCCGGATCTCGTCTAGGGTTGACTTTCTCCCGAAACCCTAGTTCGTATTGCTATGTTCATCGTGTTATAACTTTGCATCCGTAACTCCATTTTGGGCATATAGCATATCAAAATGTTCGTCTCAGAGAGTACATCATTTCATTCCATTGCATCATTTTCATTTGAGTTCATCTTGATGCCCGAAATTCTGTTACAAGAGTGCTACTTGAGATAATTGTCAGATCTGCTGCTCCATTTAGATATTTGTCATTTTTGCCATGATTATTGTGTGCATGATATGCCCCTAAGTTCTTCATGAGTTTTGTTATATGTTTTGCCATCTATCCAGAGGTGCAATCCATGTATTTTTGTTATGTGTGTGGTGACTAGCACAAGCTTGCAAAGTGGGGCATTCGTTAATGCTGATTTCAGGGACTTAGTATTTCCACTAAGTCCTTGAGCTGTTTATCTCAATGTGCCATATGTTCATGTTGTTTCCTAGTGATCCGTGCCTCTTTTGAGGATGATCAGTAAGGATGTTTTGTTAATCTTGTAGTGCTCTATCCATCCATGTCTTTGTTTGCAATTATGGAGCACCCTAGCTTGAGTCAATCGAGCTCTACTTTTGTCATTTCGTGAATCTGGGCAGATTGTTTACTTGTTAGAGATTTTGCCGAGGATGTTGTAGTTGATCCGTGCATGCTATGTTATTGTTCTTGCCATGTCTAGCTTGCATTTTGTGTATTTTTTATGGATGTATGCTTAGTTTGTCATGAATTGCTCTGTGGTGAGTGCATCAATCTCGTAAACATGCCTACTTGATATCTGTTTCAGCATGCTCCAGTTTTCACTAAGTCTGAGAACTGATTATGTTTTTGCCATGTTCACATGCTTGCAAATGTATTTTCTGATCTCTTTTGGCTCAAGGTCAATAAGAGACTTTTGTAAAGCTCTTTGAGTAGCTCCATGTCATGCTTTACTTTGCCATGTTCAGCTCCTGTAGCATATAGTTTTCATGCTCCGAAGAGTGCTATCTGATCTGAAATTCCAGACAAGTGTTGATTTCACTAAGTCTGAAATCTGTTTACCAAATGCATTTTTGCCATACTTGTTTGAACCTGTTAATGGATGAATTGGCCGTAGCTCAGTGCTAGACTTTTGTTAAGCTTCATGAATACATCCCTGCCATGTATTTTGTTGTCATGTTTGGGTGCTGTAGCATGTTCATCTTGTTGCATTTAGATGACTACTTGCTGTAAATCGCAGAACGTGGCCATATTTGAATTGCTTGCCATTTCCAAACCGTAACTCCGATTCCGGCGTTCTTTATATCGTTTTCAAGCGATTTCATCTCATCTTTCCAGTGGCACACTTGGATTTCCAATTTGAGACCAGGTTCATGCATCCCTTGTCATATTCTTGCATATGCATCCTACATCGCATCCCGCATAGCATACCATCCTTGCATCATGTTATTTGAGCCTTGCACGTGGTTGATTGTGTTCCGTTTGCTTGTTTGTTTTGTTTGGGTAGAGCCGGGAGACGAGTTCGCTAACAAGGAGCCCGTTGAGTTTGCTTTCGAGGATCCAGTCAACTCTGACAACTTTGCAGGCAAGATGATCATACCCTCGAAATCACTACTATCTTTGCTTTGCTAGATGCTCGCTCTTTTGCTATGCCTATGCTACGATGCCTACCACTTTTTTTATCATGCCTCCCAAATTGCCATGTCAAACCTCTAACCCACCATGTCCTAGCAAACCGTTGATTGGCTATGTTACCGCTTTGCTCAGCCCCTCTTATACCGTTGCTAGTTGCAGGTGAAGATTGGAGACCGTTCCTTGTTGAAACATTTATTTACTTGTTGGGATATCATTATTTTGCCTTGTTATCTTAATGCATCTATATACTTGGTAAAGGGTCGAAAGCTCGGCCTCTCACCTAGTGTTTTGTTCCACTCTTGCCCCCCTAGTTTCCGTCATATCGGTGTTATGTTCCCGGATTTTGCGTTCCTTACGCGGTTGGGTGATAATGGGAACCCCTTGATAGTTCGCCTTGATTAAAGCTTTTCCAGCAATGCCCAACCTTGGTTTTACCATTTGCCACCTAGCCTCTTTTTTCCTTGGGTTTCCGGAGCCCGAGGGTCATCTTATTTTAAACCCCCCGGGCCAGTGCTCCTCTGAGTGTTGGTCCACCTATCAGCTGCCGGTGGCCACCAGGGGTAACTCTGGGCTGGCCAACCCGTACCTAGGACAATCTGAGTGTGTCCTGAGAAAGAGATATGTGCAGCTCCTATCAGGATTTGTCGGCACATTCGGGCGGTGTTGCTGGATTTGATTTAACCTGTCGAAGTGTCTTGAAGATCCGAGATACCGAGTCTGATCGGAACGTCTCGGGAGGAGGTCTATTCCTTTGTTGACCATGAGAGCTTGTCATGGGCTAAGTTGGGACTCCCCTGCAGGGATTTGAACTTCCGAAAGTCGTGCCCGCGGTTATGGGCAGATGAGAATTTGTTAATGTCCAGTTGTAGATAACTCGAACCTTAATTTAATTAAAATGAATCAACTGTGTGAGTTACCGTGATGGCCTCTGCTTGGCGGAGTCCGGGAAGTGGACACGGTGTTGGAGAAATGCTTGCGCAGGTTTCTCTCTAGTTTCTCGCTCGTGCCTTGCCTCCTCTTCTCGCTCTCTTTTGCGAACAGGTTAGCCACTATATATGCTAGTCGCTTGCTGCAGCTCCACATATTTACCTTGCCTTACCTATTAGCTTAAATAGTCTTGATCGCGAGGGTGCGAGATTGCTGAGTCCCTGTGGCTCACAGTTTACTATTACACCAGATGCAGGGCCTGATGATTCCGCTCCAGATGACGCGCTTGAGCTCAAGTGGGAGTTCGACGAGGACTCTCAACGATACTATGTTTCTTTTCCTGATGATCGGTAGTGGTGCCCAGTTGGGGTGATCGGGACCGTGTCGCATGTTGGCTTATCTTTTATTTTGGCGCCGTAGTCGGGCCATGAGTGTTTGAATGATGTAATGTTATTTATGTACTTGATTGATATGGCGAGTGTAAGCCAACTATGTTATCTTCCCTTTTATTATCTATATTACTTGGGATGTTGTGAAGATTGCCTAACTTGCGACATTGCTTTCAATGCGGTTATGCCTCTAAGTCGTGCCTCGACACGTGGGAGATATATCCGCATCGAGGGCGTTACAAGTTGGTATCAGAGCCTTCCCCGACCTTAGGAGCCCCCACTGATTGATTGTTTTTAGCAGCCGAGTTGTGTCTAGAAAAAATGTTTTGAATCATTTAGGAATTATATATCGGAGAGCTTAGGAATTCTTTTTACTCCCCAGTCTCCTCATCGCTCTGGTAAGGCATCCTGACGTAGAGTTTTGACTCTTCTCTTCTCAAATTTCACTAAAAAAAATTTAGGATCACGCGGGTATCTTGGAATCGTTCTGATGGTTTTGTGACGAGAACATTATCTTGGTGCCTCCTGTCAGGGGTTTTGTGGAAGTGTCCCGGGGAGTTGAGCTCTGAGGTGTTGTCGTCATAATTTTATCGTTGCAATTCTGGAATACTTGAGTTTAGTACACCGACATCGAAAATCTCTTTTATGCAGTTCGTTGGTGAGATAACCTCGACGCCACCCAGTACTGGGGCGGGAGTTCGGGAGTATCACCATAACTTGTATAACGGATGTTTTTCGAAGGTTGAGGTAGATGGTTTCCGAAGTTTTTTTCTCGGTTATGTGTTGAAGGATGGATACAGCTGGATGTAGGATTTGCTAGATTTGGGTGAGATATTATGCTTCCCCTGTATCCAGGACACCTGATTGCATAACCGGAAAGGTTCGGTAGTTTCATAGGTGGGAATTCTTATAGCTCTAGTTCTTCTTCCACGGATATTCGCTTTGAGATTGGGATTTCTTACCGAGTATTCGTTCTTGATCCATACCTTGTTGATTTATTTCTCTACCTAAATTCTAAGTGGCTTCTCAATTTATGGATATGTGACCATTTCAAGAGGAATGCATTCGTTCATTTTGTTCGGATGTGAAGAAGACTTTATGTTGCAATTTTCATTCCGTTGGATTCAGCTTCATTTTATTTGTCTATGTGCTAACGGTGGTCAACCTCTTCAGGATGGCTCCCGCTAAGAGCACCAATCAGAATCAGAATCAGGATCCGCCACCACCTCCACCTCCTCCGGAGGCATGGCAAGCTGTGATGGCCGCAACCAATGCAAACACACAGTTGATCATGCAAATTCTTCAAGAGCGCAATCAAGGCAACCAAGGGAACCAAGGCAACAATCAGAATCACTTTGCTACACTCAACCAGTTCCTTGCTAACGGGCCAAAGACTTTCAGCAATTATGTTGAGGCAACCGATGCTGACGATTGGCTAGTGGATCTGTGCAAGCATTTTGATTGCAGTAACGTCAGGCCTGAGGACTTTGTCAAGTTCGCTTCCTTCCAACTCAAAGATCAAGCTGCAGAATGGTTCCAGCAGTACAAGGACTCCAGAGGTGGACGTGTTATCACTTGGGATGAATTCCGTTGAGATTTCCGAGCTCATCATATTTCTCAAAGCGTGGTTGAAAGCAAGCGTGAGGAATTCCGCAACCTGAAGCAAGGCTCTTTGTCTGTCTATGACTACAACAAGTTGTTTCAAAAGCTCGCCCGCTTTGCCAAGCAGGATGTCCCTGATGAGAAGAGCATGATATACCAGTTCAGGGGTGGTCTCAGAGAAGAAATTCAGCTAGCTCTTGTTCTCTTTGAGCCCTTGAGATACGATGAGTTCTACAACATGGCATTGAAGTAAGAGGCTGCTCAGTTGAGGTGTGATGCTTCCAAGAAGCGAGTCAGAGATGTTACTCCTTCTTCCTCTACTCAAGTGGCCAAGCAGCAGAAGTATTGGCTTCCTCCTCCTCCGTTTCGTCAGTCGTATCAGCAGAAGAGCAAAGGTGGTAGTGGATCTTCCCACCCACCCAACCTTGGCTTTCAGAACAAGACTTCATCTCAAGCTCCAAGATCAAGTGCTCCGTACCACCGTCCGCTTTCAGAGGTCACGTGTAACAAGTGCCACCAGAAGGGTCACTATGCCAACAAATGCTTGAATCAGAGGCGTCTTCCCTCCTCCTCCTCCTCCTCCTGTGAGATCGGCAAGTACAGCTGTGGTCAAGCATAACCCCAAGCACGCCAAGGTCAACTTGCTGAATGCAGCTCAGGCATAGGACTCGTCAGATGTCATCATGGGTAACCTTCCTGTTAACGATATTCCTGCAAGAGTTCTTTTTGACACGGGTGCATCGCATTGTTTCATCTCGGGACCGTTTACATCTAGGCATGAATTGGTTTCGCAAGTTTTGCCTAGTCCGTTAGCAGTT
Organism: Triticum urartu; assembly: GCF_056163025.1. Taxonomy (NCBI): domain Eukaryota; kingdom Viridiplantae; phylum Streptophyta; class Magnoliopsida; order Poales; family Poaceae; genus Triticum; species Triticum urartu. The sequence goes on along the minus strand of NC_141877.1, from coordinate 223,847,603 downwards.
GTCTCTCCCGGTAAGCGCATGCATGCTAACTCCATCGTTCCGGATGTTCTATCACCTTGGGTGACTACAAGTTTCTGGCTTCTCCAACGGTTCTTGGTAACTCGGATATTGATCTTATTCTCGGAATGGATTGGCTTTCTAAGCACAAGGCTCAGCTTGATTGTGCAGCCAGGCAGATTCAATTGACTCATTCGTCTGAGGATGTAATTGTCTTTGCCGCTCGGGATAATACCATCCGTCTGTTTTCTCTCAATGAGAAGGGTGAACTGGATGCTATCTCGCAAATTCCAGTCGTTTGCGAATATCAAGACGTCTTTCCAGAAGAGCTCCCAGGAATGCCTCCGCACCGGCCAGTTGAATTCATCATTGATCTTGAGCCTGGCACGGAACCAGTGGGCAAGCGTCCTTACAAGCTCGGACCTGAAGAGTTGAAGGAGCTGAAGAAGCAACTCGATATTCAAGAGAGAATGGGTCTCATCTGGCCTAATTCTTCTCCGTGGGGTTGTGGTGTTCTTTTTGTGAAGAAGAAAGATGGAACGGACCGACTTTGTGTTGATCGTCCATTGAACAAGAAGACCATCAAGAACAAATACCCACTTCCCAACATCAATGAGCTGTTCGAACAACTCAAAGGTGCTCAAGTATTCTCCAAGCTTGATCTCCGTATGGGTTATCATCATATTCGAATCCGTGAGCAAGATATTCCCAAGACGGCCTTCAGGACAAGCTATGGTTCATATGAATACACTGTCATGTCTTTTGGCCTCGTCAACGCTCCTCCGACTTTCTCTCGCATGATGAACTTCATCTTCAACGCCTACACCAATGACTTCGTTTTGGTCTATCTCGACGACATTCTGGTTTTCTCGAAGAACAAGGAAGATCATGCCAAGCACTTGCGTTTGGTACTCGATAAGCTGAGGGAACACCAGTTCTACGCCAAGTTCTCCAAGTGCGAATTTTGGCTCGATGAGGTTCTTTATCTTGGTCATATCATCTCTGCCAAGGGCATTGCGGTGAATCCTGAGAAGGTGTCTGCAATTGTGAATTGGGAACCTCCTCAGAACATGAAGCAACTCCGTAGCTTTCTCGGTCTCGCAAGCTATTGCCGAAGATTCGTTGAAAACTTTTCCAAGATCATGAAGCCTCTCTCAAATCTTCTCCAGAAGCACGTCAAGTATGTTTGGTCTCTGGAGTGTGACATTGCTTTCAACACTTTGAAAGATAAATTGATCACTGCTCCAGTTCTGACTCCGCCTGATGAATCCAAGCCGTACAAGGTCTTTTGCGATGCCTCTCTCCAAGGTCTTGGCGCAGTGTTGATGCAAGAGAAGAAAGTTGTGGCTTATACCTCTCGCCAGTTGAAGCCCAACGAGAAGAACTACCCCACTCACGACCTCGAGTTGGCGGCAGTTGTGCATGCTCTTTTGATTTGGAGACATCTCTTACTGGAAAGAAAAGTGGACATCTTCACTGATCACAAGAGTCTCAAGTACATTTTCACTCAGCCTAATCTCAACCTCAGGCAAACTCGATGGGTCGAAATGATTCAAGAGTATAATCCGAGTATCGAGTATACTCCAGGCAAGGCCAATGTGATTGCTGACGCATTGAGCAGGAAGGCTTATTGCAACAGTCTGATTCTCAAGTCTTATCAACCCGAGCTTTGTGAAGCTTTCTGCAAACTTAATCTGCAAGTTGTTCCTCAAGGTTTCCTCGCCAACCTTCAAGTGTCTCCTACCTTGGAAGACCAGATTCGCCAAGCCCAGCTTCTTGATGCTATGGTGAGAAAGGTGAAGATTGGGATTGCCAAGAGTCAACCCAAGTACAAGTGTTACCGCCTTGATGACAAGGATACTCTCTTCTTCGAGGATCGTATTATTGTGCCCAAAGGTGACCTTCGTAAAGTGATCATGAACGAGGCTCACAATTCTCTTCTCTCCATCCACACTGGGAGCACGAAGATGTATCAGGACCTCAAACAGGCTTATTGGTGGATTCGAATGAAGCGCGAGATTGCTCAATTCGTGAATGAGTGTGATGTCTGCAGAAGAGGAAGGCAGAACACCAAAGGCCAGCTGGTCTCCTCCAACCTCTTGTCATTCTAGAATGGAAGTTTGACCACATTGAAATGGACTTCGTGACGGGGTTTCCAAAGTCCAAGCGTGGCAATGATGCTATATTAGTTGTCATCGACAAACTCACTAAAGTGGCTCACTTCCTGCCTATCAAAGAGTCAATCACTGCAGCTCAATTGGCGGAACTCTATACCTCTCGAATTGTCTCTCTGCACGGTATTCCACAAGTGATCTCTTCAGACCGTGGCAGCATCTTTACCTCCAAGTTTTGGGATTCTTTTCAGAAGGCCATGGGCACCAACATCCGCTTCAGCATAGCTTTCCATCCTCAAACTAGCGGTCAAGTCGAGCGTGTCAACCAGATTCTTGAAGATATGCTCAGGGCTTGTGTGATTTCCTTCGGTATGAAGTGGGAGGATTGTCTTCCATATGCTGAATTCTCCTACAACAACAGTTTTCAAGCAAGTTCGGGCAAGGCCCCATTTGAAATTCTGTATGGCAGGAAGTGCCGTACCCCTCTTAACTGGTCCGAAACCGGTGAACGTCAGCTTTTGGGAAATGGCTTAATCACAGAGGCAGAGGAAATGTGCAAAGTCATTCGAGATAACCTCAAAGCAGCCCAATCCCGCCAGAAGAGCTACTATGGCAGTAAGCACCGTGATTTGGCTTTCGAGATCGGAGATAATGTTTACCTCCGCGTCTCTCCTATGAAAGGTACTCGTCGCTTTGGTATCAAAGGGAAGCTTGCCCCCAGATACGTGGGACCTTTCAAGATTGTCAGCAAGAGAGGCGACCTCGCCTATCAACTCGAGCTTCCTTCAAACTTTGCAAATGTTCATGACGTGTTCCATGTCTCTCAGCTCCGAAAGTGCTTCAAGACTCCTGACCGCACCATCAACTTCGAGGACATTGAGCTTCAAGAAGATCTCTCATATCGTGAGCACCCCGTTGCTATTATTGAAGAGACTGAACGCAAGACTCGCAACAAGTCAATCAAATTCCTCAAAGTCAAGTGGTCACACCATTCCGACCGTGAAGCTACCTGGGAACGCGAGGATCACCTCCGTTCTGAGTACCCGGCGTTCTTTCAGTCCTAGATCTCGGGACGAGATCCTTTCGTAGTGGTGGAGTGTTGTAACACCCCGGATGTAACTTACCCAATATGTACTCCAACTCTTGCCGTTTCCGGCGTTAAGTTATTTTATTTTCTCGGGTTTGGGTCTTTGTCTCCGTGTGTTATTATCATTGTCATGCATCTCATATCATGTCATCATGTGCATTGCATTTGCATACGTGTTCATCTCATGCATCCGAGCATTTTTCCCCGTTGTCCGTTTTGCATTCGGCGCTTCGTTCTCCTCCGGCGGTCATTTCTACATTTCTTTCGTGTGTGGGGATTAAACATTTTCGGATTGGACCGAGACTTGCCAAGCGGCCTTGGTTTACTACCGGTAGACCGCCTGTCAAGTTTCGTACCATTTGGACTTCGTTTGATGCTCCAACGGTTAACCGAGGGACCGAGAAGGCCTCGTGTGTGTTTAGCCCAACACCCCTCCATTTTGGCCCAAAATGCATCAAAACCCTCTCCATCCTCTAGAGTGTTCGATCATGATCGCGTGGCCGAAAACCGCACCTCATTTGGACTCTCCTAGCTCCCTCTATGCCTATATATAGACCCCTCATTCCAAATCCCGGATCCCCTCTTCGAAACCCTAAAAAAAGATCCCCTCGCCACCGGACGTGTCCGAATCGGGCCGGACACGTCCGCCCGATCCGCCGCCGCCAACCACGCAGCGCCACGTGTCGCCGCCGCCTTCCTCCACCGCCGGCCCGGCGAGCCCGCGGGAGGCCCTCCCCGGCCCGCGGTTCCCCGCGCGCCCCGCGCCCTTCGTCCCCGCGCCCGGCGAGCGCCGCCCCAACCACCGGCGCAAGGGCGCCCGACCCCGGCTCCGCCGCCTACCAAGTCCGGCGCCGCGCCACCCGCTGCCGTCCGGCGACCTCCTCGGCGTCCGCGCCACTCCAGCGACCCCCCTCCGGCGTCGTCCTCCTCCCCGGCGAAGCTCCGGTGTACTGTTCCGGTGACCTCGATTCCCGTGCCCCAGATCTGGATCCGGATCTCGTCTAGGGTTGACTTTCTCCCGAAACCCTAGTTCATATTGCTATGTTCATCGTGCTATAACTTTGCATCCGTAATTCCGTTTTGGGCATATAGCATATCAAAATGTTTGTCTCAGAGAGTACATCATTTCATTCCATTGCACCATTTTCATTTGAGTTCATCTTGATGCCCGAAATTCTGTTAGAAAAGTGCTACTTGAGATAATTGTCAGATCTGCTGCTCCATTTAGATATTTGTCATTTTTGCCATGATTATTGTGTGCATGATATGCCCCTAAGTTCTTCATGAGTTTTGTTATATGTTTTGCCATCTATCCAGAGGTGTAATCCATGTATTTTTGTGATGTGTGTGGTGACTAGCACAAGCTTGCAAAGTGGGGCATTCGTTAATGCTGATTTCAGGGACTTAGTATTTCCACTAAGTCCTTGAGCTGTTTATCTCAATGTGCCATATGTTCATGTTGTTTCCTAGTGATCCGTGCCTCTTTTGAGGATGACCAGTAAGGATGTTTTGTTAATCTTGTAGTGCTCTATCCATCCATGTCTTTGTTTGCAATTATGGAGCACCCTAGCTTGAGTCAATCAAGCTCTACTTTTGTCATTTCATGAATCTGGGCAGATTGTCTACTTGTTAGCGATTTTGCCGAGGATGTTGTAGTTGATCCGTGCATGCTATGTTATTGTTCTTGCCATGTCTAGCTTGAATTTTGTGTATTTTTGATGGATGTATGCTTAGTTTGTCATGAATTGCTCTGTGGTGAGTGCATCAATCTCGTAAACATGCCTACTTGATATCTGTTTCAGCATGCTCCAGTTTTCACTAAGTCTGAGAACTGATTATGTTTTTGCCATGTTCACATGCTTGCAAATGTATTTTCTGATCTCTTTTGGCTCAAGGTCAATAAGAGACTTTTGTAAAGCTCTTTGAGTAGCTCCATGTCATGCTTTACTTTGCCATGTTCAGCTCCTGTAGCATATAGTTTTCATGCTCCGAAGAGTGCTATCTGATCTGAAATTCCAGACAAGTGTTAATTTCACTAAGTCTGAAATCTATTTACCAAATGCATTTTTGCCATACTTGTTTGAACCTGTTAATGGATGAATTGGCCGTAGCTCAGTGCTAGACTTTTATTAAGCTTCATGAATACATCCCTGCCATGTATTTTGTTGTCATGTTTGGGTGTTGTAGCATGTTCATCTTGTTGCATTTAGATGACTACTTGTTGTAAATCGCAGAACGTGGCCATATTTGAATTGCTTGCCATTTCCAAACCGTAACTCCGATTCCGGCGTTCTTTATATCGTTTTCAAGCGATTTCATCTCATCTTTCCAGTGGCACACTTGGATTTCCAATTTGAGACCAGGTTCATGCATCCCTTGTCATATTCTTGCATATGCATCCCACATCGCATCCCGCATAGCATACCATCCTTGCATCATGTTATTTGAGCCTTGCACGTGGTTGATTGTGTTCCGTTTGCTTGTTTGTCTTGTTTGGGTAGAGCCGGGAGACGAGTTTGCTAACAAGGAGCCCGTTGAGTTTGCTTTCGAGGATCCAGTCAACTCTGACAACTTTGCAGGCAAGATGATCATACCCTCGAAATCACTACTATCTTTGCTTTGCTAGATGCTCGCTCTTTTGCTATGCCTATGCTACGATGCCTACCACTTGCTTATCATGCCTCCCAAATTACCATGTCAAACCTCTAACCCACCATGTCCTAGCAAACCGTTGATTGGCTATGTTACCGCTTTGCTCAGCCCCTCTTATAGCGTTGCTAGTTGCAGGTGAAGATTGGAGACCGTTCCTTGTTGGAACATTTATTTACTTGTTGGGATATCATTATTTTGCCTTGTTATCATAATGCATCTATATACTTGGTAAAGGGTGGAAGGCTCGGCCTCTCGCCTAGTGTTTTGTTCCACTCTTGCCCCCCTAGTTTCCGTCATATCGGTGTTATGTTCCCGGATTTTGCGTTCCTTACGCGGTTGGGTGATAATGGGAACCCCTTGATAGTTCGCCTTGATTAAAGCTTTTCCAGCAATGCCCAACCTTGGTTTTACCATTTGCCACCTAGCCTCTTTTTCCCTTGGGTTTCCGGAGCCCGAGGGTCATCTTATTTTAAACCCCCCGGGCCAGTGCTCCTTTGAGTGTTGGTCCACCTGTCAGCTGCCGGTGGCCACCAGGGGTAACTCTGGGCTGGCCAACCCATACCTAGGACAATCTGAGTGTGTCCTGAGAAAGAGATATGTGCAGCTCCTATCAGGATTTGTCGGCACATTCGGGCGGTGTTGCTGGATTTGTTTTAACCTGTCGAAGTGTCTTGAAGATCCGAGATACCGAGTCTGATCGGAACGTCTCGGGAGGAGGTATATTCCTTCGTTGACCGTGAGAGCTTGTCATGGGCTAAGTTGGGACTCCCCTGCAGGGATTTGAACTTTCGAAAGCCGTGCCCGCGGTTATGGGCAGATGAGAATTTGTTAATGTCCGGTTGTAGATAACTTGAACCTTAATTTAATTAAAATGAATCAACTGTGTGAGTTACCGTGATGGCCTCATCACGGCGGAGTCCGGGAAGTGGACACGGTGTTTGAGTAATGCTTGCGCAGGTTGCTCTCTAGTTTCTCGCTCATGCCTTGCCTCCTCTTCTCGCTCTCTTTTGCGAACAGGTTAGCCACTATATATGCTAGTCACTTGCTGCAGCTCCACATATTTACCTTGCCTTACCTATTAGCTTAAATAGTCTTGATCGCGAGGGTGCGAGATTGCTGAGTCCCTGTGGCTCACAGTTTACTATTACACCAGATGCAGGGCCTGATGATTCCGCTCCAGATGGCGCGCTTGAGCTCAAGTGGGAGTTCGACGAGGACTCTCAACGATACTATGTTTCTTTTCCTGATGATCAGTAGTGGTGCCCAGTTGGGGTGATCGGGACCGTGTCGCATGTTGGGTTATCTTTTATTTTGGCGTCGTAGTCGGGCCATGAGTGTTTGAATGATGTAATGTTATTTATGTACTTGATTGACGTGGCGAGTGTAAGCCAACTATGTTATCTCCCCTTTTATTATCTATATTACTTGGGATATTGTGAAGATTGTCTAACTTGCGACATTGCTTTCAATGCGGTTATGTCTCTAAGTCTTGCCTCGACACGTGGGAGATATAGCCGCATCCAGGGCGTTACAGCTTCTTCCCGTGAGTTTACGCTTTCGGTTTTTTTTTCAATACGTCCATATTTTTTCCAAAATCCAAGGTGGTACTAATCTATCTATATATATCACTTCGTATAAAATTTCAAGATTGGGCCGTAGCGCGCGCACGAAGCTAGCACAAGGAAATACAAGAATAATTGCCAGCCCCTGGAGCACGCCGTCTTATTTTCCAGCCGCGACGCACGAGATAAGGTGAGGGCTCCATACGTTTTTATGTTTTGATTGTTTTCATGCACGATTCATTAATCGTTCACCCTATCGCCCGATTAGGCAGGCTACCTGCGCCTGAGTTGTCTGACTCGATCTCCATGGCTGTTACTTGGGCCTTAGCCCACCGAAGAGGTATGTTGCCAGGTGTCCCGATCTCCTTCCTATTCGAACAAGTCCTTCCTCTTTTTGAATCCTTCCTGCGCCGGTCGCCTCCTCCGACACAAACTCTCTTCGAGCACGCACGCGCCCATGCGGGGATCGGCGGGGACTCCTTTGGCCCACAGGCCGATGAAGGCACATATAAAGGCTTCTCGACTCCCTCGAGTCCTCGACCGAAGCCCCAATTCAATTCAGCGACAGGAACAATCTCACGGGAGCAGGGGGCTTCCTCTATGTGGGGTGCGCACCGCGTCGTCGTCGTTGTCGTCGGTGGCGTTCTAACCGTTATGGGCATGGAACCCTAAAGCTACCGGCAGCTTTGCCGAAGACGGGAGCTAAATCTGTGCCGTATTGATCGTAGTTGAACCAACGGTGGCGACAGGAACAAGCTGCACGGCAGCGGCGGCAGCGGTGACATCAGCGACATGAACAATCTGACAAGAGCAGGCTAGCTTTATGTGGGGTGCGGGCGCGTCGTTGGTCATATTCTAACGGTGTCGCGATGAGAGTTGTTGGTGCATGTGTTGCATGCCGCGGTCGTGGAGTTGAATAACTGGAGCTTCCATGGAAGGCAACGACGAGTCGACAATAAGGAGGTTGGGGAGGAGAGGGCGGAGGGGTAGACAACAAGAGGCCATGATCAGTTGCAGAGACTGTGAGGCACGTCAGGAAGGCACCATTTCTGGTGCAGCAGGAGATTGTAACTATGTGGCGCGACCGCGCGAGCCGGCGTCTAATAGCGGCCGTCGTCAATACCATACTTGAGGAATACAGAGAGGAAAGACGATCAGGTCCGTTGCAATGTCAAGCTATGATTAACGTTACATGGGCGATTATGGCTGTGACTTCGATTACTAACATGGTGTCCAAGTTCCTCGGAAGATTCCGTTTTGCACAGCTAGGACGGCCATAGCGCTAGACAGATGCATGAGCCCTAATAAACTCATAATAATGCATCTTCTAGGACATGCATTCTTAAGTATGTACTTCTGATTGATGGCCTCCTATATACAACAACTAGAGATCAGATAGGTTATTTCCTAGCATGGCCTGAAGGGCACTGCTTGCAGCAGTGGTGCCAAAAATTGCTGCCCATACGGTGTCGTTGCTTTCCTGGTACGTACTTATTAGTCTCACCATGTTTTGTTTGATATTGTTGGTAATTTTTTCAACTGATTTCGAAATAGTAGAGAGCACGCATACAGATTAGGATCTTTGTCAGGCCACCTCAAGCTTGCCGGCAGCAGCTACCAGTGTCCAAGAAAATTGTGCCATTTATTAGTGTAAACAATTAATGTTTTCCTACTACTTCTTTGAGTATTTGTGTTCTACATGATCATTCTTACTCATGATATGCTAACATGAAGTTGCTCTTTCAGGACATGCGTGGGGGTGTGCCTTAATGCATAGTTAAAACAAGAGATATAATATTCCCTTTCTTTTTGGAGTATTGATAGACCCTTCTTCGCATTAAGTTATCATTTGGTTTCACAAGTTTTTTTACACTAATTCAGTTTCATTGTTTTAGTATGTTTTCCAAAAACATGTTGCCCTGCTCCTCCCATCCATAAGTATCCCTCAAGGGTATCATGTTTGTTTTTTATTATCCAATTAATTAATATTTTCTAGACTCTCTCAAACCCGTATTTTTCTGTCCCAGGGTTTCCATTGGTATTTGTTCCAATGATTTTTTTCTTGAAGTCTGTTCTAATTGTCAGTCTTTGTAGACGGCGATCCATATTGCAATTGATTACAGTTTCTGGCCAAAATGGATGAGTTTCTTGAGGCGTGCGAGGATCTGTTTCTCCCCTTGCAACGCACGGGCATATGTAAAATTCAGAACCTCTATTGAAACTATTTTATAGTAGCATATATGAACTTTAGGAGACAATTCCCTGTTTACCTGCCAACTAAAATCTCAAAGCTCTTAGCCTGCAAGTGCAAGTGAACAACTTGGATCACTCATGATATTTGATGTGCTATACTTCTGACTGAAATATGTAATGTAGAGCAAACCATCCATTTATCCAAAAATTGGTGTGACCAGCTCAGGGTGGGTAGCGGGGTATCTGTATGTTTATGTTGATAATTGTCGAGGATTTGTGGGGTGTCAGATGTGTTTGCTATGCCCCCGTTGCTAATTTTGATGTTTTGTTGTACTGGTATTGCATATATAGAGAGGTCTGGTGCAGCGAGGTGGAGGAGGATCTCCAACATAGATGCTTGGGAGGAGGAGAGGCCATGGTGCTTGGTGCACGCTCTGCCAATGGGAGTTCATGAGGACGGGCATCGGGAATGGCTAAGCAGGGGACGACCAGGATTACGATGAGGGTGAGACATCGAAGCCGACGTCGGCAATTGTGACTGCGACTGCGACCTACAGTGTTGGCCTTGTGTTTCTGACCTGTCGTGCTCCGGTTCTGGCAGCTGCCGTTCCAGTCAATCACCTCCAGGAGACCAGGAGCCTTCAGGTGAGCGAGCAACTTCCACTGCACCAAAAAGCAGACATCCAGAGGCTCGACTGCTTGGGTGGAAGCTTTGATGGATTGACATGCATATGCATTTTTCATAATCTCTTAATGCAGACCATTAAAATAGGCCTATTTCAGTTACCATATATTTTAGATTTTTTCTGCTTACTGTCATCTACTTTCTTGTCAGATTAAGCAACTAATAAATGAATATGCGCACTATCCTACCATTTTTGCACTCAGTTATGGGGCCATATATATGTTAAAACAAGAGTATGTGTGCTCTGCTATTCTGCAACTTAAATCAAGCATGCAGTCTCATGTGATCATTTCATTGCTAATGTTGCTTTTCTCTCTCCAGATTGCTAATGATACTATGCTTGCATGAGCCCATGAAATAAGCAATAATCTATCTTAAAATTTGCATCCAGGCATATAACGGTTCAACAACTTTCGAGCTTTGACTATGGTTATGTAGCACGCTGACAAGACAAGAGAATAATGCCTCTTAAGGTTCAGACCATGAGCTTCGTGAATTAGCACAATTTTGTTCTCATGCATGACTGCAAATATTTGAAGTTTTTACATTTTTTTTACTCATGAAGGCATTTGTCCGAGCTATGCCGCCTCTCGTCAAACTCGAGCTCGACGCTCCGTCCACAGACAAGCACAATCCGCACATGATCTCCTCCCAGCTTTCGACATGTTATTCTTGCATGCAAGGCTAAGCTATCTCCACCAGCTCCTTTTCCCTACCCTGGCAAAACCAAATGCTACCATCTCGTTTTTTTGCCATGCTAAAACTTATGTGAGTTCATCGTCATGGATAGATTAGCAACTGCCAAGCAATCTGTCACAAAAACATGTCAGGCAGCTAGGCATGCGAGTGACATGTGTGTCGGTAAGATTGGATGTTTGTGTGTAAATGTAAATCACGAAAAATGATTCTTGGTATCTAGAGAAGAAACACACACACACACACACACACGAGAGAGAGTAATTCATAGTGGATATAAAATACCTATTAATGTTGTACGTGAGTTGACTCGACATGCTGCAAGATCTTCTGATTTGTTCTCTGAAGGTGGCCTCAGAGTATAGCGTTGCATATTCCTGAAGCAATTGTGATGCTCTGTTTTGTTAGGATTAAGATGCTTGAACATGTAAGCAGTACACTATCGAGCAATAGAGATCTTTCTCATGCTGACTACATGCTACCATTTGGGCCATACACATTGTTTAGTAACTAATCATAAAGTGTCAAAGACTAGCTACCAAAGCAAATCTGAATCTGCTAACTATACTACTACTGCCACAACTAACCAAGGTTGGAGCATAAGAAAGGAGGGGTTGCCAAGTTGAACGTGAAGGACAAGCTTCCAGACGGCGGCTGCTCGTCCACCAACCGCCATGGTTGGAGCCTGCTGGAGGTGGGATGGGAAGGAACAGGGAGGAAGCAGGAGCCGCCCAAGGTCCCGGAGACGCAGTCAGAAGACATGACGGTACGGCTATCGGAAGCGCTATATTTTCTACCATTGTCCTCCGAGAATGACGGGGACAAGGGAGGCGGCGGCGCTCTCCAGCAGTGGGGAAGGAGAATAGGGAACGGGAATAAAGATTGAGTTCGTGCGTGTTGTCTCTGTGTGTGTGTGTAAATAAAAGTATTTCAATGGGCCAAGCCCAAAAAACAGTGCATAATAAATTATAAATGAAATATAATATTCCAAAACATGTTTGTGACCATAAAAATGATTCCATTCTAAAAACATTATCACTTTCTTTTAAAAAAAACACCTTCTCAAATTTAAAAATATTCATGTTTTCTGTACAACAATAAATATTATTGATTGAAAGACTTTCATACACAACTACTGTTTCATCGGAGAGGTGAAATAGGTCATGTCGAACATGGTTAGGGTACGTCCAAATTTCATTGTCCAAAAAGAAATACTCAGCATAACCTTATTTCCGATGTTTGTAAAAATTGGATATAAAAAGTGTTGCATAATGGTACGTGCAGCAAGTTATATTTAATATTTCGCCCGGTGCAACGCACGGGCATTTGTACTAGTCTCCCTCTCCCTAATAATAAAGCACGGATTGACTCCGTGGGTTCACCGTCACAATACGCTTCTTCCCACGAATTTACGCTTTCAGTTTGATTTAAAACATATATGCGAGGTGGTACTAATTCAGGGAACCATACCATCTGTAGGTTCATCCGCCGTCAAAATTTCCGTAGGTCACTATTGTTTTAAGTCAGTTGGACTTCTCCTGATCCGTCTGTCCTCAGCCCACCAAACCCAGCCTAGGCAAAACCGGATCAACAAGGGTACCGAAGAGAAAGAAGCAAGCATCGTTCGTCCGTATATACCTTATATTATCGATCATGCGCTCGAAGCCACACCTGTAGAAAGTCCCAATATAATACGCTGCCATGACTTGCCGTGAAGGACACAAACACAACCAGCCACGCACAACCCTCCTCCAATAAATACAGCCGCAACCAAAGCCTCCTCTTCTACTTCTTCCAAGCCCGTAAGCCTATGCCATCGATCTGGGTGGGATTGACTTCCATCGACCCATGACACATCATGTCGTGCTGCCAGACGGCGAGCACTAGACACACCAAGCCGCTCATTCCAGCGTACCGTCTCGGCGACCTAACATGAATAGGCACACGAGAATATATCGTGGAGCTCGGCGATGAGCATGGAGGCACAGAGTTGGCCGACCGCCAGCATCAACGGGTGACGAGCCCTCCTCCTGCACCATGATATACATATTCGCCTGCTTAATTTTGCATCCCACTTCACAAGAAATCATCATCGGTGGCGACAATGACTCGCCAGAGACCAATTAACACGCGGAGGAAGGTGTTTTCATTTTGCTTACCTCTGATGCCGTTGCAAAATTCCTGAGGGCGGGCGTGAGCAGGGCGCCGCCGTGGGAGAGTGCAGGCAAGAATACTGTGCAGTAGCAGGATGGACTCATCGCCCCAGCCAATATTGGCACTTGGTTCTCCAACGGACAAGCTTTGGGGTCTACACCCTCATATCGTTGTCCTGCCCGTGACCAGAGTGCTGGAGGAGAACATGCCTAACCTTGTCGGCGAAGAAGGCGAGGGTGTGCCATCGGGAGGCGGGAAGCTGGGGTTGTATAAGGTCCCTGCAAGGAAATTCAGAATTACATCATACTACTTGCGTCCATACGAAAACCTGAGACATAGATTGGATCATCTAATCATGGTAGGAGCGCGTGCGGTTACAGGAGGGCACTTGGTAGCAAGGCCCTTTCAGGTAGACGGCCAGGAGGCCGACGGCAGGGTCGCCGTGCCCGACAGCGACCTTGGCAACCTCCATGGCACAGGGCTGGCGGCTGGGCCTCGCGCCTTCTTGTACATCACCAAATAGCCAATGACGACGATGATGCCGAACCCCATCAACGCCATCGTCCCAGCCCTGTGCGGCAGTCGGCCACCTCGCGACCTCCACTGGGTCGCTGCCGTGTCCGATGTCCACGTCCGCGACCTCTGTGGCCGTAGTGCTGGGCCTTGCCTTCTGGATTCTGATAGAGCACTAGATAGCCGATGACACCGATAATGCATGCCGAACCCCATCAGCGTCATCGTCCCGAGCCTGTACATCAGGCGGTCACCTCGCTGGTGCAGGACCTTCCGTGGGACGCCACCGCGGCTGGCTGGCGCGACGTCACTCCTCGGTGTCGGCCGCTCTTTTCCATGCGCATGCATGTGTCCTCCTTTCGCTTGTCACTGGCATGTCCGTGCGGTCATGCTGTATTGTGTTGTGGAGATATGGAGTTTGTGTGAATCCGCCGTCATGAGATGGTGTACTATGCAACACGTAGTAGGGAGTAGGGACATGTGTTGAAAGCTTGCAGGCGAGGCAATCGAGGCAACGCCAGGTTGTGCCGCGTGCTCTGTGAGAGATAAACATGCATGTGACTTCTTCATTTTGTTGTGAGTTATCCAAACAAACAGCCGTCCATTTTTTTCGACAGAGTTTGCCTTTCAGTTTCTATTTTCTATCATGATTGATGTATCGTACAACTCTACACTATGGGAATCAAAAACATCTCCAAGCAAAAGAGAGACGAATTGTTAGATCATTTTTTATTTATAATATAACTAATTTGTCAAAGGTCAATAAATACTTCAAATTGCCTTAATCTTTTTATCTCCGAACCACATGCTCACGTGTCATTGTAGACGACTCGAGAAACATACTGATTGACGAAGCATTCTTCCTTGGGACACCATAAAAATTGCATAGTCGAAGGTGGCGACTGGCACGGATAGAAGGCCTACTTTGCGACCATCGCCCTGGCTCGCACATGACAGTGACCGTGAGGTGGACATTAAGTATAAATTATATAACCTCACCTTCTACCTCGACAAGGACGAGCTTAGCAACAACTTTATCATGCACGATATAAGATTATCTCTACTGCCTCAGCTACCATATTCATCCGCCTCAAGGTCGCAAAAGATCCAAAAAAACAGATGGTAAAGGCGATGGTCGTGACCTCAACCGACACCAGTTCGTTCGCCCAGTCCAAAAGCAGTCAGCCCCCGAGCTATGACGCGTGCATATCTCCATGATCTGGCTTGCTTCATGAAAACTGACATTCGTTCTTCAATGAAGCACATGCATCTCGATCAATGTTTGATGCGGCCATCACAATGTCCTTCTGACATGAACTTTCCAATTCATTTTGTTAGGCTCTTCCTTATGAGTTCGGATCAATGAGCCTCAGTATGATAATAGTACGTGTTTGAGCGTAGATCCATTCCAAAATATTTTTTTCATCTCCCTTTGCAACGCACGGGCATATGTACAAAACCAACTAAAATTCTTGTGGTTGAGGTATTATGCGCTACCACTTTAGCAGTACATAACCAACTAACATTCTTTATAAATAGCAACAAACAGTTTTCATCTCCAAGCATATTCGAAAGCGAAAACACTTTGTATTGTTTATCAAAACTGTATGATGAGATAGTTCAGAGTATTGGACTAAAATTGGAGAACACAAGTTTATCAGAAACAATAAGAATTTGTCATCAAGGATCTAAGAGCTCTCGAAATACGTTGTTCTCCTCTTTTGATTCTCCTTTCAGTACATAAGATTGCAGACTCTGGTTTATGAGTACAAGGATGAAAATAACCTTAAATACCATAATGCACCTCTGTTCCATTCGATTCAAGGTGCAATAATGTACAGACCATTAATTATTGCTCCCTCTTTCCGGAAATAAGTGACGCTGTTTTAATTCAAAATTGAACTAAAACAACATCACTTATGTCCGGATGGAGGGAGTATATGATTTATTTATCTAGTTGCAGCATCCCCTTTATACATCAAAATCAGTGTTCTACAATACTGATTTATGTTGGTTGGAAAGAGGATCGCAACAGAGGCACAATAAACTGCCGGCATATTAACATCATATTGGCAATCTTAAGCAGGTTGTGCCTCATTTTTTTGCCCGGTGCAACGCACGGGCATTTGTACTAGTAATAATAAAGTACGGATTGAGTCTCCGGGTTCACCGTCATAGGCTTTTTGCAAAAAAAGTCCTTTTGTCTTTTATTGAACCCACGGTCCTTTCTTATTAATATCTCCCTATTCTTATTAAGTGATAAAAACGTTTCATTTAGGCTGTTTCCAAAACTCCCCCTGTAGTATCCAATATCCAACCTGTAGTCCTCAAGCACACAGAAGCACGGGCTCCCCTCACCTCCCGATCCCAGGAGGCGACCGATCCGGCGACGCTCGATCCGGTGCTGCGAGCTAGGGTTCGATCCGCCCCTCTTCTCCTCCCCTTCCCTCCTCTGCTCTTGCCCCCTTCTCCTCCACCCAATTTTTTTCGTCCGTCTCAATTCGCTCGATCCTCCCCTCCTGAGCGGCGGTTGCAGGCATTGTGGTGCCATGCCACTCCTCTCTCCTCAAGGCGCAGCCATCCCGAGACGCGTTGATCTGGTGCCGCTGGAGGTGACCGCCGTCGTCGACCTGGCAGGCTCAATAGTCGCCGCTGGAGCTCCACATCCCCAAGACGAGGTGGAAGAAGCCCCAGTCGTGGGCAAGTGCCACCGCCCCAACGGCACCGATGAGGTCTGGGAGGTAGAGGTCAGGGACAGTGGAGATGACGGAAAATCCACGGACGCCAGTCGAAGGCCTTGAGAAGGACGACGCAGTCGGACTCAAGAGCAGCTGCACTAGAGGACACCGTCGTCTTCAGATCGCGTAGGTCTATTGAATTTGATGAGCGAAGGGCATGGAGCTGAGAAGGTTGGATCGTGGGGTTGTTAGAATCCTCCCAGTGTGTTGAACCTCCCAATGGTGCTGTTGTGTTCGGCAACGGCCATGTGACGGACAGAGCGAGAGGCGCATCATCATGGCCGGACGCAACAAGGGATGGTACCTGAGGCACAGCCGCTACGGTGCTGAGAAGGAGGCGGCTGTGGCACTCGACAGATGCTGGACTCAGCTTTGATGCTCAATTAGGGCGGCCACACACATGACTCTGCCCAAGGTTCAACTGCAGTTGGCTCGGATAAAAAGGATTGCAACATTAGCAGTACTGTTGATAGGATGGTTAGTTTTGGAAGGGGAATGGTAGTATGAGAAGAGATTGAAAACAAGGCTGCAGTGCAAACACTCCTGCTCAACCAAATTAAGCTCAGTGTCAGCTGTTGATTAAACATCGGATATACTCCCCCAAATGACATCGTTGCACTACACTGGATCTGACGAGTAGGGAATCCAGCTAGATATCTGATGGCACTTCCACATGTATAAGCTTTGTATGTCCCTCCTTTTTCTGCATCTTTGTTTCCAAAGGTCGAGAAAGTATGTCTCATCTTTTTCTTTAGAATTTCTTGCATGAGACTGACCATTGTTTCTTCTTTTTCTTTAGGAGCTTAGGTTATATTTCTGAGGGGAGCATACTTATTATTACCTTGATTGGGTTTGACTTTTGGCTACTGTATTGCTGTCACAACTTACCTGCGAAATAGAAAGAGAGTCATGTCTGATAAGGTATTCTGCTTCAGCTGTATGCTTGTAGAGCATTTATTTTTCCATCCAAGTATTACTAGACTCTATCAAGTTTTATAATGACATAACATTAACTTGTTATAGGATATGTATCGAGTAATTAGTATGTACAGAAGTGTTGGTTCTTGGTTCTTGCATGGAGGTGAGTAACCATGAGGTGAGCAATTATGGGGCTGCAAACGTTGCTGCTGCCCATCACCTAGTCCAATTCAAGCACACCCAGTAGGTTGCCTTGAATAAAGGGGTTCTCAAAGATGATGTCTTTTAGCACGACCATTTTATTGATTTAGTTTCTGTACAATTTTGGGGCATCCAAACTTGGCAAGTTTCGTCCTCCAAGTTAAATTGGGACAATCCATTCATTAATTTCAGCAAAAAATATTGGTACTGTTCTTCCCATTTTTATTCACATTCGTAAAAATATAGGTTTAATGATGGCTCTGCAATTTTCCTATTAGTATGCATGATTTTTCTTTTTGATTGCTCACCCTGGTACTTTTTTTAGTAAGATCATAAATGACAATTATAACGGTGGTGATTTTTACCACCAATTCCTTGTTTTTCACTTCTCTCACACTCATGATAGGTTGATATATATTTTCAGTTATCTTTACATCTTCAGTATGTTGATGTAGCTCCAATTCCATGATACAATCAATGCATTTTCTGCAGCCCATCTCATGCAGGCAGATGGGGCGATACATTCATGAGCTTGCCACTATGCTTAGCTAGCTTGTTCAACTTCTCTTGTGAGATCAAATTACTTTGATGTGAACTTTCACAGCTCTTTGTGCTCTTTCCTTCTTGCTGAACCAATGTTTCCTCATTAAATTACTTTACTAGGATGTTTTCTTTAGAATTTTCAGACATTACTTGCAAAAGCAGTAGCAACTGAGTGCTCATTAAACTTTCTTAGCGTAAAAGGTCCAGAACTGATAAACATGTATGTTGGAGAGTCAGAGAGGAATATCAGGGACATCTTTAAGAAGGTATATCCATCTGCACAAGCCATGTTTGTAATTGCCATGAAATATGCACATATACTCGGGTTTTCAGTTTTCACTATCCATTTCAGGCTAGATCAGCACACCCATGAGTAATTTTCTTCGATGAGCTTGATTCCCTTGCTCCTGCACGAGGGTCCTTTGTAGATTCTGGAGATGTGATGGATAAATGGTTTCTCAGGTATAATTAGGGTCATCAATGAGGTGGCTACTGGTGTCTCAGTTTTCCCTCTTTTTTATACACACGCATCTATTTTCCCTCTTTTTTCAGTGCTTAAATGTTAATAGTACGCTAATTCAGTTTCCCTTTTTCTCTCATTACTAGCACAAATGCCCGACGGAGATGCATATGTTTGGCATTCTATCAGTAAACATACATGTGCGCTGGCTTGCAGTACTACATTTTGTGATTGTGTAGTATCCACACCACTACTAATGCTTAAGTCCGTTGCCTTGTCGTGTAATTGTGTCATATGCACACCAATACTAATGCTCTATGCTCTCGCCTGAGAGCACGTGCTGTGCTTTGTATCATCTAAAAAAGATGTAAACTCTGTAAGAAGAAACAGACTTTAGCATTGTGATCCAGTATGTATTGAGTAGTGGATTAATGTATGTATTTGGTGTGCTTGCAACTGCTTATTTATTGCTTGCACCAGAAATACCAATAAGTTACTATTGAAAATACAAATATACTATCAAGAAAATGTAAAAACACACACGCACTGGTCTCAACTAGCTCAAATGATCTGCTGCTACTACCCTCCCCTAAGAACATTCAACCCTAGGCGGAGCTGCTTCTGCACCCCGAACACTCAACCATATGATAGAGCCGGTTCTGCATCCCATCATTTTATCCCATTGCAATGCACAAGTTTAAAATCGTCTTTATTTATTTGTTCAGTTTAGTAACGCATCTTCTCATGATTTCATCTATCGATTATTTCACGAAAGAAACATCTATGCAGTTTTGGGGTTTGTCGTGAAGTTCGTAGGAATCGATCATGAACTTGATGCCATATCCAAGAAAGGTGAGGCTGCTTCGGTGCGAGTCGTACTTTGGCGAGCGGTAGTTACGCCGATTGATTAGCTGCTTTTTTATTTGTATCACTACCATTGGCTTCATGTGGATGTAAAAAATAAGTTTTGTATCGGTATCGTTCTTAATTCTCAAGAGCAAATCGGAGAGTATGTTGTCAATGTGAACAAATTGTACTACACTCCTGAGTGGTTTCCTGATAAATCTCAGTTTGTTCGTAATGGGCAGATGATCTTTTTTGTAGTAATATGTATTGAAGAGTTATAGATGGAAATGTGTATATCATTAGGTGATTTGTTAACAATTTAGATTTCTGTTGCAAACAATTATGTTTCATCTTTTTTTCATTTACTATACTCCAAATTTGAAGGTTGATATTATACAAATTTTACCAAATTAACAAATATTGGTTGTGAGAAAATTTTCAGTATGTAACAATCACGAACATTAGGAAGCAATTCGTGGAAGGCAGCCCTCACGGTCTAGCTCGACAAGATTAGGTTTTAAAGTTATAAAAAATGTTCTCTTGTGCTGGTGTGGTTTAATGACAGTGTGGTGGGTGAGCTCATCGCCTTGAGGTTAACCACGTTCAAACACGTTGCGACTAGGTGAATGTCAACAACGGCGGGAAGAAGGCTAACTACGAGACGGATTGATTACCGTGTTCAAGTGGATGAAGCAGATTGTGTGTGCAGTGATGGGTTGTGATGTTATTAATTTTCTCCCGTTGCAACGCACGGGCATGTTTACTAGTCTCTCCCTAATAATAAAGCACGGATTGAGTCTCTGGGTTCACCGTCACGCACGTTTTGCAAAAAGGCCCTTGTAATTTCGTCCGTTTTTGGTCTCACCGTCAAACGCTCGTCCGTATGGTTCGCCCTGTACGTTACGCTCGATGTGGTACTAAAGGAACGGTTCGTTTTTGCCTCCCTATGTAGCACGTCCACGCTCACTGCATTGGGGCTGCTTTGGCCTGGCCCATCCCTGCGCAACTTCCCGGCCCTTCACTTGCGCCGCCATCAATTTGTGCTAGCCCACACTTGCGATAGAAGAGGGTCCTTTCTACGGTCAAAATAATCCCACATTGCTCCCTTACATCTAATCTCGCCAGTTTATATACCTACGACCAAGATAATCAACAAGCAGCCATGAAATCGGGAAGGGAACGAAGGAAGGGAAAAAGGAATCAACCAACGGCCCTGAAGAAGAGGAATCGGAAATCAGGAAAGAAAAAAATAAAAACCAACAGCGGCATGAGGGGACCAGCAGCGAGGGTCAAAACTCAGAAGTACAACAACGGCATGAGGCGGGACTGGTGGAGTAGGACGGTTCTGCAGACATCCATGGAGCGCTCTGGCAGGGCGCGGAGAAGAGAGAGAGAGGGGAGAGGGGGGATCAGAAAGACAAGATCAAAGGGAGTGGGAGAGAGGCGCGACGACGGAGCACACTCACCTCGCCGGTCCCCCGCTGGGAGACGACGAGCAAGGGAGGGGAGATTGAGGATGAGGGCGTGGGCGGCGAGGCCGAGGTGGAGCCAGGTCGTAGGCGGCGCTGGACAGATAAAAGGCCGAGCGATGGCGAGCTTGTGGAGCGAGGAGATAAGGACGCACTGCTCGCTGGGCTGGGCTAGATTAGATGCTGCTTTTTTTAATCAAAGATGGCCGCACCGATTAGAAGCTGTTGGTGTCGCTCTACAATTTCTTCTCTTTTTTTTTGGATCGAGGAGTACTATTAGTTGGCTGCTACTCCCTCCATTCCAAAATATAGTGCGCCCGCGCTTTCCGAGGTCCAACTTTAACCATAAATTCAACCAACGAGACCAACTGCGGCGGGAGAAAAAATTATATAATTGAAAACTTCTTTCGAATACGACTTCACTGATATAATTTTTGCTCCCGCCGCAATCGGTCTTGGTAGTTAAATTTACGGTCAAAGTTGAGGCACGTGGATAGAGGAAGCACTACATTGTGAAATGGAGGGAGTATTTTTTTGTAGGACCATTGTTTTTTTAACACTGAAGAACCATGGTTTAATGTTAATGAATGCATTAGTGTTTACAGTAATTAAAATACGTGTGACGGAAATATTAGAAAGAAATATTTATTAAAGGAAAATGATATTTGAGGCTCTATTGTGGACTAGCTGATCATGGTTCTTCAAGAAATATATCTTGGGATTGATTAGAAACGATATGTCTTCTGGGTGCCTCAATCCTGGTCCTTCATGAGCCCTGACGATGGCGTCGAGGAAAGTGGTTGCGTTGGCGCGGTCGGTGTGCTCCTATTGCTGACCACACCATATGAACAAAAGAGCGCCAATCAATGTAAACACTTTATTGTCTAACCGGTCATCTTATCTTCAAAGTGGGCAAGTATGAAAATGAATTCATGATAAGACGAGGAAGAATATATATAACGGATAGAGAGATATAGCTTAGTACTTTCCAATATCACGCGAATTTTGAAATTTATTTTATGCCCGTTGCAACAAACGGGCTCTTTTGCTAAAACACTTCTACCAATAATGTGCGCGGGTAATCAGGGCCTAAAAATGATGGTGCTATATCAGTTCCATTTGTTCACTAAGAGACAAATACGCAGATAGCTGGACCCCGGTTATGGAATATGCAAGACATAGAAGGAACCCAGTTTCATAAAAACCAAAAAATTGTTTTCAATTTGTTGATTCAATAGAAGCCCAAAGAGTTGCATATGGTACCCAATGTCAAAAGGAGGCCTCATTACACCTATTGCTAATCCTAACTAGAATGTAACGACGTAGGGATTTCTATTTAAACATAGTATCGTGTTTTCATAGGCTCAAATGACCCCTTCTCATAATAAGAATCTGCACGGTCTGGTTCGGTATGGAATGAACATATAATCTGATGACCGAGTCGTTTCCATGATTATAAGTTCATAATGCTAGCGCCCATTCCATACAAACTATATTTCATTTCCCGCTTTGAAATTGCATTGTACATCTTGATAAGTAACTTTAGTGATTTGGTTTTGCATAGATTTATAAAAAGATTTGCTCACATTGAGCATCATGTGAGCCGTAATTATGCATTTCGAAGAAGTTATTTTCTTGGAAAGCAAAGGTAGTAGATTTGATCCAAACCCAGTAATATAAATTTCCTCAATTGCTTGTGCAATATATGGAAGTGGCATATATTTGATTGATAATCAGGTGAAAACTTTATAAGACAATGTCACATGTATATCCAAATTGTATCATTTTCTATTTTTTTAAAGATCGGCATTGCATGCCAGCAGTTTCACACCAAAGTGAAGATAAGGGAAGCAGAAGCAGACTATGCACGACGAGGTAAACTATCGAGTACCACACAAACTCTCAACTTTTTTATAATGTCCATTGCAAAACAAGGGATATTTTGCATGCACAATTTTTATGAACAACTGATGTGTTTTGCACATAATCGAATACACATCAACTTTTCTCCCATTGCAACGCACGGGCATTTGTGCTAGTCTCCCTAATAATAAAGCACGGATTGAGTCTCCGGATTCACCGTCATCCTCTATTTTTTTTACTTCTTGCGTACGTGATATTTTTGAGCGCTGTCGTTGAGCGTGCACCCTACGGTGCGTTTTTTTTGGGCCTGCATCCATCCGCCCCGCACCCGCTTGGGCCTCATGAAGCCGGCCCACCTACACGGGAAAGGCAAAAAAAACAGTGGCAAATTGTGTCGCTACCGGATCGAACTCACGACCTTGTAGGAAATTTCTAAGGCTGCAGTCAACCGAGCTAGAGAACGTTTCTGTTTAGTACCACATCGCTTTAGTACATCGCATATCCCCAGTTAAAATATGTGTGTAAAAACTGCACCTACGTGGAACCTGGCTGCTCGATGGATTATATTGCCGCAATGAGAAAACGCATGCACACAAATTGGCCCAATGACTCTGCATCTCTCAGAAAAATAGAGAAATACAGGAAGGGTAAGTCAAGGAAGGATTGAGAATTGTTGGGAAAATTAGGGACAAAAATATAAAAAAGGTAATTCAAGGAAGGATTGAAAATTGAGGACATAATAAAGGAAGGAACGGGAATTGAGGGAAAAGTCAATAATATAGGCTGAGAGAAATAATAAAGGAAGGAACGGGAATTGAGGGAAAAGTCAATAATATAGACTGAGAGAAATAATAAAGGAAGGAACGAGAATTGAGGGAAAATTGTGCCAAATTTCCATGATATCCGTAAGTGATGGGCTAATTAAACAGATTCCTAAAGGAACGAGAATTGAGGGAAAATTGTGCCAAATTTCCATGATATCCGTAAGTGATGGGCTAATTAAACAGATTCCTAAAGGAACGAGAATTGAGGGAAAATTGTGCCAAATTTCCATGATATCCGTACGTAGAGGCTAATCTTCTATTTAAGTGGTGGGCTAATTAAACAGATTCCTAAACTAGGAGCCACCCATGCCTATACGTGGTGGCTGCTATTTAGACAGATTGCTAAGACTGAATAATAATATTGAAAGCGCCAGTGTAATGCCGGGAATGAATACATGTTCAAACTTTAAGAAAAAAGTTATGTCCACGACTTTATTGGATGTTTTTTTCTCCATTGCGTCTTTGGTATGACCGAGTCGACCAACAGATGCCGGTCATTGACATGCTCCTCTGCTAGACATCGTCACGTAGAAGCTAGCCTCGCTCATCCCAGTGCCACCAGTCACAACACATGAGGAGTCGGACTCAAATTTCATGGTGTGTCCAACACGAACTACTCGATTTTCCCTACTATATTAGCCGAATGATAATAATTCTTTGCCCAACGTTCTTAGTTTAGCCGAACACGAAGGATGCTAAACCATCCATTTCTTGGGCCTGGCCAACCTTGCTTAGTAACAATTGGCAGGGCAGCTATCGACGACGAGGGTGGAAAAGTGGATAAGTGGAAACTTGATTCCAGTGTCATGTTCAAATAGAGAATGCCGACCTAAGGGTGAGGTCTTGCTCATGTTTATTTGGTTGGGGGCATGGAGGTGAGGTCTTACGCTATGCTCAATTGGTTGAGTTAGAATTTGTGGTGTTTGTTTTTTCCCGTTGCAACGCACGAGCATGTTTGCTAGTAATAATAATAATTTATCCCTAATAATAAAGCACGGATTGACTCCGTGGGTTCACCGTCACAATACGCTTTCTTCCTATGAATTTACATTTTCAATTTGAATTTAAAACATATACGCGAGGTGGTACTATACTAATTTTTTGCATATTGTGTTCCTGAAAAAACGATTGATGAGCGCTATGTGTGGTATGCGTCCCGCCTGGGCCACGAAGTCTCATTGGGCCTTGGCTCGTCTTGCTCATGTTTATTTGGTTGGGGGCATGGAGGTGAGGTCTTACGCTATGCTCAATTGGTTGAGTTAGAATTTGTGGTGTTTGTTTTTTCCCGTTGCAACGCACGAGCATGTTTGCTAGTAATAATAATAATTTATCCCTAATAATAAAGCACGGATTGACTCCGTGGGTTCACCATCACAATACGCTTTCTTCCTATGAATTTACATTTTCAATTTGAATTTAAAACATATACGCGAGGTGGTGCTATACTAATTTTTTGCACATTATGTTCCTGAAAAAACGATTGATGAGCGCTATGTGTGGTATGCGTCCCGCCTGGGCCACGAAGTCTTATTGGGCCTTGGCTCGTCTTGCTCATGTTTATTTGGTTGGGGGCATGGAGGTGAGGTCTTACGCTATGCTCAATTGGTTGAGTTAGAATTTGTGGTGTTTGTTTTTTTCCGTTGCAACGCACGAGCATGTTTGCTAGTAATAATAATAATTTATCCCTAATAATAAAGCACGGATTGACTCCGTGGGTTCACCGTCACAATACGCTTTCTTCCTATGAATTTACATTTTCAATTTGAATTTAAAACATATACGTGAGGTGGTGCTATACTAATTTTTTGCACATTGTATTCCTGAAAAAACGATTGATGAGCGCTATGTGTGGTATGCGTCCCGCCTGGGCCACGAAGTCTTATTGGGCCTTGGCTCGTCTTGCTCCACTCCATCAGCAGATCGTTAGAGAAACAACCTAAAAAATAACCCTAAACCCTGAACGCCAATACGAGAGGTCGAACTCCCGACCTGCCTACTTTCTCCCAAAGGCCATGCCCAACTGAGCCAACTCCTGATTGCGTGCAAAACAAGGATTTGATTCGTTACTAAATAGTACCACATCGCTCCTTTACAACCTATTCGACTAATTTATATATGTCTATGATCTAAAATTAGCAAGCCGCCTTGAGAATAAGGGAACGAATTAAGGAAGAAGAGAAAATCGATATATAGTAATAGTAAAGAAGGGAAAAGGGCGCGCTGAGAAGGATGAGATGAGGCTAATTACATGAAAAATAAAAAGAAAAAAATAGAAGCAATGTCACAGAAATAAGGAGTAAGGAAAGGGATGGAAAGAGAAAGGAAAAAGAAATGAAGGAGAGAAAAAGCGCTCTATCTACTCGTGGCTATGCGCTTTTTATTTTATTTTTCCACTTCCCTAACGTCCTCTTCAAGTCATCATTGTTTCTATTGGTTTCATTATCGGTTGTGTCGACCAGCTGCTTGCCTACACCAATTGCCAATAAACATATTTATTTGTGGGATAAATGTAATAGTGTTATATTGCGTTAATACAAATTTAGATATACATGTTCAAACCGGTGCTACCAACTAGCGGTGCTACCTAGCAATTAATATTAGCTAGATTACGAGCAAATTTATTTTTATTACGCTCAATTTCCAATGAAACAAACACATGCAGATCGAGGAACTTCATCTTCACAACAAGATGTCCACTACGGAACAAAATTATGTTTCCTTGCCGCAATTACTCTTTTGCTTGTGAGCTTTGGGAGGCTCCCTGCCATATGGATATACAAGATCAAGAAAAGTTTAGAAAAGCCATCTCAGTTTTTCCAAAAAATTAAAAGTATTTTTCCCACTTGAAACGTGGTTAGGGCTCGTACAATACATGCGCTAGGAATAAAATCCTGGCAGTTTTTGCATCGTCCTGGCTACTTTTCTGGCATCGACACATAGCCTAGAGTCGGACACTGAAAAAAGAATACACAGTGTAGCTGCTTGGGCCGTATGATTGTGCATGTTAATTTGCTCAAGATTTTAAACACTCTTGTTGGTGCCGGCCTTAGAGTGATATTTTTAACCTTTTCATCTGTTGGTCGTTAGCTATTAGTACCAATATCCATGTATGAAAACTAATTCCACCTGAGTTTGTCGGCTAATGCTAGCCTACATAGATAGTGTGTTATGTGATGGATCGACATGTGATGGATCGACACATCGTCTCGGGATTGATCACATTTTGGTGCATTGCAATAATGTAGACATCACAACTATCGTGGACAAAGGCGGGGAGAGGATAAGCTGCGAAACGACAAGGGCGTCTGATATTGATTTTCACCCGTTGCAACGCACGGGCCTTTTTGCTATCTTTCCCTAATAATAAAGTACGGATTGACTCCGTGGGTTCACCGTCACAATACGCTTCTTCCCGTAATTTTACGCTTTCAGTTTGAATTTAAAACATATACGCGAGGTGGTACTAAAACCGTTTCGTTCGAAAGCATCACGTTCGTTGTGTTCCTATTAACTTCGGTCTGCTGGTTGGGCTGTTGGGCCAGCTTGAGTACAACGCGAGAAAGGAAAACGTTCGCATCCACTTGGGCCCGTCCAAAAAAAGTTCCATACGTCGCCATCCCGTTTCGTTTGAAAGCATCACGTTCGATGCGTTCCTATTAACTTCGGTCTGCTGGTTGGGTCGTTGGGCCAGCTTGAGTACAACGCGAGAAAGGAAAACGTTCTCATCCACTTGGGCCCGTCCAAAAAAAGTTTCATACGTCGTTATCCTGTTCGCGGCCTTACGATCTTCTGATTTTTGTTTCTGATCCAGTCAGTTTTTGATAAAAAACGGAGGAGCGTTCCTTCTTTAGGATCGCTAGCGTGTTCGAGTCCGGCTTCTTCACCAAGTTGTAGGCGATAGCCCTTGCACCTTCAGATTTTGTTGGAAAGTATAGACGGCCGACACGTTAGAAACCTACGGGAAGACACGATAGGGGTTACGGGGCGTTGGGGAAGAGGGGGCTTGAATGGCAGGCACCCTGAACCGCTGCGGCCCGGCGCCGAGGCCGAAGCCAGCAAAGGGAGCTTTCATGGTTGGTGTCGTGGATGATTGCGCCGTGACGGGCAAGATGGAGCTCAAGTTTGGAGGAGGATCCGGTTGTGATCATAGTCAGAGGAGGAGCGGAGGACCATCCATGGCTGCAGCCTGCAGTGGCGAATCCACCGCACGTCAATGCGCCCGTCGTTGGTCGGTTGAACATAGCCGCGCGTCCAGCTCTCCACCGCCACCATCCTATTGTTCGCACATGAACAGTTGCGGCTGCCCTGCAGTTACGTGTTGCCTCCTACTCGCCGGCTCGCGTACGACGCGCCGAGAAAAAGCTGCCTCACGTGCGGTTCACCTCAAGAACCAGGTACGCGATGACTAGGCACTGCTGCAAACGACAGCATATGCCTCACCGGGTGTCTCAAACGCACACTCACACCATGGCCAGGTGGGGGTGGTAGTGTCCGACGCGAGCCTCTTCGATTCATGGCACCTTCTTCTCCTTCGCATGCACGGATGGCGCCCGCCCGCCATGGTTGCCACGCTCTACGGCAGCACCCGTGTCCCCTCCATCGTCCCCTACGAGGCCGCCTACACCTTCACGCCTAAGTAGGCCGCATCCCATCCGCACCTGCCGCTGCCTGCCTCCTCCTCCAAGCCGCCGGCACTGACCCAACAACTACACGCGTCCTCCTCGACCACCACAACAACCCACCACCCTGGGCAGGACTGCACGCGCCTCTGCAAAGACGAGGTCGCCTGCCCGTGCCGCACAGCCTCTGCCTCTCTGCTCTAGGGACTCCATCATCGGATTCACTATCGTGAGCGACGGCTAACTTGCCGACGACGAGCTCCACGCGCCGGAGTCATGGTTATTGGGTTAGGGGATTGTGGTTTTTTGTTTCCACCCGTTGCAACGCACGGGCTCTTTTGTGCTAGTCTCTCCTCTTTTCCTAATAATAAAGCACGGACTGACTCCGTGGGTTCACCGTCACAATACGTTTCTTCCCGTAAGTTTACGCTTTCACTTTAAATTTAAAACATGTACGCGAGGTGGTACTAAAAAACTGTTCATTGATCGCGTAGGTCAATTCATATAAGTCGCTGTTTTGTCCCTCCGGCTCGCTCGACTGGGCCGTGTTGATCGTTCTTGTCAACCGCGTGATGGGGCCTGGTCAAAATAAAAAAAAACGATGTAAAAAATACTTCACGTGAGTTTCAAACCCACGACCAAGGCCCTGGGGATGCGGCCGCAGATGTTGGTCATCTCCCGCGGGGGCACGCGGAAGCTGCTGAACCTGGAGGAGGTGGCGGCGGTGGGGGCGCACGTGGCGGTGTTCGCGGCGTTGGTGAACACGGTGGACGTGCTGTTGGCGGTGCACGTGGCCGGGCTGACGAACCAGATCTTCCAGCCGACGCAGGCGGTGGTGTTGCAGATCGTGCCGTGAGGGAACATGGACTGGATGGCCACCAACTTCTACGGGCAGCCGGCGCGGGACATACAGCTCCGGTACGTGGAGTACTATGTCGACGAGGAAGAGTCGAGGAGACGAGCCTCAAGGACAAGTACCCGAGGGAGCACCTGGTGTTCAACGACCCCAAGGCGCTGCACAAGCAGGGATGGCAGGCGCTCACCGAGACCATCATGAAGCAGGACGTGAAGGTGAACCTCACCAGGTTCCGCCCCTTCCTGCTCCAGGTCATCGACAAGCTGCAGGAGTAGCAGTGGCGGCGCCATCGTCTCCCTTGTCATCCCCGGCTCATACGTACACATGAAAAACTCATACGTACAAACCTAGCCGACCATCATGGACACCGGTTAATCCTATTTGGTGATTGTAGGAAAGTGACGATCTTTCAAGCCAACAACCAGGGGCATGAGTTCACGTCTTCAGGTATGTATATGCACATGATCTTCTAAAGTAGATGTTTATACAACTCCTGCCCAGTTTGATATTCGGTCTCTCATACTAGGAGTCGTTAATAAGCTTCAACTAATGAGATGGAACGATATTGCTTTTTAAGCAGTTAACCACAGGAAGAAACTGTTTTGTGACTATCGGCATCGAATAGAAACGAATGAAGTATCGATACTAGGAAAATGGATAATCAGGTGTCTCTAACAGGTGCTAGCATATATTGTTTGCATCTCAAGATGATCCGGTACACAGATTTCTTTCTCTGTGGTACGATCATCTTAATAGATCAGTAACCTGTATGAGAAACAATATGTTTGTTATTTTGATTATCATGATGATCGTCACTTTGTTAGGTACCAATGTATCTTTTGGACGTTGTATGTTTGTTATTTTGTCAGTATTATATATATTCTTAAACTTTATTATTCCTGACTACGATACATATAAATTCACTCGGTATAAAAATAGTAGTCTTGAAAATTTTGAGCACGTTGTTGTGTTGATGATAGCTGAACAACTTTGTTGCCACTGCTTGCAACCGTGCCATTGACCTCCCTCAGGGCTGCCCTTCTCAATTGTAATCTCTGCTTGCCCAAGTTAAGCTCCTCCATAGCAACGGCCCATCTTGATGGTGGCCTTCCATAAAAGCACTAAACCCAACCACAAAGCCGGCTCTGTATCCCATTATTTTTTGGTTTTCTCCCGTTGCAACGCACGGGAGCATTACATGTCCATGAATTATAAGTTGTGTGGAAGGGAGACCCGCGAGCGGTGTGGCCCAAATTTGACAAATATATATATTTTTCAGTCGAAAGGTACTTTTCGCCACAGGCCAAAATGGCCAAAATTTAGCCAAAATAATAATAGTTAAAAGGAAGGAGGATTGTGTGATCAAGAAATAAGGAAGGATTCAAACAGGTCAGATCCTTAAAAAGGAAGGATTGTGTAAGGCTACTTAAATAAGAAGGAAGTTTGATTGTCGTTTGAATATTTTTACGAATGTTGCTTTGGAGGGAAAGAAAATAAAAATGCGGCTAAAATATTTGACATTTTTATGTTGTATTTGTATATTAGTTAATGAGGTATTTCTTTAAGATCTTAGATTTTTGATTGTGCTTGCCGTTTGAAATATCAATTAATACTAGGAGCATTACAGGCCCATGAACTATAAGTTGGGGGAAGGGAGACTCGCGAAGCAATGTGGCCGAAATTTCATCAATATATATATATATATATATATATTTTTGGCCGAAAGGTTTCGGTATTTTCCATCCCAGGCGAAAATGGGCAAAATTTAGCTCAAATACGTTTTTTAACCAAAAATCAAAACACAGCTCCCGTTGCAACGCACGGGCACTTGTGCTAGTCTATCCCTAATAATAAAGCACGGATTGACTCCGTGGGTTCACCGTCACAATACGCTTTCTTTCTGTGAATTTACGCTTTCGGTTTAAATTAAAAACATATATGTGAGGTGGTACTAATTCGGGGAACCACGTCCCCAAATTTTCGTACGTACATGATCTGTCGTCCGCACTACTACCTGGGCCTTGCCCTAAGATCGTCTCACATGGCTGAAGCGTTGCCACTTGGGCCTCAGCCCGTCCGTCCATCCGCTGGGCAGTGGCCCAAAAATCTGCTAAAAATAATTATTCATTTTTGCATAAAACCCCTGTCATTTGGAATATTCAACCCGCAGTGCTCCTTCCCCTCAGTGTATCTTATCCGCTTCCTTTCCAGAGCGGCGGTGGAGGACAAGAAGCTGAAGGGCGGCGCGGCGCTCTCCGACTTATGCCTCCACACCACCTACGTGTTGATGAGGACATCAATACCATTGTTACACCCACAGCCCCAACTGTTACATATACTGGACCAATTACTAGAGCTCGCGCACGCCAATTAAATTACCAGGTACTTTCGTTTCTTGGTAATGATTCTAATGTTCATGAGATTATGATGCTGCCTAAATTGGATACATTTGTTTTGCTTACAAATGAAGGGCCTAGCTTGGAGAAGGATGAACATTGGAGCAAGAACACGCATGGAGTTGATGGCATGCGCAAGAGGATCAAGAACGGAGTTACAAGTGATGATTTCAGGACTTTGAAGCCGCCATAAGGAGTGCATGAAGCCTTGGACGAAATATACAAGATGCCACTTCATAATATTCGTCCATAGGCTATTCTAGGTGCTGCACCACCTTATTAATGGGCCAGGCCCATGTAATTTCGAAATACTTAAGTATAGGCTATTTTTAGAGTCCATATGTGTGGGGAAACAAGAGTTAGGGTTGGTTTCGGACCCCACCCTCAAGGGCCACGAAATTCCCCCCTCTTCCTCCATATATACAGCCCTTAGGGCGTCGTTTAGACTTTGGGTTTTGTTTAGATTAAAAGTTCGCCATAGCTGCAACTTCGCGTACTTCGTTTGTGTCCAACGACCAGACCAAGACGTCACAGAACCCCACCTTGATCAATAAAGCTTTCATCTTATATTCGCAATATCCCGATTGCAATCTCAGTTTCTTGCTTGTTCTTCGTTTGCTCGCAGGAAACAGACCCTCGTGGTCAGGTTGATCGTGCTCCGGCGTGGTCAATAACCCTCGGAAGTTGGTTTAGCGATTGCTAAGGCGCGACGTCTCGCACGTTCGTAGTCGGATCGTCAAGGTCGACTCCCACAGAAAATGATAGCCACCATCTCATCGAAACATCGGGACACCTTAGCCTCTATCAAGTGGTATCATATTTCCAGGTTGCTCGGTGAGATTTTACAGTTTTTCATAGATTAGATCGAGTCTGTTCTTCATACCTAGAGTCCACGAAAAAGCCAGAAAAAAATTAGGGTTAGTTCATCATATCCGAACCAATCTGAGCCTTTGCATAATCTTTTTAGGGTTTTTGCTTTGTTGAATTTGCGGTTGCATCGTCGTGTCAAGTTGCTGGTCTTAGAGTCTAGTCTTTTAGAGTTTCGAGTTCTGGTCATAAGTTGTCACGCTGCCTCCGCACCATCATCATCGCCCATCTACCACTTTTGCTTATCCGCCACCGCTCTGAATCCATATCCATATACCACCACCAATCCGTATCCATATACCACCACCAATCTGTATCCATATACCACCACCGCTACCATATACCACCACCGCTACCATATACCACAACCATATATCCACCACCAATCCGAGTTCTTAGGCAGTTTTTAGGCAGTTTGGAGACCCCCGGACAGTTTTT
The DNA here is from genome assembly GCF_056163025.1 of Triticum urartu. Lineage (NCBI taxonomy): Eukaryota > Viridiplantae > Streptophyta > Magnoliopsida > Poales > Poaceae > Triticum > Triticum urartu. Next base: position 223,814,912 of record NC_141877.1, on the reverse strand, counting down.
AGGCCAAAATCGACTACCTCCACGTCGGGAAACAGCCCTCCGCCGAGCGAGCCGTGTCCCTCTTCAGTCGGGCCAAACTGCTGGTGCTGCTGTTGATACTTCTGTGGCTTCTACTGCTGATGTGGAGGAGGATGATTATGTGGGAGATTATGAGGATGAGGTTGATCAAAATCAGAACTACGTGCCACCACCAGCACAGCAACCACCAGGTCGTCCACATGCAAATATGGCAATGGTAGGGCTCACCCTCAGGTACGAGATCATGACCATCTCCCTAAACTAAAATTGAATATTGCACCATTTGAGGGTAGATATGTTCCTGATATATATCTTACTTGGGAGTTAGAAACTGAACAACGATTTACATGTTTACAATATCCCGAGGAGAGACGTGTTCCTGCTGCTGTTTGTGCATTCACTAGTTTTGCATGTGTTTGGTGGTCTAAGCATTGTAGATTATATCCTATTCCGGCTACTTGGGCTGCTTTGAAAACTGCTATGCGTATTCGTTGGGTTCCACCATATTATCAACGTGAATTACTTCAAAAATTGCAGCGCTTAAGACAGGGAAAAAATTCTGTAGAAGAATATTACCAGGAATTACAAACTGGCATGATTAGATGTGGTATTGTTGAGGAGAATGAAGCTATGCTTGCACGTTTTATGGGTGGATTAAATAGAGAGATTCAGACGATTCTAGAGTATAAGGAGTATACTAATATCACTCGTTTATTCCATCTTGCTTGTAAAGCTGAACGTGAAGTGCAGAATCGACAGGCATTGGCGCGGACTAACTTTTCTGCAGGTCGACCTTCATCATGGACACCACGTGCATCATCTACTTCCACACGTTCTGCTACACCGGCGCCTCCGTCGGCTGCCACCTCCAACCGTGATACAATAAAGTAGGCACAATCACCACTATCTGCCAAGAGCACACCTTCTGGGCCTGCAAAGAGCTCTTCTTCATCCATGGCATCAACAGGGCAAACACATGATATTATTTGTCGACGTTGCAAGGGTGGAGGTCATTATGCGAGAGAATGCCTATCTAAGCGTGTGATGATTGTTACTGAGGATGGTGGGTATGAGTCCGCTAGTGACTATGATGAGGAGACTTTGGCTCTTATTACACGTGAAGAACACAGTGGAGACAATTCTGATCATGAGACGCAATACATGGCTCCTGAAGATGCTGAAAGGTATGAATGTTTAGTTGCTCAACGTGTTTTGAGTGTGCAGGTTACACAAGCTGAGCAAAATCAGAGGCATAATTTGTTCCATGCAAAGGGAGTTGTGAAGGAACGTTCTGTTCACGTGATCATAGATGGAGGGAGCTGCAATAACTTGGCTAGCATGGAGATGGTGGAGAAGCTATCTCTCACCACAAGACCACATCCACATCCTTACTACATCCAATGGTTCAACAACAGCGGCAAGGTTAAGGTAACATGTATTGTTCGTGTGCATTTTAGTATCTCTACATATGCTGATTATGTTGATTGTGATGTGGTACCTATGCAAGCATGTTCCTTATTACTTGGTAGACCATGGCAATTTGATAAAAAATCTGTACACCATGGTAGAAACAATCAGTATACTCTTGTTCATAATGATAAAAATATTACTTTGCTTCCTATGACTCCTGATTCCATTTTGAAAGATGATATTAATAGAGCTAATAAAGCAAAACAGGAGACAAATAAGAGTGAAAATCAGATTGTGGCAAAAGAATTTGAGCACCAAATGAAGCCTAATAATAAACCATCTACTGTTGTTTCTGAAATTAAATTGAAAAGTGCATGTTTACTTGCCACCAAATCTGATATTGATGAGCTAGATTTTAGCAAATCTGTTTGCTATGCTTTTGTGTGCAAAGAGGCATTATTTTCATTCGAGGACGTGTCTTCCTCTTTGCCCCCTGCTGTCACTAACATTTTGCAGGAGTTCGCTGACGTCTTTCCACAAGACGTGCCACCGGGATTACCACCTATTCGAGGGATTGAGCATCAAATTGACTTAATTCCCGGTGCTTCGCTACCCAACCGTGCACCATACCGTACCAATCCAGAGGAAACGAAGGAGATTATGCGTCAAGTACAAGAACTGCTCGACAAAGGTTATATACGCGAATCCCTTAGTCCTTGTGCTGTTCCTATCATTTTAGTGCCGAAAAAGCATGGTACGTCGCGTATGTGCGTTGATTGATTGTAGAGGCATTAATAATATTACTATTCGTTATCGTCATCCTAGTCCTAGGCTAGATGATATGCTTGATGAATTGAGTGGCTCTACAATATTCTCCAAAGTTGATTTGCATAGTGGATACCATCAAATTCGTATGAAATTGGGTGATGAATAGAAAACAGCATTTAAAACTAAGTTTGGATTATATGAGTGGTTAGTCATGCCTTTTGGGTTAACTAATGCACCTAGTACTTTCATGAGGTTAATGAACGAAGTTTTACGTGCTTTCATTGGACGATTGGTGGTAGTTTACTTTGATGACATATTGATTTATAGCAAATCTTTGGAGGAACATTTACGTGCTGTTTTTATTGCTCTACGTGATGCACGTTTGTTTGGAAACCTTGGAAAGTGCACCTTTTGCACCGACCGAGTATCTTTTCTTGGCTATGTTGTTACTCCACAGGGAATTGAAGTTGATAAAGCCAAGATTGAAGCTATTGAGAGTTGGCCGCAGCCCAAAACGGTCACACAAGTGAGGAGTTTCCATGGCCTCGCTGGTTTCTATAGGCGTTTTGTGAGAGATTTCAGCACCATTGCTGCATCTCTCAACGAGCTTACAAAGAAGGATGTGCCTTTTGTTTGGGGTACCGCACAGGAAGAAGCTTTCACGGTATTGAAAGATAAGTTGACACATGCTCCTTTACTCCAACTTCCTAATTTCAATAAGACTTTTGAGCTTGAATGTGATGCTAGTGGAATTGGATTAGGAGGTGTGTTATTACAAGATGGAAAACCTGTTGCATACTTTTCTGAAAAATTGAGTGGGCCTAGTCTGAACTATTCTACTTATGATAAAGAATTATATGCTCTTGTTCGGACCTTAGAAACATGGCAACATTATTTATGGCCCAAGGAATTTGTTATACATTCCGATCATGAATTTTTGAAACACATTAAAAGTCAAGCAAAACTGAACCGTAGACATGCTAAATGGGTTGAATTCATTGAGACTTTCCCTTATGTCATTAAACACAAGAAGGGTAAAGAAAATGTTATTGCTGATGCCTTGTCTCGTCGTTATACTATACTTTCACAACTTGACTTTAAAATATTTGGTTTGGAGACCATCAAAGATCAATATGTTCATGATGCTGAATTTAAAGATGTATTGCAGAATTGTAAGGAAGGGAGAACTTGGAACAAGTTCGTTCTTAACGATGGATTTGTGTTTCGTGCTAACAAGCTATGCATTCCAGCTAGCTCCGTTCGTCTTTTGTTGTTGCAGGAGGCGCATGGAGGAGGATTAATGGGACACTTTGGCGTCAAGAAGACGGAGGATATACTTGCTACACATTTCTTTTGGCCAAAGATGAGACGGGATGTTGAACGTTTTGTTGCTCGCTGCACTACATGTCAAAGAGCTAAGTCACGACTCAATCCTCATGGTTTATATATGCCTTTGCATGTACCTAGTGTTCCTTGGGAGGATATATCTATGGACTTTGTTTTAGGTTTACCTCGAACAAAGAAGGGGAGGGATAGCATATTTGTTGTCGTGGATAGGTTCTCGAAAATGGCACACTTTATACCATGTCATAAAAGCGATGATGCTGTTAATGTTGCTGATTTGTTCTTTCGTGAAATTATTCGCTTACATGGTGTGCCAAATACTATTGTTTCAGATCGTGATACTAAATTTCTTAGCCACTTTTGGAGATGTTTATGGGCTAAGTTGGGGACTAAGCTGCTTTTTAGTACTACTTGTCACCCCCAAACTGATGGACAAACTAAAGTAGTCAATAGAACATTGTCTACTATGCTTAGGGCTGTTTTGAAGAATAACAAGAAAATGTGGGAAGAATGCTTGCCTCATATTGAATTTGCTTATAATCGTTCATTGCATTTTACTACTAAGATGTGCCCTTTTGAAATTGTGTATGGTTTCCTACCTCGTGCACCAATTGATTTGTTGCCTCTTCCATCTTCAGAGAAGCTTAATTTTGATGCTAAAGAACGTTCTGAATTGATTGTAAAAATGCATGAGTTAACTAAGGAAAACATTGAGCGTATGAATGCTAAATATAAACTTGCTGGAGATAAGGGTAGAAAACATGTTGTGTTTGCGCCTGGAGATCTTGTTTGGTTACATTTGCGTAAAGATAGATTTCCTAATCTGCGCAAATCAAAGCTAATGCCACGTGCTGATGGTCCTTTTAAGGTGTTAGAGAAAATAAATGATAATGCATATAAACTTGAGCTACCTATAGATTTTGGGGTTAGTCCCACTTTTAACATTGCAGATTTGAAGCCTTATTTGGGTGAGGAAGGACATCAATACCATTGTTACACCCACAGCCCCTACTGTTACATATACTGGACCAATTACTAGAGCTCGCGCACGCCAATTAAATTACCAGGTACTTTCGTTTCTTGGTAATGATTCTAATGTTCATGAGATTATGATGCTGCCTAAATTGGATACATTTGTTTTGCTTACAAATGAAGGGCCTAGCTTGGAGAAGGATGAACATTGGAGCAAGAACACGCATGGAGTTGATGGCATGCGCAAGAGGATCAAGAACGGAGTTACAAGTGATGATTTCAGGACTTTGAAGCCGCCATAAGGAGTGCATGAAGCCTTGGACGAAATATACAAGATGCCACTTCATAATATTCGTCCATAGGCTATTCTAGGTGCTGCGCCACCTTATTAATGGGCCAGGCCCATGTAATTTCGAAATACTTAAGTATAGGCTATTTTTAGAGTCCATATGTGTGGGGAAACAAGAGTTAGGGTTGGTTTCGGACCCCACCCTCAAGGGCCACGAAATTTCCCCCTCTTCCTCCATATATACAGCCCTTAGGGCGTCGTTTAGACTTTGGGTTTTGTTTAGATTAAAAGTTCGCCATAGCTGCAACTTCGCGTACTTCGTTTGTGTCCAACGACCAGACCAAGACGTCACAGAACCCCACCTTGATCAATAAAGCTTTCATCTTATATTCGCAATATCCCGATTGCAATCTCAGTTTCTTGCTTGTTCTTCGTTTGCTCGCAGGAAACAGACCCTCGTGGTCAGGTTGATCGTGCTCCGGCGTGGTCAATAACCCTCGGAAGTTGGTTTAGCGATTGCTAAGGCGCGACGTCTCGCACGTTCGTAGTCGGATCGTCAAGGTCGACTCCCACAGAAAATGATAGCCACCATCTCATCGAAACATCGGGACACCTTAGCCTCTATCAAGTGGTATCATATTTCCAGGTTGCTCGGTGAGATTTTACAGTTTTTCATAGATTAGATCGAGTCTGTTCTTCATACCTAGAGTCCACGAAAAAGCCAGAAAAAAATTAGGGTTAGTTCATCATATCCGAACCAATCTGAGCCTTTGCATAATCTTTTTAGGGTTTTTGCTTTGTTGAATTTGCGGTTGCATCGTCGTGTCAAGTTGCTGGTCTTAGAGTCTAGTCTTTTAGAGTTTCGAGTTCTGGTCATAAGTTGTCACGCTGCCTCCGCACCATCATCATCGCCCATCTACCACTTTTGCTTATCCGCCACCGCTCTGAATCCATATCCATATACCACCACCAATCCGTATCCATATACCACCACCAATCTGTATCCATATACCACCACCGCTACCATATACCACCACCGCTACCATATACCACAACCATATATCCACCACCAATCCGAGTTCTTAGGCAGTTTTTAGGCAGTTTGGAGACCCCCGGACAGTTTTTAGGCCAAAATCGACTACCTCCACGTCGGGAAACAGCCCTCCGCCGAGCGAGCCGTGTCCCTCTTCAGTCGGGCCAAACTGCTGGTGCTGCTGTTGATACTTCTGTGGCTTCTACTGCTGATGTGGAGGAGGATGATTATGTGGGAGATTATGAGGATGAGGTTGATCAAAATCAGAACTACGTGCCACCACCAGCACAGCAACCACTAGGTCGTCCACATGCAAATATGGCAATGGTAGGGCTCACCCTCAGGTACGAGATCATGACCATCTCCCTAAACTAAAATTGAATATTGCACCATTTGAGGGTAGATATGTTCCTGATATATATCTTACTTGGGAGTTAGAAACTGAACAACGATTTACATGTTTACAATATCCCGAGGAGAGACGTGTTCCTGCTGCTGTTTGTGCATTCACTAGTTTTGCATGTGTTTGGTGGTCTAAGCATTGTAGATTATATCCTATTCCGGCTACTTGGGCTGCTTTGAAAACTGCTATGCGTATTCGTTGGGTTCCACCATATTATCAACGTGAATTACTTCAAAAATTGCAGCGCTTAAGACAGGGAAAAAATTCTGTAGAAGAATATTACCAGGAATTACAAACTGGCATGATTAGATGTGGTATTGTTGAGGAGAATGAAGCTATGCTTGCACGTTTTATGGGTGGATTAAATAGAGAGATTCAGACGATTCTAGAGTATAAGGAGTATACTAATATCACTCATTTATTCCATCTTGCTTGTAAAGCTGAACGTGAAGTGCAGAATCGACAGGCATTGGCGCGGACTAACTTTTCTGCAGGTCGACCTTCATCATGGACACCACGTGCATCATCTACTTCCACACGTTCTGCTACACCGGCGCCTCCGTCGGCTGCCACCTCCAACCGTGATACAATAAAGTAGGCACAATCACCACTATCTGCCAAGAGCACACCTTCTGGGCCTGCAAAGAGCTCTTCTTCATCCATGGCATCAACAGGGCAAACACATGATATTATTTGTCGACGTTGCAAGGGTGGAGGTCATTATGCGAGAGAATGCCTATCTAAGCGTGTGATGATTGTTACTGAGGATGGTGGGTATGAGTCCGCTAGTGACTATGATGAGGAGACTTTGGCTCTTATTACACGTGAAGAACACAGTGGAGACAATTCTGATCATGAGACGCAATACATGGCTCCTGAAGATGCTGAAAGGTATGAATGTTTAGTTGCTCAACGTGTTTTGAGTGTGCAGGTTACACAAGCTGAGCAAAATCAGAGGCATAATTTGTTCCATGCAAAGGGAGTTGTGAAGGAACGTTCTGTTCACGTGATCATAGATGGAGGGAGCTGCAATAACTTGGCTAGCATGGAGATGGTGGAGAAGCTATCTCTCACCACAAGACCACATCCACATCCTTACTACATCCAATGGTTCAACAACAGCGGCAAGGTTAAGGTAACATGTATTGTTCGTGTGCATTTTAGTATCTCTACATATGCTGATTATGTTGATTGTGATGTGGTACCTATGCAAGCATGTTCCTTATTACTTGGTAGACCATGGCAATTTGATAAAAAATCTGTACACCATGGTAGAAACAATCAGTATACTCTTGTTCATAATGATAAAAATATTACTTTGCTTCCTATGACTCCTGATTCCATTTTGAAAGATGATATTAATAGAGCTAATAAAGCAAAACAGGAGACAAATAAGAGTGAAAATCAGATTGTGGCAAAAGAATTTGAGCACCAAATGAAGCCTAATAATAAACCATCTACTGTTGTTTCTGAAATTAAATTGAAAAGTGCATGTTTACTTGCCACCAAATCTGATATTGATGAGCTAGATTTTAGCAAATCTGTTTGCTATGCTTTTGTGTGCAAAGAGGCATTATTTTCATTCGAGGACGTGTCTTCCTCTTTGCCCCCTGCTGTCACTAACATTTTGCAGGAGTTCGCTGACGTCTTTCCACAAGACGTGCCACCGGGATTACCACCTATTCGAGGGATTGAGCATCAAATTGACTTAATTCCCGGTGCTTCGCTACCCAACCGTGCACCATACCGTACCAATCCAGAGGAAACGAAGGAGATTATGCGTCAAGTACAAGAACTGCTCGACAAAGGTTATATACGCGAATCCCTTAGTCCTTGTGCTGTTCCTATCATTTTAGTGCCGAAAAAGCATGGTACGTCGCGTATGTGCGTTGATTGATTGTAGAGGCATTAATAATATTACTATTCGTTATCGTCATCCTAGTCCTAGGCTAGATGATATGCTTGATGAATTGAGTGGCTCTACAATATTCTCCAAAGTTGATTTGCATAGTGGATACCATCAAATTCGTATGAAATTGGGTGATGAATAGAAAACAGCATTTAAAACTAAGTTTGGATTATATGAGTGGTTAGTCATGCCTTTTGGGTTAACTAATGCACCTAGTACTTTCATGAGGTTAATGAACGAAGTTTTACGTGCTTTCATTGGACGATTGGTGGTAGTTTACTTTGATGACATATTGATTTATAGCAAATCTTTGGAGGAACATTTACGTGCTGTTTTTATTGCTCTACGTGATGCACGTTTGTTTGGAAACCTTGGAAAGTGCACCTTTTGCACCGACCGAGTATCTTTTCTTGGCTATGTTGTTACTCCACAGGGAATTGAAGTTGATAAAGCCAAGATTGAAGCTATTGAGAGTTGGCCGCAGCCCAAAACGGTCACACAAGTGAGGAGTTTCCATGGCCTCGCTGGTTTCTATAGGCGTTTTGTGAGAGATTTCAGCACCATTGCTGCACCTCTCAACGAGCTTACAAAGAAGGATGTGCCTTTTGTTTGGGGTACCGCACAGGAAGAAGCTTTCACGGTATTGAAAGATAAGTTGACACATGCTCCTTTACTCCAACTTCCTAATTTCAATAAGACTTTTGAGCTTGAATGTGATGCTAGTGGAATTGGATTAGGAGGTGTGTTATTACAAGATGGAAAACCTGTTGCATACTTTTCTGAAAAATTGAGTGGGCCTAGTCTGAACTATTCTACTTATGATAAAGAATTATATGCTCTTGTTCGGACCTTAGAAACATGGCAACATTATTTATGGCCCAAGGAATTTGTTATACATTCCGATCATGAATTTTTGAAACACATTAAAAGTCAAGCAAAACTGAACCGTAGACATGCTAAATGGGTTGAATTCATTGAGACTTTCCCTTATGTCATTAAACACAAGAAGGGTAAAGAAAATGTTATTGCTGATGCCTTGTCTCGTCGTTATACTATACTTTCACAACTTGACTTTAAAATATTTGGTTTGGAGACCATCAAAGATCAATATGTTCATGATGCTGAATTTAAAGATGTATTGCAGAATTGTAAGGAAGGGAGAACTTGGAACAAGTTCGTTCTTAACGATGGATTTGTGTTTCGTGCTAACAAGCTATGCATTCCAGCTAGCTCCGTTCGTCTTTTGTTGTTGCAGGAGGCGCATGGAGGAGGATTAATGGGACACTTTGGCGTCAAGAAGACGGAGGATATACTTGCTACACATTTCTTTTGGCCAAAGATGAGACGGGATGTTGAACGTTTTGTTGCTCGCTGCACTACATGTCAAAGAGCTAAGTCACGACTCAATCCTCATGGTTTATATATGCCTTTGCATGTACCTAGTGTTCCTTGGGAGGATATATCTATGGACTTTGTTTTAGGTTTACCTCGAACAAAGAAGGGGAGGGATAGCATATTTGTTGTCGTGGATAGGTTCTCGAAAATGGCACACTTTATACCATGTCATAAAAGCGATGATGCTGTTAATGTTGCTGATTTGTTCTTTCGTGAAATTATTCGCTTACATGGTGTGCCAAATACTATTGTTTCAGATCGTGATACTAAATTTCTTAGCCACTTTTGGAGATGTTTATGGGCTAAGTTGGGGACTAAGCTGCTTTTTAGTACTACTTGTCACCCCCAAACTGATGGACAAACTAAAGTAGTCAATAGAACATTGTCTACTATGCTTAGGGCTGTTTTGAAGAATAACAAGAAAATGTGGGAAGAATGCTTGCCTCATATTGAATTTGCTTATAATCGTTCATTGCATTTTACTACTAAGATGTGCCCTTTTGAAATTGTGTATGGTTTCCTACCTCGTGCACCAATTGATTTGTTGCCTCTTCCATCTTCAGAGAAGCTTAATTTTGATGCTAAAGAACGTTCTGAATTGATTGTAAAAATGCATGAGTTAACTAAGGAAAACATTGAGCGTATGAATGCTAAATATAAACTTGCTGGAGATAAGGGTAGAAAACATGTTGTGTTTGCGCCTGGAGATCTTGTTTGGTTACATTTGCGTAAAGATAGATTTCCTAATCTGCGCAAATCAAAGCTAATGCCACGTGCTGATGGTCCTTTTAAGGTGTTAGAGAAAATAAATGATAATGCATATAAACTTGAGCTACCTATAGATTTTGGGGTTAGTCCCACTTTTAACATTGCAGATTTGAAGCCTTATTTGGGTGAGGAAGGACATCAATACCATTGTTACACCCACAGCCCCTACTGTTACATATACTGGACCAATTACTAGAGCTCGCGCACGCCAATTAAATTACCAGGTACTTTCGTTTCTTGGTAATGATTCTAATGTTCATGAGATTATGATGCTGCCTAAATTGGATACATTTGTTTTGCTTACAAATGAAGGGCCTAGCTTGGAGAAGGATGAACATTGGAGCAAGAACACGCATGGAGTTGATGGCATGCGCAAGAGGATCAAGAACGGAGTTACAAGTGATGATTTCAGGACTTTGAAGCCGCCATAAGGAGTGCATGAAGCCTTGGACGAAATATACAAGATGCCACTTCATAATATTCGTCCATAGGCTATTCTAGGTGCTGCGCCACCTTATTAATGGGCCAGGCCCATGTAATTTCGAAATACTTAAGTATAGGCTATTTTTAGAGTCCATATGTGTGGGGAAACAAGAGTTAGGGTTGGTTTCGGACCCCACCCTCAAGGGCCACGAAATTTCCCCCTCTTCCTCCATATATACAGCCCTTAGGGCGTCGTTTAGACTTTGGGTTTTGTTTAGATTAAAAGTTCGCCATAGCTGCAACTTCGCGTACTTCGTTTGTGTCCAACGACCAGACCAAGACGTCACAGAACCCCACCTTGATCAATAAAGCTTTCATCTTATATTCGCAATATCCCGATTGCAATCTCAGTTTCTTGCTTGTTCTTCGTTTGCTCGCAGGAAACAGACCCTCGTGGTCAGGTTGATCGTGCTCCGGCGTGGTCAATAACCCTCGGAAGTTGGTTTAGCGATTGCTAAGGCGCGACGTCTCGCACGTTCGTAGTCGGATCGTCAAGGTCGACTCCCACAGAAAACGATAGCCACCATCTCATCGAAACATCGGGACACCTTAGCCTCTATCACGTGTCGTCGTCCGTCTGCGCGATCGCTGGCGGCTACCGCGCCCTGCGCGAGCGCTCGAACTGCTGGTGGAGGGAGAGCATTCATGGAGGAGGCAGGGTGAGTATGCTGTGCGCCAGCGCCGTCGTCGTCCGCAGCACGGTCACGGATGAAGCTCTGGATGGTGCGCGCCGCCACGACCATGTTGCTCTGGACCTGCGTCATGCAGCTCACCGCCGTCAGTGAGACGTGGGGCCCCCAGGTTCTCAAGGGATGGCCCTCCCGCCTCACGGCCCCCGAGGAGGCTGCCGCCGTGCGCCCGGCCGTCATCGAGAGGGCCGCGTTGCCATCGCGCAAAAGTTAGTCTGTTTCTCTACTCGCTTGCTCGCTTTCGTTCGCCCTATTTGATCCGCTCTGTGTTTGAATGCTGATCCTTACAAAATCTCCAGCATAGATTTCATCAACCTGGGAATGGGATGATACAGATTGGTGGTTGGCGTCGATTTTGCTCGCTTCACTGTGTAACATCGAGTCTCCACTGCCAGTCCTCTACGATCTAACCAATCAGGCCTCCATCGACGTAAGCTTCTTAATCTCTGATATCCTGCTTCGTGTCTGATTTGGATTGAATTCGTGACTGTGTCCTACTGTCCTTCTCCAACACAAATCAATGGAGTGCCTGACCCGGATTGGACTTCCCTCCTATAAGAAGGAAGGGTCCTCGACCGGAATCTCCATCAGGTTGCGTACTTGGACCGGAAAATCCATCAAATCTCGGAATACTTGGACGAGAAAAGCATCATGTCGCCTTCGACTTCGTCGGAGGTAGAAGAACATCTGTCGAGCCGTCTAATATCGTGGCTACAGCAAAGGTATGTAATGCCTCGCCCCCCTCAAAAACAGCCTTGCTGCTTTGGTTGTGAACTTGTGGTGCCTGTGTTCCTCAAGTAGTTGTTTTTGATGTTACTGTAGTTGGTAGACCACTGTATGATCGGTGAATTCATCTGATTTTCCTTTGTTTGCACTGCTGTATAATGAATGCAACTGATTTGCCCCCCTCGAATCTACCCCTGTTTCAGTTTATTTTTTCCGATTGCTCATAATTTCAGCTTAGCTGATATGCACTAGAGTCTTTAAACCAACTACTTTGTATGTTTTTTTATGTATTTTGCATTATGTTTCAGGTAATCAGCGATACAAGCCCATGTTTCAGTCTATTTTTTCTGAAAATTTGTTGTTACTAGAAAAGGATTGAACCAGGAAATTTCATGTTGCTGACTACATATACCTGAACATGGTGGCTTGAACTTGGTTATAGTAATTCTTGGACATGATGCTGGAGTAATTCTTGTAGTTTCATATATTCTGCTCTTTCTTCAGTTATCAATTAGCTTAATTACATATAGATGAATAGATATGCTAGCTGCACCTAGCAAAGTAGGATTAGGAGTGAGTAGATGGGTGATGTCGGGGGCGGTGGTGCTGGTTCGAGGAGGTGCCGGTGCAACGTTTGCATGGTCAGGTGCACTTGGCTTCAGGCCCTGGGAGACGCTATCAAATCCACGGCCGCGCTGCTGTGTTGACCAGGACGGCCTGCTCGTGCAGTGCGCCGCGGCCGGCTACGAAAGCCAGGCAGCGGAGAGGCGCAGGCCGAGGGTGAAGCCGGCGGGGTGCTTTAGATGGGATGCGCTTGGATGGGGCAGAGAGGTAAAGGAGGACGTGGTACATATCAGGAGCAGTTGTGGTGCCTACATATGTGTACCCCGTTGTTTTCTCCAATCCCATAAAATATGTAGCAATTCATATTGGGTCTTCTTTATTCACAGTAAGATAGCAGAATATACCTCTGGTCAATTTTATATTGTTCACATGTACTTACTTTATTCAACTGATGATCGGGTCTTCTTTTATTTTTGTTCCTCAATCGTAGACTCGTAGTCTCGGTTGAGGCCATGCATGGAGAAGGTGAGCTTGCATTTCTGAACATGCATTATAAACTGAATCATCAAAAAGTATGGTGATAGCCAGCATTACGGTGCTCTAAAAATATGCAATGATGATCCCAAAAGAACAATAGCTATGCAACACAGTGGTGGACATTGACATTTTGGGTTTTTGTTGTGAGTTCTGTTGAATATTTCTCTAATTAATCTGCCATCAAAATATCTAATTAAGCTTTCCATATCAGTGTTGTTGGAGGATGATTTGACTATTGGAAATTTGATTGAAGATCTATTATTTGGGATGTTGGTCCTTCTATAAATGTGTTTTACTTCCTACAATTGCTAATGTATTTTTTTGGCCCATCAAATTTTTGTGGTTTCTTTAACCCGTTGCAACGCACGGGCTTTTGTTCACCGTTACAACACGCTTTCTTCCTATGAATTTACGCTTTCAGTTTGAATTTAATACATATACGCGAGGTGGTACTAATGTTGCCATCGTTTTTCTATCCGACGTCAACGGTGAAAAAACGTTTCGTTCGTGGGTTGGGCTGACGCACGGGGGAGTAGATCTTTCTATAAAAAGAAACCCACTAGCACAACCTCTCCTCCTCGATGCCTACACACGTACGGCACCGCCGCCGCCATCGCCACCGCACGCGCGGCCGGTCATCTTCCGCGGTCGTCTATCGCCCTATCTCCTTGCCCTCTGCACCTGCCCCCGTCTTCTTCGGCGCCACTCTGAGCCTCCTCGGTCTTCAACCTCCTGCAATCTTCAAGCTCGCGGCACCCAATCCGAGCAACCAGCCGTCAATTCGAGCGACCCTCGTTAGGAATCCATGGAATTTAAGGTGGATTTCCTGGAAGAGGGAGGAGAAAGGATGATGGTGGGGTTCATGGGGAAGAGGAGTCTACTATCCGCGACTCTCTCCCTCAGGGGAACATCGCAGATTTGACTAGGAGCTCTCAAGCACGAGATCCCCTGGGCGTCTCATCTGTCCTTGCAGGCATGTGTTCTTCCTCCTCTTATGAGATCATCATGTGCAAATATGCTAGAGTTGTACTCCCTCTGTAAACTAATTGTGATCTAAAAGATCTTATATTAGTTTACAAATATAGTACATAATATCTTGCAAGGCCTGACTAATAAGTAGTTGTGGCTTAAGATGCTTCTGGAGACTAATTGAAATGGTGGAATTCAATTGGACTACCATATGAGCATAATAGACTATGAACATAATAGACTATGAGCATCATTCAGATTATAATGAATGAGAAGTGAAGGTCCGAATGTCAAACAAAAAAATACAGTGCTAAATATTCAGTCAAGGAATAGGAAGAAGTATATATATATCTTCTCATGTATATTACGAAGAAATTCTTCACATGTTTTGCTTTTTCATACTAGGTTCAAGGTGATCAGGTACGGCTCATGGGCTGCTACAACTATTAGTGGGACAAAAGGGTTGTGCATGCACATGCTTATTGATTGAAGGCATAATTATGGGAGATGGTGCATGGTCTAGATGAATAGATGGAACCCGTCCAGAGAAAAGAAAAAGAAGAATAAGGTGCCACCAATTCGCATCTTTACATAATTTATAGAACTGAGATTCAGTTGAACCTCATCTAAGATGTGCGTGCATTGTAATTACAGAAGAAAATTGTTCTTCGTAAACAAGTACTCCCTCCATCCCACTTATGTTGGGACGGAATACATATTACATCATATGTAACCGGAGAATGGCGGCATGTCAAGATCAGGCAAGAACTCTGATGCCTGTGTGCACTTGCTGAACATAGATGATTGTGATGGCCTTATTCCTTGGATGTGTAGGGAGCTTCAACCTGGTACGTAGCTTATTACCACCTACTTTTTGCGCCTACAAAAAAGTATGTACATTGATATATGTGGTCTAATCAGTACCATGCATCATAACCTATCCTTAGTTTTACTGAAGTTTTTAGTTATTTATTTCTTGGCCGAATAAATCCCCTTTCGTATGTAAAATACAATTGATCATCATGACATCCCCACCGAGGCGCCCCGCGTCTGCGCCCCGTAATCCTACACGGATCCCCGCCGAGGCCATGACATCTCCACCCAGGTATAGGAGCATATTGATCTCAAAAAGGCACCAACCCAATTGAACCTCTCCCCTGACCCTTTCTTCTCCATCTTCCAATCTCCTCTGTTAAGTTTATATCAGTTTATTAAGATGGTTTCCTATCTGTTATGCAGTTTATGTGTGAATTCTGCAAGTCGTCATGTTCAATTGTGGTTGTCATGTCGAATTCATATTGATCATACTGAGCGCAAACTGTAGGGTTAGCTGTGTTTGATGTTGAATCCCTGATGATTACATTGTTGGAAAATTATTCCTGGTTTCCTTTCTGTTAGTCAGTTTTAAGTGTGAATGGTACAAGTCATATTATTTGATTGTTCTTCTCTTACCGAATCTGTCCCGAGCATATTGTTCAGTATGTCAGTCTTATTTCAGTGATTGTTTTGTTAATGTTCAAATCAGCTACATTAAACCTAAAATCATATGGGAATCAGTGCGATTTACATGGACTCTTTGGGGAGATACTTTTCAACTGTGGAACAACAATAAAGCATGTTAGTTACGTGGCGGAGATGGGCTACTTAGTTGATCTCAACCATTTTGCAATTCACTTTTAATCTGAAAAACTGTACCTTATACTGATCATGACTTCTTTAGGTTCTGAGGGCTTAGATTGAAAAAATAAAGACAATTTTTTGTATTGCAGTGGGGTTGGCTGCTGTATTGACAATTTGGAGGTTTATGAATGAGGCCTGTTTTGAGAATAAATGCGGTGTCTGATACTTTTGTTCTGATTCATGTGGTTTGTTATTTGGTTAAACTGATGGTCAATTTTGCAGATTAGTGCTGATTTGGGGAGTAAAGCTCTTCGAGCAAGTGACAAATCATGTCTTTTGAGCATCTCAAAGATGGACGACCTAGAGTCATTTGACTGGCAGCTTAAAAGCAATTAAAGTGAACAGAGGAATCAAACTTTAAAGCCACTCTTGCCATTTGTGGACTGTTCCTGCTTGTTGGTGACTGCTTTTGCGAGTATGTTCACTCTCATCTAGCGATGAAATATTTTGTTTCTATTGTGTAGCTGCTGAAAGGGCAAACCCCGGATCCTAGATATTTGTGGGTTCTGGGTGCCCTCTAGGGTTACCTGGATGTTCCTATTTCTGTTTTCTTCTTCCCTTTTTAGTTTTCTTCATGCTGTAGATGAACTTTTGGTTTCTGTTAATAGAATTCACAGAGGAGGTTCTCTTTTAGAAAATCTAATGAGGGGGAGACTGAATGACCGAGTGTAGATGACACTGACCAAGTTTATTAGTATGTGATCCTACATATCGCTCCATTAATTAGATAATTCCTGTATGCTTAACTGTTTCCTCGCTCAGTCCAATAACGATGACAGATCCGAGGGTATCCTTTGTAGCTGAAGGAAAAGAGGTATGCAAGGGTGTATTCCATATACTGTTCTATCTTTGTGTCATTATAACATATATATTCCCTTAGTGCTTAAAATGTTCTCATGGCCAGTATGTTCACGACGAAGATGGATACTCTCATTATATTACATAATTGATATTTAGCAAGTGCTATCCGGTGCTTATCACACACGTACATGAGTAGTCAAGTGTACCTTTACGTAGTAGCAAGTATTTTTGGTAATCACTATTGGTTTAGGTCTCGTGAATCAAATAACGGACCATGATTGAGCAGACAATATCAAATTTGATGAGACAGCAATCCACACGAAGCAACAACTGAGGAGGCATACGTGCTGACAGCAACGCGGCATGAGGAGCGACACGGGAGGCTAGAAGAAAAGGTTGGGGTAGAGCTTGCATGGCAAACACGTTGACTCACAACATGGCTGCTCAGGCGATATCAAGCCGGAGGTTGATCAAATAGAAGGGGGATTTGCGCTGGTCGACGCCAACGCCGTATATGTTGCGATGTCGTTATTGGGTTAAATACATGTGATATTTTTTCCCCGTTACAATGCATGGGTATATTTACTAGCAATATCTTTTTTAAGAAAAAGGATAAACTCTTCCCAAACAAACAACCAACTATCTGTAGAAAAATTTGACATAGTAAAATAGTTTAAAAATGTTCACAATTTTACATATGTTTACACTTAAAAAAATGTTCACTTATAAAAATGTTCAAAATTCCTAAAAAGGTTCCAATTTTTCAAAAAAATATTTTCATTTTAAAATGTACAAAAACTTAAAATAATCAAAATTTCTTTTTTAAAAAATACATCTGTTCAAAAAAAAGTTCCTCAAAAAAATGATCCAATTTCTGTAAAAACATTATCTTTCCTTAAAAGTGTCCCAATTTTTGTGATTTTTATTAAAAATAAGGAAATTTTTGCATTTTCTCGAATAGTAAAAAATAAAACCGATGGACAACTATTCCATCCAGATGGACAACTATTCCATCCAAAACTACTCTTTCATCAGACAAAGAATGCTAAGTTGCTTCCTCATGTCCAAACTTCATCCTACAAAAAGCAATGATCGGTGTAACCTTATTATTGATGTTTATTAAAATTAAATATAAAAAATGGCGCATAAAGCAGGTTGTACGCCTTTTTTCGCCCGGTGCAATGCACGGGCATTTGTACTAGTCTTTTCCTAATCTCTCTCTAATTAATTAATAATAAAATACAGATTGACTCCGCGGGTTCACCGTCACAATACGCTTCTTCTTATAAGTTTACGTTTTCACTTTGAATTTAAAACATGTCGGGTTCACCGTCGCGCCCTTTTACACGAAGATCCCTGTGGTTTTTGTCATTGAACCCGCAGTCTAATACGAACCGGTACGCCCGAGAGAAAGGAAAGAAAATCACCCCCTCCCACCGCACGCCCTGCCTCCCAATCTCCACGCCCCTCACCGCGCGCCGCCACCGCCCACCCTGCCACCTTCTGGATCGGATCAACGCGTCGGCTCGAGCGGTTGGGCGCCTCGCCGGTGACGACGAGGAAGGCCGGAGCTAGGGATCCGGCGACCTAGGCAGGAGCTCGCCGGAGCTGGGCGACGGCGGACGGGCGCGACGGACGGATCTGGCGCGGCGGCGCAAATTCCTTGCAGGTAGAGGCGGGTCTCCATGGCTGGCAGGGAGAGCTCCAAGCCATGGCGGGGCTTCAGTTTTTCCTGGTAGAAAAGAGAGAAAGAGGAGGATTCATTATGTCGGTATTATTTTCTGAATTTATTTTTTGATGGTATGTTATATGATCCATCTTAATCAGGTCACCTGGAGCCGGCTTGTTTTTCTCATGTGTGGTTGATCCATGTTCCACCCAATCGATGGTCTATTGTTGTTATCTTTTCTAAATTGATTGATGATGTTGCCGTTGCTCAAACCAGCAGAGAAGCATATTTCACCAAATTATTCTTGCAATTCAGAGTTTGGTTAAACCTGACACAACACCTCTCTGTGTTAGAGCTAGCTGAGTCGGGCATATTTCTGTTATACAGGCAGTGTATTGATGTTATAAGTGAGGCAGTTCTGTAATTGTAGGTGATGCAGTTCTGCTATCAATTTCTCCACCGGCTAAAACAATGCGAACAGCTTGTCTGCCCATGAATTTTGCCTGAGTCGATGCTACTCCATTGCCAACAGCTTATAGAAGTTTACTGATTTAATCTTGGTGTGTACTACTATTGGTTTCTTTATTCGTTAAGAAATCGCATATGCCATGGCTTTCACCTTTCAGTACTATGCATCTTTCGTGATGATCTTTTTTCTTGCATTCTGTCGTGGCTAATTTTTAGTATCTCTCACATTAACTGAAACATATACATTTTGAGTGTGTCTTAATTTAAACAAATGCAGAACAAATGTGGAAGTCTGGCCGATTTAATTTTAGATCTAAGCATTTTAATTTTACTTCTATGGTACAGATGTATTTGCTACAATTTTAATTAAGGTATCCCAATTTTAATATATGCATCATCAATTATAATCTTTTTCACTTTCTGAACTTACCAATCTATTCTTTGTACTACCAAGATTCAAGCAACGCAAGGAAAGGATCATGTCATGTCGTAGCGGTGCGCAGCCAGCGCATAGCGTGATTGCTGCGAACTCCACATTTCGCCACTGACGCCAGTTGCCACCTGATCAACCAACACTCGCCCCATCTGGCACCGCACCGTCGAGATGGACATCCCCGTCCTCACATTCGATGCCGCATGCAGGGCAAGAAGGGATTCTTTGCAATTACGGTCATAGCCTTTGTCATCGACATTGGCGGGATTTGCCCAGGCTGTCGGTGCCCGAAGGTGAATGCTCTCGCCAATCAACAGTAAGCCCATCTGGTCTCGCATCTCCGTCACCATGGCTAGCCGCTAGCACAGACCATGATGTTACAGCATTCAGCGGTGTGGATGGAGAGTCTTTTACAATGGCATTTCTTCTAATTTGAGCGATGAATGCAGACCATGGCCGTCCGAAACATCGTGAGACACGGCAGTGGGGCAGCTAATGCTCATTGACGCTAACTAAAATATATGTTAATTCTCAGTCACTGAGGTTAACAGAGTACAATTTCTGCTCACATTATGTTATCCCTTCATGGTCTGTCATTAATGAATATTTTTCCATTTCATTACATAATCTTTGACCACAATGCATTCTACTATCACAACTAGACCACTGGTGCTTCAGTTTTTTTATCAAGGCAATTCAGTTATTGTAATGCACAACAGCACAAACGGGTGAGTTTACATAGAGATATGTAAGGTTCAGCTACCCGCATAAAAAAATGAAAGGCTCAGCTGTGGAGCTAAAAGATTGGAGTTGTAGGGAATAACTAACGACGGAGGCCCTCAAGTCTAGCTCAATAAGACAAGTTTTAATTAACCTTAAGAATTCTCAAAACCACGGGAGAAGAGGAGCTGCAGATCAGGGTGTATGTGATATCCCTACAAGATTGCTTCAACATTCATGCAGCTACGCTTCTTGCAGCTTTTTACAGAATGGCAGGCAATGCAATTACATGTTTGTGATGCTTTGTTCCTACCGTGTTTTCTCTTTCATCTCAGTAGAGATTCAAAATCAAAACAATGTCATTCATGTTTTCACTGAAATTACAAATCACTCCCTGACCCATTCATGTATGTTTGTATCCGCAAGCTAGCATGCTTCTGCCAGCAGATGGGCTCCATGGCACTACATCTATATTATATTGGAATGATGTGTTGACCGATTCGTAGATGGTTTGTGGTATAATCATATAAAGAGTGTCGCATCACTTTTCTAGCTCTATGCTCTCTTCTATACAGGGGGTCACTGGTCCTCAGTCTAATGTACAAAAAGTTAGTTTACCATAATTCAATGACAGTACATATTTACCGTTGTTTATTGCATATGATATTTCTCAATTACATTTCTCAACGTGATATTTGCAGGTTAATTATTACCCAACCGACCTACTTTTGTTGTATTTTTTTATTCACTTTGTTCAGATTTATTTAATGTCCAATGCTATATTATGTGCATCTCTTAACCAAACAGACATGATGGTCAATGCGCTGAACTTGCATGAAAATCCATGGCTTTTCGGTCTATCCTTTGTAGATGCTGCTATGTTTAGCGGCATTCTCCTAATGATCTTTTCCGACATGTCCATGTGCAGGCTGTTTGATGCATGCATTGCTATGAGCTAAGGATTGACAAAATACCAGTAGCATACTGCAACGTCTCATTAGCTCTTCCCAAATTATCCTATAGACTTAAATGATTGCTAGCGTTGTATCATTATCAGTCTGAAGATTGTTTGTTTTGTTTTGTTTTGTTTTGTTTACTCAAGATGAATAGAGTTAATGTTGTTGACCGATTGATTTTCCTCCTGGTAAATCCGTTGATTTTCCTCCTGGTAAATCCATGACTAATTCTATCACAATCTTTTCTTCATTATCTTCATTATTTTTATCTAATGTTCCCTTACAGTGAAATTCTTAGTATCTCCGGTGTGTCTGATGTCGACAAATCTGTCTCCTTTAAAGGATGCCATTGGCGCTTGAAGTTAAATGGAACAAGCTCAATCTTAACTTTTTCATATGTGGGGAACATATCTTCTATTAAGGACGTGTGCTCAATAAATCACTCCATGGAACAAGAAAGTACAGGTTAGATCTTGTGCCTTTCTTTCTGATATTAATTGTCCCCTTTTCTTTTCGGGCTGATAATATAGCTAATATGTTCTACCTTGAACTAAATACTGTTTCAGATCTTACGTTCTTCAATAAATTATCAACATGGTAATGACATGTTACTTATATACTACAGCTTCGAAAACATGTTCTTTTAAGTACATCTGGTATATTTTAAATCATTAGGAAATGAATTGATCCAAAATGCATAGTGCATCTTTTTAGTTCGGTAATTTTGGATGTTAGGTGGCATAAGTAGTGCCCCTGTTAGTTTGTCGGGTTAAGTGAAATTTTTTGTGATGCTTCCCATAGTTCTTTGCCTTCATGAAACAACATATGGGTGAGGCAATATATTTTCCTGTCTATATATCGGCGTCTCTATTTTTAAAAATTGGCATTGAGGATCCCTTTTACATGTTTTTTCTACACCCTGCTGGGAGCTGAATTGCCTTTCCTATATATGAACCGATGGCAAGACATTCAAAGCACGGTTCCTCGCATCTGAGCGACAGTTTTTATGCCCTATGCCCTTGTCCGTCTCACATATCTACCTTATATCTACAGGAAAATATATCTTTTCTTTCTAGTGCTAAGGCAATCTATCTACACGTAATCTATGGATTCTTTGTAGTTCAAATGGACTAATCTATATATTATTTATGCAGTACTGTTTATTCAGTTAAAGGTGCCCTTTTCTAGAGAGTGAAAACGGGTGTAGGGCAGGCTATATGGGTAGACCACCAAAATAGTTATGTAGTTGTAGTTGGCTAGCAATAGCTTATATCCCTAATTATATTCGGTTTTCTGGTTGTACGCAATTTGCTTTCCTCGTAGGCAGAAGTAATGGCTGAGCTAAGTTAATGGCTACATGTTCCAGAACAAATTGGATCTGCAGTGTGTAGATCGATTGATGATATTTATCCTACTTTTAGAGAAAGGACTAAGCCCAACTTTTAATACAAAGCTTTGAAATATTCTGATATTGCTGGGCCAGAAGCGAACAAGTGGCATGCATGGTGAACTGTCGCTAACTTCAGAAGATGGTAAGGTTGCATATGGCTGGAGCAACCTTCTCTTCAAATTCTCGGAATTATTTACCCTTTTTCTCTGTAGTTTCTATCTTCAAATTCTCTTAATTATTCTTCACCCATTTTTTCCCATGCAGTTTCCATCCTTCTGAAAGCTCCTTTTGTTCTGTATGAGCCTAACCTGAAAATATATACGGTTATATATTGTCAGTATTTTCCTTTTCCATGCCTCATGGTTATTCGCCTCTGTTAGCTAGATGAATGTGCTTCAGTTATAGGAATTGCATGCCTTCTACGATTATATTGTTGTTATTGGCTTGCGAAACATGCATAAGACTGTACCTATGGATAAAAATTACCCTACAAACTCCAACATTGAAAATACAGACTGGCTGGCATGAAAGTTTGAGAAATGCAGCAAGTGAATGACTTTGATTTGCACATTCGAGTGCATGATATAGTAGAGCTGGAGGTGTAGCAGCTGTATGAGGGATATCAGGTGTCCTCTACTGCATGTGAGGCTGTTTATTTCCTTCATGTCATTCAACTTTGTCACCGGGGCCTCTTACGCCTACTCACTAGGTAAATAACTCTGTATCCTCAAACTCACTCCTCTATATAATTTAACTCAAATAACCAGTTAAAATAATTGATGTTATGTACACACTTTCATCAAGCTAGATTTGTTGCATGTGTAAGTAAATCGGAATAGACTAACCTTGAATTCTTTCAACAGTTTTAGGAATTCAAGTCTTCAACAGGAAAAAAATCGGATGCACACTGTGGACAATCATGGAGAGCTGATATAGATGACGGTTCATAACAGTTACTATTATTATCCTATTTTGCCATATTTTACATTCTCATATAATTTTGTGTGTGAGCCGGTAAAGAAAATAGACCAAGATCTACCAGTCACTCATACAGATGCTTCGCTATTTGAGAACCACTCGACCAAGCATTCAGCTTAATTTTGTTCTTAGATCTATTTGTCATTTGATGAGTGACTTGGAAGTCTTTAGGCTATCCATGGCAAGCAAACCGGCACATATATCATGTTGATTCCATGGTATTTTTATAACAGCATTTAGGTGGACCTCTAACTTATACTTTGTAATATGCTCAACATGTACATGCATGAATATGTATTTGGGTGGCCGTCTTGATGTCCCTGGGGCCTTGAGATCCTTGCCGCCCCCACATTGAAAGACAGGCACATCTGCTCCACGCCTCCACCATGGTCACACGTTCTTCCGTGTAGTACTACTTTCAATGTCTTGAGACGCTGATGTCCATCGCAAACGACGACTGCAGCAGCAGCTCCGTGTTAGATACATCCGTATCTAAATAAATTTAAGACAAGAATTTTGAGACGGAGGGAGTACTAGGATCTTATTTACACCAACTCTACACCATCCTATTGGCATGTTTATAAACAAAGGAAACTGCTTTGTTCATAACTTTACACCAACCTATTGGCATGTATATTAGCAGCAATGTAACTTAAATGAACAACTCTAGCATATTAATTAAAATTCCTTGCACAATACTTCTCAGTTTCTCAGGTTTAAGAACAATCTATAGCACATTTAATCTCTCCAGTTAGTAGTCGTGCTTTCCTATTTAGATATTTATTTTGTGCTCTTGACCTTTACTCCACATTAATATAACCTGACTTTAAAATATATTTTTAAAGTTGATTATAAATTATTTTGTTGGATAGTATATCATCTTCATTCCATTGGATTACATTACCATCCCCCGGTTACATGAATAAGCAAATGTAGCTATGTCTAAGATTCCAGATTCGGATTGCAAGGTCCTTTTAGAATCTGCAAAGTAATTTATTTTATCACTTTGTTCTATCAACTTTGGTAATCGCTTACTATTCATCTGCAGGTGAACTTGCCTATTTTTAGAAAAGTCACTTTATTGTGAAGTTTGATTATTCTTCTATTTGGGGTTGGCCTAATAGTCGGTTGTCCATATAAGGTCACATGTACATTATTTGTCGGATATTATATGGTTCCAGTTCTCACAAACTTCTCAATAGCTTGCAGATGATTGATTGAATGCTTTTTTCTGATTATTGCACATCATCAGTTATGTATCAAAAGGCTGAAGTGCCCTTTGATCAATCTAACGTAAATAAGATTTGTATGAGCTGCATGTAATAGTAACATAGAAATTATGATAGAAATTATGACCGATGGGAGACAAAAAGAGGGCTGTTGTAATGGTAAAGAAGTCAAAATGACCGTTGTTGAACCTAGCATGTCTACAAATAAGCATATGGCGATGGACATAACTTTCTTATTTGCAACGGCACTGTCCACTGTTTTCTTCATAAAAGTTTATCATTTGGTCTATCAGTGTGTTATATATTTGCTTGGTTGTGTCCAGTATAAGGGTTAGTTGTTGATAAATGATAAGGGGTTGGTTTATAACTATTTAATATAAGAAAAGAACATGATGAAGCCATGCTTGTGCATCACTAATAACATTCATTCTGGTCAAGTTAGGAAGAATAATATCTGGGACAATATTCCTGGGAGTACAACCGAGGAGAAGGATTGAGGACGGAGATTTCATTTGTGATGAGCCAAAAGTAGAACGATAGATGGAAAAGAGACAACATGTTTTTTCACGTGCGACAACCCAGAGTTGAACTTACACATGAACGGAGGGTTAGGGGTGAGAGGTAAATGAATTACTTGTACATATATGCCGTATGAGCTATATCTCTTTTCCCGTGACAACACACAGGCATTGTCCTACTATATATATATATATATATATATATATATATATATATATATATATATATATATATATATATATATATATATATATATATATATGAGGAAAATGCATCCTACTACCGGGTGTAGCTACACCCATTTCTTATATACTACCATGTGGTAGTATATACTCTAAATAATTATTTTTATTATGTTCATATACTATATCTAAGATACTCTAAAGTGAGTTATAAGAAAAAGTTGTAAGTGAGCTTGTAGTTTTATTGTATTTGTGAAATACGTACATATTTGTACGCAAAATGAAGTATGCACAAAATATGATACATACTACAAAAAAATAGTATATATACTACCTAAACATTCTTGTATACTACATACTACGCGCACATACTCTCCAATATGATAGATACTACCTAGAATGTATGAAACAAAAATGAGAGTAGCTACACCCGGTAGTAGGAAAAATTTGTCATATATATATATAGGGAAAAGCATGGCTGATGTGTTTCTTAGCAGAGAGTGCTATCTCAGCCACATGCAAGCATTGGGATATGTTCCAGCCTCTTTCCCTCTTTGCATTTTCCTCATTTTTGATGTCTAAAGTTTATTTCCTCTTTGAGCACAAGTTGGACCACATGCACATGGGCATAGGCCATAGGCCCAGCCTGTAGGCTGGCATGGCCTGCACGTTGCAGCCATCGGGCCATGCGCACAAGGTTCTGAGCCCACCAAAGGTTCTTAGCCTCCGTTTGGTTCTTTGCTCAGCAAAGGTGCGAGATTTTTTTGTTCTTCTTCATTTCTCTCCTTTTTTGTAGTATATGTGTGTGGGCTGTTTGCATCACAACCCGGATGGACCTGTAAGACTGCAACACCACGGCACCTCAATAGTAAGCACATGTGATGGCTCGGTTCCTCTTTTCTCCATCCTCTAATGGGCCGCTATAAGACTACTAAAAAATTATTTCAACTTGTGAGTAGTATAACGTTTTCAAAATGAAGAGTCTGTACGAAGGAAAAAAATAGTTGGTGCATAACCTGAAGAATAGCAAGCTATGGATATATATTTCAAGTAATTATAAGTAGGTAGACATCTTTTCACCCGGACACATGCGGAATCACTCCCATGACCCGGCGAGTATTTGCATGAACAGAAGCTAATCACAAGGCACTGTGTTTTGGACGCAAATCCGGTGAAGTCAATGTTCATCCTGATGGCATGCATGCAATGAAATGAAACCCCCACACCAGCTAGTAAACTGATGCATGTCTAGCACACAGCCGATGGTCCGGCTTTTTTCATGCATGCCGCAGTCCTCACTCTGTCGCACCTGTGGCCTACCTAAACGGCATGGTCAGATCCTCAATTTGCCTTCCCTCGAACTCGGCGTGGCATCGTTTTTCGGGTTGGTTTGATGGGCTGAAATACGATGGATATGAGAGCCAGAACCATATTGCTAGCCAGCACAGCCGTCATCATCCTCTAGCACAAACCATGTCCAACATCGTCTCTACCACTCCTGTAGATGAGGAAGACTCCATGTCTGAAGTTTTAATGCATGCCTATCTCCTTGAGGATGTCCTTAGTAGGGTCAAGGTAGCTACTCTCTCGCCCATCTTCTCCCCTTCCTTCCCTAACATGTTTGGTTTTCTTCCTCACTCAGGCAGGTGCATGCAGGTAGCCAACCCTAGCCGCAACGCCCACTAGCGTTGTTACTGGTTGTACATCAGACTGGAGACGGCGGCTGGTGGGCTTCCTGACTAGGTAAGCCGTAAGCCTCTCTCTCTCTCTCATCATCATCATCATCATCCCATGTGCCCAAGGCCATCCATCCGTGGTTAATCCTTTACCCTCTTCTTGGTGGGTGCCGTCAAAATTAGTGACAAGCTAGCCAACAACCATGTGTGGCCATATACCCCTCTCCATAATGCCAATTTGACCAATTCCTCCCAAATTTGATCTACAGGCTAGGCTCATTAGGAAGGTGGATGTTTCCTTCACGCTCGATGATGGCAATGGCAGCATCGCCTTCATTACATGGTCAAAGCATCTCCCTAACTCACCTAGTTTTGATCGAGCTCTGCTTGTATTCTATGGGCCGGGTACAGTTTTGGACCTTTGTGCTCTGGCTGTCATTGCCAGACATTGTATGAATGACCAAACTACTTTCATGAGCCGATTGTTGGCAATAAAATAACTTTAGAATAGGGATACAAATGGAATGAACTAATGTATTTGAATGCATTCACGGTTGC